>NW_020837951.1:47917993-47997902 GCF_003676395.1 Aethalodelphis obliquidens
ACGGAAAAAAAAAAAAAGAAAAAAAAAAGGGAAAGAAAACAATTAAAAAATAAAAATAAAGGAAAGAAACATATATTAAAGATCAAGAAATTGGGAAGCCAAATAAATACACCACAAGTAGAGCAAATAAGATACAGAACACTATTTTGTGGGAATTTTTTAAATGCATGTATCTTTTATAGTAGTCTTTAAAGTGACAGTCGGTGCCTATTATAAATTGCTTATTTTTAGTTAACTCAATGAAATAACACATAGGGTGTCAGTGTTTCTATGGGTAATATACATGTCATTGCTCCTAGTGAATTATCTACTTAGAAATTGGTTCAGGGTGATTATTCTTGGTGGTTTTTGTTTGTTGTTTTGGGGTTTTTTTTTTTGATATTGTTGTATATAGTTTGGTAACATTTGATCCCCTTTTCAAGTCTAGCTGAGTTCTCAGAACTAATTGAAATCAAAGTGTTTTCTTTTTTTTCTAAGTAACTTCAGCACACTTCCAACTGTATACTTTTAATATGATCCATATACAACTGGTCCTACTCTAAAAATATTTTCTAATGCATGTATATTAGGTAAGGTAAAGCTTGCTGATGTGGCAGATAAATTTAGTGGTTTAGCACAATAGGAGTTTCTCTCTCACACGTGTCAGAGTTCAGTGAGGGTGTCCCTGGTTGGGTACCTCTTCTCCAAACAGTAATTCAGGGCCCAGGCTCTCTCTGTCTTGTGATTTCACTGTCATCAGTTTGACACCAAGGCTCACCTTGGGGGCCATATTCACTCCAACCAGCCAATCGCCTGAAGGGGTTTTTCATGGACTGACAGGTTTTGGAAGTAGAATGCATTCTTTTGCCCAATTCTGTTAGCTAGAATTCAGCAACAGGGCCACACCTAACAGGAGGTTGGGAAACATGGTGTAGCTGTGTGTTTGTTAAGGAAGAAGAGAAGGATTTAGTGAGCACATAGTCTCTGTCACCATTGATCCTCTTGGTCACCATATCTTTATTTCACTCTTCCTCCCATACATGGAACATTCTCACCCCCTTCCCATGAGAAATCCTGAACTATTAGAGCCAATAATCACTTACTGAAAATTTCAGTGATCTGTAATTGTAAGTTCAATTTTCTAATTTAGCAGAAACAAAGTGAGGGAGAGGGGAACCTGATTCAAGCTACCGGTTACAAAAATCACAAAATTACAACTACCAAGTTACAAAAATTGCAAAAAATATCACCCCTTCAATAAAATGAGACAATTTCAGCATCAACTATACTTGTAAAATATATCTATCTATTCTTTTTCACAGTCTTTTCTATTATAGCTTATTACAAGATATTGAATATAGTTCCCTGTGCTATACAGTAGGTCCTTGTTGGTTATCTTTTTTATATATAGTAATGTGTATCTGTTAATAATGAATTCCTTATTTATCCTCCCCCCCTTTCCCCTAAGTTTGTTTTCTATGTCTGAGTCTATTTCTGTTTTGTAAATAAGTTCATTTGTATCATTATTTTAGATTCTGCATATAAGTGATATCATATGGTATTTGTCTTTCTCTGTCTGACTTAACTTCACTTAGTATGGTAATCTCCAGATCCATCCATGTTGCTGCAAATAGCATTATTTCATTCTTTTTAATGACTGAGTATTATTCCATCGTATATATGTACCACATCTTCTTTATCTATTCATCTGTCAGTGGACATTTAGGTTGCTTCCATGTCTTGGCTATTATAAACAGCACTGCGATGAACATTGGGGTGCATGTATCCTTTCGAACCATGGTTTTCTCCAGATATATACCCAGGAGTGGGATTGCTGGATCATATGGTAACTCCATTTCTAGTTCTTTAAGGAACCTCCATACTGTTCTCCATAGTGGCTGTATCAATTTACATTCCCATCAACAGTGGAGGAGGATTCCTTTTTCTTCATACCCTCCCCAGCATTTCTTGTTTGTAGACTTTCTGATGATGGCCATTCTGACTTGTATGAGGTGATACCTCTTTGTAGTTTTGATTTGCATTTCTCTAATAATAAGCAGTATTGAGCATCTTTTCATGTGCCTATTGGCCATCTGTTATAAATTCTTTTAAAGAAACTTTCATTCATTTACTAGTCTCCTTTAGCCTGGACCTTAAACTGCCAAATTGCTTTCAGAGACAGAAACCTCATGCCTTATTTCAGCCCCATCCCCACCCTGAAGCCTAGATTTGGAAGAAGAGAACATTAAAAATGCTCTAAAAAGGAGAGAATCACCATGATACCCATTGGAATTTCTGTTCAATAATTTGTGCTTTTGCTATATTTACATAAAGATTAAAAAAATAGATTTAAGATAGTGTCTTCCTTTAGCTTAGAAATAAATGTTATCGTATATTAAATACATTTTTCTTAAAAAAAATTTTTTATTCCACTACTGAAAAGTCAGCACAATAAAGTAACAAATCTATCAGAATGTTGCATTCATTTCTATGTGAGGGAATAAAGCAGTCAAAGGCACCTTCTCACCAGCCCTCCAGGTCAGAAAAGGGAAAGGTACTGTGTCTCACAGATACTGTATTACCCTGAGGCCAAGGCTCCCAGCGGCTGAATTCACACTTCAGTTCTCTGATCCTTGATGATGTGGTGGGTTCAGAAATTTGCTATTCAGTTGTTTCTTAAGGAAACAAATACAGATTAAAGTTAAAATAATAGTTTGTCCATAACAAAGGATACAATGTTTACATGTGAAAAAGAAGTGCTCCAAATTGTCAAAACAGCAATACTTACAGTTTTTATCTCATAGTTACAGGCAAGTAGTCCAGCACAGAAAATGCCTGTATCAGTTATCACTGGGGGGCCAGACATTAAGCTAGATGGTGTAAAGAATTCAAAGTTTAAGAATTAATGAGACCATGAAAATAAAAATAAGTGAAACAGAAGGACAACAAATACATAAATGTTACAGGGAATTTGTGTATTAATTATGATTTTCTAGTATAGACCATGAATTAAGGAGAGATTGAGGTGAGCTGCTAAGCATTATGGAAGAATGTGAACTTGAGAAAGGGGTTGAAGGTTGTAGGTAGGTAGATGGGCATTTCCAACATAGTCAAAAAGCAAACAGACAAAACCCACAGGATCTTGTTTTATTTATTCAACAAAAATCTATTGAGTGACTACTATGTACCCTACACCACGCTGTCACTGAGGACAGAGACAAGTGTTGAAGTCAGAAATTACAGGCCTATTCAATACAGCTTTAGGCTTAAGAAGGCTTGGAATAAGTATTCAAACACTGGCAATGTTATTTTTGTTCTGTATGGCCTTAGAAAAGTTACCTTATCATTTTAGGCTTAAGTTTCCTCATCTCTAAATATATATAAAAAAAAGAAAAAGGCTCCCTCGCAGGGCAGTTGTAAGGAATAAATGAGAAGAATAAATGAGAAGATTTATCTCAGCTATTAAACAGTGCAGGGTGTGTATGTAATAAGAGCTCAGTAAATAAGAATTGCTCTTCCCTGGATTGAAGCTTATATTTAGTGGAATAGTAAGCAATGTATCCAGGTGCTTGGTTGAGAGACAATCTGTGAAAGGGTTTCAATGCCAGTCTGGGAATTTGGGCATGTTCTATAGGTTGTGGAGAGTCTTGCCCAGGGAATATCATGATCACTGTGGTGTATAACAGGTGGACTAGATCAGAGGGGCAAGGTGGCTGGCTGGGTGGCTTTTTTTTCAAGCTTGATGTCCCAGAAAAATGATATTGTGGTCTTCTGTGTTTAGGTAGATGTGGAGACTTCATAAGGAAGTGCATGTTATAAATGTATGGAATATACGACATTACCTGTAGGAGTTTATAAACTGTTGAACATTCCCTTTACCCAGTCCTTCATTATCCTACCCATCCCCTCTTATAGAGAGGTCTCAGATGCCTGGAAGTCTTGAATGTTTTCAGATATTTCATACATTAAATAAAATAATTGGATGTGCAAAGAGGATTGTTGTCTTTGAGCTAATTCCATTAAATCTCTGTGGCAAGAGTTTCTTCAGTTTGATACTCGGATATGTGTGGGAGTACCTTCATTGGTGAGAATATGAAAAGGATGGGCGTTTACTCAACAGATATTAACTGAATGCTTAGTACTTAGATTTTGTGCAAGTTCTTTAGAGGTAAGCTGGACTGAGCTGCTTTGTTCAGCATATTAGATATCACTTGTAGATCCCAAGTCAAACGGGATTTCAGTACCACTGCTGCCTTGTTTATATTGAGCAACTGTGCAAAATGACATGATGTGATTACTGCTCCTGCTTTATGTACTGAACTGTCAACACAGCCAAGCCCATGTACCTTTAATACAAAAGTCAAGGCAAAGGGCAAGGTGTTAGATTTACTCTTTCAAATTCTTACGTCCCTTATGGCCATTGGGGAAATCAATTTGTAACTTAAAGTCTATAAAAATGACACCAAAATCAGTCAAGAGGAGAAAAAAATCCTCTGCTGATTTTGCAAATTCTTTCCTAGTTATTGTGGGCCACGGATGGATTTTTATATGAATAGTGCATGTGAGTGGAAGCGCTATATATGTCTGTTGATATGTAAACTCTTGGAGATAAAAGATTTAAAAATCCTGGACACCCCAGGAATCCCAGAAATCCTGGACACCAGAGAGAGGCTATTGCTGATTACCTGATTTTTGGAAGCATCCTTACTGGCATGGTGTTGGCACAGATTGATTTGAAACCACTTCTAGGGGACTTCCCTGGCGGTCCAGTGGTTAAGACTCAGTGCTTCCACTGCAGGGGTCACGGGTTTGGTCCCTGGTCAGGGTAAGATCCCACATTCCACGTGACGCAGCCAAAAAAACAACAAAAAAAACCACTTCTAGGTATTACATGCTCAAAGTTTGGGGAAGAGAACAATCAGTCTCTTCCTTTCTTGAATTTGTAAAATAGGTCCTTTTTTTCTTGGTGGACATGTGTGCAAAAAAAGCACAGTAACATAAAAATATAAATTTTATACATTTACTGTATGCTAAGTGCTGTGCCTATTACTTTGTATACATTATTTATATAATTTAACATAAATTTTAAGAGATAAGTATCATTTATTATGTATAGTTTACAGAAGAAAAAAGCAAAGCATAGGGATGTTGAGTAGCTTGTTCACTGGCACAAAGCTAGTGAGTAGCTACATAGATTCATGTGCAGGTGAGGTAGCATGGTGGCTCCTGGGTCATGACGGAATATACTGGGGTGTCTGCAGACCGTGCTCAGAGGTGGGCTGAGAGCAGTTCTGTAGGTGTTTGAGAGACAGGCACTTTTCCCCTAGCTCCTGGGCTCTCTAAGATCCTGTCTCCGAGCGCACTTCAAAGTCTACAATTAGGAGTTTCTACTATGCAGCGTTATAATAATAAATATCACATGGTAACATCAAAAGTATCATCTAGCAGATTAAACAAGGAGAGAAAATATGAAATTGCTTGTACAGTCTTGTTACAGGGATAGAAACCTATCGAGGGACATGGTTGGCCTATGCATGTCAACTATAGATGGCCCTGCTGTTGTGTCGATAGGATGTTTTAAATTAAGAACTTCCCTTTTCCTGATCAGATTGGAAAAGATGAAGATGTTGATGGTAGCTGGTATGGGCAAGGATGTGGGGGAACGTGCACTCTCACACTGTGCTGCCAGGAGTGTAAACTGGTATAGCTTTAGAGGTTTCTCATTAAAATTAAAATGGTGCAAAACTTTTATTCAGTACTTCCTTTTCTAGAAAGTTATTGTATAGGTATACTTGCATTTGTGTCCAAAGGAAGGTGTATACAGATGTTGATTGCAGTGGTTTATAATAGAAAAAATGGAAGCAAACTAAATGTTCGTTGAGAGAGAAATGTTAAATTATTATAACTATATAATTGAATACTGGTTAACCTAACCATATCTCTGTCTATATATATGTAAAGGTTTGTGTGTATATGGATGTGAGGAGAGATGGTATGTTCAGAGAAGAGGGTATTGTAGAATAACATGTAAAATATATTCCTTTTTGTGGTGTAAAAAGTATGTGCCCTTGTATGATCTTATAATCTTGGAAAATGCCTGAAATAACAAAATTAGGAGTGGTCCGCTTTGGGTAATGGGGAAGCAGGGAGGGGAGCTTTTAAGTTTTGCATAATATTCTTCTGTATCATTTGAGTATTTTAACTTTATGAAGAGCATGTTGCTTTTTTTTTTTTAATAAAAATGAACATTAGGTTTAAAAAAGTCACTTGATTTTGTTATGATTTTCTCCCTAAGACGATCTGTGTTTCCCACTTGAGTGGTACAATGTGTATATATGCCTGGTTAGGATGACCAAGAGAGCACATCTTTCCTCCTTCTCCTTCCTTCCTTCTTCTAGCCTGTAGGCCTAGAACAATAAGAGGTGAAATAAGAGGTGAGCAAGAATTTGTTGCTGTTGTGACTGGGAATTTCCTGGAGGGAAGAGGAAACTTCATACTGTGTGTTGAAAGGTAGTTCAGTTGGAGCAAACTATGTGGAAACAAAGATTGTGATGCCAGCATATAACCTCTAGCATGTAGATTGACTAATTAGAAATGAGGGAATAATTTAACTTAAATTGAACTAAAGTTTAACTTTATTTGATCTATGAGAAGAGATTTGCCGAGCACAATAGTACTGTTATAAAGATAGCCAAAGGCTTGTTTTATCTGCTCTATAGAACTGTTAACAATTAAGTGAGCTAATTATTGGTATGCAAAGGTACTAGTAATTATAAATCAACCTTATCTTTTAATTAAAACTGGCCCAGAACTGTATGCTGGCATGATAAAGTATTATGCACTATTGCAGATGATTTTTAAGAAGAGTTTTTAACTGATAGGGGAAAACATGTTTATGAGATGTGTTAAAAACCCTGTGGCATTCTCAGATTTGCTCGTAGACGCAGCTGAGGTAGAATGAGATGGTTAGACTTTTGCTAGCTCATCTTCTTATACAAAACATTAGTCAAGCAGCAATGCATGTGAGAAAGGCTTGAAGATTTTATAGACATTCAAATCTATTATTTTTAAAAGGAGCTAAGTATACCAATTAATAGCAAATTCTGCCCTTAATATATTTCCATTTAGGAATATTACAAATTTTTATAGGATTTTAATAGATCTCATTCCTAATCTTGGTCTGGGCTGACCACATAGTTCCATGATTCGTTTATATATTCTCTCAGTCAGACATAGTTCATCATTGGACATTAATCAGTTGCCTTTCTGAGGGATGATTTGCAAACAAAATACCTTGGAGATAGGAAGTTAAGGTAGGCAAAGAACTTGCCCTC
Organism: Aethalodelphis obliquidens; assembly: GCF_003676395.1. Lineage (NCBI taxonomy): Eukaryota > Metazoa > Chordata > Mammalia > Artiodactyla > Delphinidae > Aethalodelphis > Aethalodelphis obliquidens. Next base: position 47,925,307 of record NW_020837951.1, read on the forward strand.
AAAAAACATACAGTCTAAAGACAGAGAGGATATGAATTTAAGGAGAAGTAGAGGCTTGGGTGGCCTTTATAATATAATTACTTAGATTTTTCTAAGTTTGCAGTTAGAAAATAGTTTAAATTCATTGGTTAGTTAATCTCTGCAATGTTGTTAATATAGTAAATAACCTAGGAACTAAAGCATTTAATTAGAATGATTTTCCCATGAATGCGAGATTGTGATGCTTTTCACATGCACGTGCTGTTTTCTCTGCAAAGATTTCCTGATACTCAGAGTGGTTAGTGATCCCAGGGATGAGTTACCTTATCTCTATGAGCCTCAGTGTCCTAATCTGTAAAATATTTAGACTAATACCTAATGGCATATTAGTCCACACATGTAACACGGAGGATGGAGCCTGGAGCCTGGCACATGATGGATGCTTCAGAGGTACATGTGAATTCTCGTGCATTCCCTCTCTGTGAGTTGTGCAGGGCAGAAGGTTACTCCCCAAGAGCCTTTGTCTGAAGTCTGTCCTAATTAGTGTCTGAGTAAGAGAAGCCAGGTCTATGTCAGTGATTGGGTTTATTCCCCATTGGTCCAAACAGCTTAGCAGGAAGCGTAGAGGGTCTATCTATACTTCTAAAACAAGCTTCTTTGGGTTTTGTGTTGTTGTTGTTGTTTCTGTTTTTTGTTGGTGGTGGTGGCGGTGGTCATTCCACATAAAATATATAGATACTTTTGGAATTTCTACAGGTTAATATCTTTGCTTTAGGTCGGATAGGATTATGCTTTCAGTGGTGAGAAGCAGAGAAGTAAAGGGTAGAAATGAAACAGCTGTGGTTGTTCTAAGTTTTGTACCCAGGGTTGCTCTGAATTGATTTCTTTCATAATGTCTCCTCTTTCCTTACATGTACCAGTTGTACAATGAATTTTTATTACTGTAGTTGTAGCTTCCCCACAGCAAGTTTTCCCAAAAGTTCCCTGTGGTTCGTTCGAGAGCACAGTCTTTGAAAAGTCACTTGGTTTCTCTGAACATTTGTTTACCCATCAGTGTATGTACTTTCATATCTACTTGTTATGAAAGACCAACAAATCTTAAGGCAGTCATCCTGTATCTTGATAACTGCTGTTGTAATCTGTGTGTCTGTTTGTGTGTGTGTGTGTGTGTGTGTTGACAGTCTTTTACTTTCTCCACTTTTTTTTGTGTGTGTGTGTGAGAATGAAACAAACTTCTTCATTAGAAATAGAACCTAAGTGTAGATTCTTCGGGAATGTGCAATGCATGGAATTAATTGGATGAGCATACAAAAGCTGGTGTCAGATCCTTACTTGCACTAGTGATTTTTTTTTAATGGATCAGAGACTGAAGTAAGCATAAGGATAAAGATTGGGTCAGCAAGACAGGAGGGGCTTCCCTGGTGGCGCAGTGGTTGAGAGTCCGCCTGCCGATGCAGGGGACACGGGTTCGTGCCCCGGTCTGGGAGGATCCCACATGCCGCAGAGCGGCTGGGCTCGTGAGCCATGCTCGCTGAGCCTGCGCGTCCCCTGCATCGGCAGGCGGACTATCAACCACTGTGCCACCAGGGAAGCCCTTGCTTACTTTTACTATCCTTAAAGAATCTGGGAGAAGATGAACAGGTGGTGCTGAGAATGAGAAAGCACAGTAAATGCATTGGACTTGACTTTGCAGGGCTGGTGGACTGTGCCGATCTAATTCAGGTGCACATCAATAGGTCCTGGATCCTGAATACTTATTTGATTTTGGGTCACCCAAGTGGTGAGTGATGGATAATCTCATAATATATCCTTCTATTTACTAAATTCTCTATTTACTGCCTTGCCAGGTACATTCTATCTGTAACATCACCAGATAAATAAATGTCTTTTTTTACCCCACTTGAGGAATGCGTAAAATCATTCGATTCCTTGATGGAATGAACTGCTTGTTTTAAAACTTTTCAGTAGTGAGCATTTTTGGTCATATAAGTAAGCCATTATACTATTTTGTGTTTTGTTATGTTTAATTCGATCAAATAAGCTTCAGAGTTGCTAAAAATATCTTTTAGGACAAATTGACTCCTTTATGTTTTTGATAGATATGTATAAATTTAGGACCATTTTCTTCATTGAGGTTTACCTGCCATGTTAAGATAAATTTAAAAAAAGAAATGATCAGATTTACTTGGCCATGTAGAAATATTTAAAGACTCAGAGGAATCCAGATTCCTTTCAAAGCCTTGGAATCCTGGAGAGCTACTCTTCTTCCTGTGACTATCTTTTGAGGAGGGAAATTCAATGAGACCAGAAGTATTTACATCACTATTATGTGTGGCCTGATAGGTTAGCAATATTTATCACACAACCCCCCTAATAGTTGTTTTCTTTCCTATTCTCTGCTATGACTTCAACTTAATCATCTCTGAAATCTTAGTACCAAATTATATTTAGGTGTGGAAAGAAAAACAAATGAACGTTTATTTAACACACACTCAAAGTGCCTGTTTTATGCTTGTCTGAGTCTGGTAAAATATGGTCCATATAAAAAAGAAACAAGAAAGCTGAGGATGATAGGCAAAAGAGAGTACAGGGCATGAATCATGTAGATGTTGTGGATTTCATCATTCAGTGTGCTTAAAAATGGCCTGTGGGGCTTGTCAAACATGCAGATCTCCATGCCCCCATTGATTCTGGTTCTGTATGAAGTGGCTCAGGAATTTGTACTTTCACAAACACATTGGGTGATTATGATGCAGGTGGTACAGGAGACACTGAGAGGGTAATCTTAAACTGTGCTTTATGTTGACCACTGTGAGATAATCTTTAAATTATTACCTGGGGCCAGACATTTGAGCAAAAGTTATATCTAAGGATTACTCAGCAGCTAGTTCAGCTATAGCAATCCCACATGAGTGAGTGTGTATGGCAAGATACAAGAATATAGAAGTGAAAAATGACCTCTTATTGCTAAAGGACAATGGTAAGTTTGACATTTCGTTTGTAAGTTTCAGAAAGAAAAACTGATCTGTAGAAATGCAATATTATAGTATTTATCTCATAGGGAGGATTAAACATGATAGTGATTGTAAAATACTTCATATAGTATTTCACATAATGTCTAATACTAAGTTTAATAAACACGATATATTCTTCTCGTTATCATTATTATTTAGGCTATGCATTTCCTATTCTCTGTTTTATTTTTAGTAAAGTAAGTTGACCTAAGAGCTTGTTGGTCATCTTGTGGTTTGAAGAGCTAGGTTTTTTCTGCATCAAAAGAAAATAGCAGTTACTGACTCCATTATTCTTTTGAAAAATGACAAAAGTATTTTGATTAAAACAGGAGTTGGAGTAGAAAAAATGCTTACATGCTTTTACTTATAGGGTTCCAAGTTGTAGAGGGATGTGGTAATAGAAGATCAGTTTCCATGCAATTTAAAAGAGAACCTTAGATAGTCTGAATGGTGAATGACTGGGATAATGCCTTTGTTCTCAGGAAGATCACAAGCTCTTTCTTGCTCTATAAAGTAGGAGTATTAAAAAAAAAAGGCATATTACATTAATTTTAATGGAAATGAATCCAATTTCTGAAGCATCTGGGTCCTCAGGTAAGGGCAGTCTTGTCAACCCCCTGTGACTAAATTAGCATGATGGAAGTAAACACTAGAGCCTCTATGAACTGCTTGCTTCTATTCTAGCAGCTTAATTCACAGAGGACTGAAAGGCCAAACCTTTAAAGAGTACTTCTATCCTATAATTAGAAAATCCAATATGCCAGAATTTGGGGGGAGATGAAAGGCCTCTCTAGAAGAACTATTAGTCTTTTATTTACTCTAACTGCCTAATCTTGGGATTTAGACGTTTAGCTGGGGTCAAATCTTATTTTACACAAGAGAGAAATTCCTAGGGATTTATGCTTTCTTCTTTTTGGTAAAAATTTTCAGAATTCGTTAGGCAACAAAGAGAACACGTGGTCTAGGACGTCTGCCACTCACTACTGGTTTTAGTGGGGAGCATATAGCCACTCCGCCCCCTTCCTTTATATCCAATAGGACATGTTTTCAGAAATTAATCTGACCTTAGAATGTCTGTTATGGATTCCCATGTGAGGTATTGCAACTCACATTTCTCACTAAGTGTAGTACTTAACAGAGTGTAAGTTTCTTTCTGTTGATAGAAATGGGGTCAGGTCATGGCCCACACACCTTAGGGAATTATATCCAGGTTAAATTCCTATTCAGATGAACTGAATTTGAAGTACATTGGAAATGATGTCCCTTTCTAAGAAAGATGGATGATAAGGATCTCCCCTTCTGTTGTGTAATGTAAAATCTATTATATTCTACTGAGAGAGAGATGATTTCCAACATGGTAGTTCCAACAAAGCAATCTCCTACAACGACGAACACCAGCATCCCACACACATTAATGCCATATGGTGAGTCCTGCTGCTATGGCCAGGTGAGCCACTAAAATTTACTTCCTATTCTGGGAGGCAGATTTGATTAGGAAGTCTCGTTATGATTTTAAAATTTTGTTTACACAGGATGCTTATGGAAAAAAAATTCCCCAAATGGGAATATATGTTGGTGATGTTTAATTGGTATGACAAGTAAAGCACTTCTGGATCACTACAAATCACAGCTGTCTTCAGCTAAGTCAGCATCCTGCCCCTTCGGAAAAAGTGTAGAGTCTGGTTTCCTTACTGCCTTGCCTCCTTCAGGACAATTTTGTTTTATGGTCTCAGTATTTACTAAGTAGATGCCATTAAAAACTGACTTGTTCAAAATTATCTAAACTGATCAAATTCACCAAAAATTAGCAGATTCTCCATTTTATTTCACATAATATGCATTGGGATTTGGTTCTTAATAAAGCAAAGCAACGTCAAGAACAAAAACCAGGAATATGGGGCACTCTCTTTGCCTGCAGCTTTGAATGTGGTGTACATTTTGCTATTTTGCTGGACAAATAAATGTTTGATGTCGAATAACTCCCTTTAGAATCATGAATGGTGATGGCCCCTGCCTTTCCCTTTCCCTCTTGATGATAGGCTCATCCTATCACTTCTTTTAGGCTCAGTCTAACTAGTCCAGTCCAGGCCCTCACTTTGGAACTAACAATGCATGGTTAGCTGGCACACTGCATTTCACATCAAATTGTTCTCTGTTTCAAGTGTGTTCGCTTCTTCTCCTAAACTGGGTTATCAATTCCTTGAAAGCAGGGGAAATGCTGGGATTAAGAACTAAGGAAAATCAAGGTTCAATATTTTCTGGAAGTTCTCCTTTATCTAGTTCATCATTCTAATGTATGAAATTTCTATTAATAAAAGTTTAAACTGTCCTCTTAAAATACTTTTAAACAAAAGTTAATTTTTAGAATCTAGGCTCCACGGCAGCTGCAGTGTCACTGAGGGAATAAAATAGGTTAATTACCTTGACTTCCTAGAAGTAATTCCTTTGAAATAAGAAAGCAGCCTTTGCCTGTCAGGGTTTCAGAGTGAAGGATGAAGGCGTTTTTAACAGCAGCTTGGAATAGCAAGGACAAAGGGATGATGACTCTGATATAGTTATGGATGCTATAATATTTATGTCTTGTATTTATTTGGGAAATATTCTTAGAAACTGAATAAATCTTATAAAATTGCTATTTCCTCTTCATGCATATTTTCATCTTATAATTTGCCTACTCTTAAGTGATTATTTCTTTAAATACTATCTTCTAATACCAGTAACATAATGTCTAAAAAGAAAAGGTGCCTACAGTCTTACAGAGTGAGAGAAATTATATTTTGTTTTTATACTCCTTTTGATTTTATTTATTTCCAGCATTATTGACATATAATTGACACATAACATTATGTAAGCTTAAGGTATACATGTTGATTTGATACACGTAAATGTTGCAAAATGATTACCATCATAGGTTAGTTACCACCTCTACCCCCATCACATAGTTACCATCTCTTTTTCCTCATTTCACTATAAATTGCCTGGGTGTGTAACCTACTCTATACAGAAGCTTTTATATTAAACTACTATGAGAAACATATTATTATGTTTATACTACCTAAAATAAAACATATTGAATTTACATACCCACTTTCTGTAATATTCTCCACTCTGTTTTATTTTAAGCTGTAAATATGTATAACACATGCATAAGAATTCCTCCTTGCAAGTCTTATCAATATAACTGCAATAATACACTGTAAATCATATATTACCCATTGCTACATTTGCCATGTGTAGGTTTATTGCACTCTTTCTACAGTGTGGCTATATGATAAAAATCTTATCTAGAGGAAAATGAATTCCAAAAATTACCAAACTGAATAATTCTTATACTGAGTTTAAGATCATATCTTGGTTTAATATAAAACATTTTCTGTTAGCAAAGGCAGGTTAGTTAGAAGCATTTTTGTTCCAAACTATCCTTTCCATTGTGGTACAAAAATACAATCTCCCGGGGGCTTCCCTGGTGGCGCAGTGGTTGAGAGTCCGCCTGCCGATGCAGAGGACACGGGTTCGTGCCCCGGTCCGCGAAGATCCCGCGTGCCGCGGAGCGGCTGGGACCGTGAGCCATGGCCGCTGAGCCTGCACGTCCGGAGCCTGTGCTCCGCAACGGGAGAGGCCACAACAGTGAGAGGCCCGTGTATCGCAAAAAAAAAAAAAAAAAAATACAATCTCCCTGTTAGCTTAAGGAACTTAAGGCAACAAAAAATGAAACCTCATAAAAGTCAATTAGGATAACCCTATGTGGTGCTTCCATATGACTAAAAACTAAGCCTTAGTGTGCTAGTCCCAGAGGCAGAGGAGGCAAGAGCTAAATTCTAAAAACCCAGTGACATTTGGGGTCCGGGTTTAGTAACTTTAAGAATATTTATAATATCGTTTGGGTCTTTTTTAAGTTGAGTATTTGTGTGTGGCAATAGCTGGGTCTCCTAATGCATGAATGACACTGAATCCTGTCTATGTGTGTGAAAACTTGGGTGTTCAGTGTGCTGATTGCTTTTCATACCTTCTGGTATTTCTCCTCATGGCTTAGATTTTTAATGCCTCTCTTATCCGTGTCCTTTACCTTTTGATGATTTCAATTTCTATGTTAAAAGCCATTTGATTCCTCCATCACCTGGCTTTATGCCTTCTTTGATAGCACAGCTACTTGGCAGCAGCCCAGACACTAAGTACAATGAGTATTGCTTTGCTTCAGAGATCTCTTCTTGGTCCTCTTTCTTTCCCTGTTATACCATCCTCACAGCCTACCACCACTGAGACCAGCCTGCCTGTCACATCTACATCACTGGCTGCCTGCCAGCTCATCACACTCCTCCCTCTCTTTTACCTCTAGTCTTCATTATATTAGAAATTTATTTTTTCTACCCACATTTCCCTTGGTCTGCCTCATTGTTTCCCAAATGCACTGATAACGCCTGCAACTGTTTCAGCTTATGTTCTCTGCTCTTCTGCTCCTCAACTGCCAGGCTTGATGGGAGAGAAGCATAGAATTGTACAGGCCGAGCCTATTACAGGTTCACACAAATGCAGTTTGGCTATCATTGCAGCTCTGCAAGACATTTACTTCTCTTCTATGCAATCCTAACCTTACTCTCCCAGAGGCTACTTGTGACCTTTTTTCTCTTCTTTGAATCCCAATCCTGCCTTCCCTCACTTCCAAATTCATGGCTAAGATCATTACAGTCTGGCAGGAGCTGCTCTGCATCTTCCGTCATGTTTACCTCCATCGGTTGCGTCCTTCCTCCCAGTCCTCTTCTCCCTAAACTCCCTGTCCCCATGGTATTTGGCCCACCTGCCATTCTCTTAATGACTGCTTCAAGGCTCTCGGTCTCTCATCCAATCCCAGTAGCCCCAGCTGCTCCTCTTCTACTTTTAAGCAAGATTAGCCCTCAGTATCTGAAAACAAAACAGCCAAATGTGTTTTTCTTGGCCTCGCTCTCTAATCTTAGTACTCAAACATGGCTTTGTTCCTTCTGTTGAGCTGTTAGAATGTGTGGTCCTCACCTGATGGCTGCATCACCTTCATCAGCAGCATCTCTTAATGTTCTCGGACTCTGACTTCTAAACTTGCTTTATCCAGATTCTGCCCAATAAATAGTCCTGCCCTGTTTTCCTCCTGTTACCTGATAGCTCCTTTTTAACCTTTAGACTTTAAATATAAATATATTTTTAAAAAAGTTTATCCTTGATACTTTTCCCTCCTGGTTCTTTGCTTGGCATTCCCCAGTTCCAACTATCAACTGTATTTTCATGATGCCCCAAGATATGTCTCCACACAAATCTCTCTCTAGAATTACAACTCTATTTTCAAAGGCCTACTGGACATTCCAACTTAATTTTCCTATGCTTGCTTCCATTTAGCTTGTCTAAAAGTTAATCAGTTATCTTTTTCCAAAGCCTTTCCCCTTTGACATTTTTTTCCAAATGGCTTTTCATTCCAAATTTATTTTATTTTAATTTTTGAGGGAAGAAATATAATACTGGCGGAATCATACTCTTTTGACTTGGTGCCAAAATAATCATATGCAGACTCAGTTATCACTTCTGTAGATTATGAAATATTTTCCTTCATAGGAAGTACATTGTATTGCAGATGATTATTGTGATCTGGTTTATCTTGGAGTACAGTGAATGTAGAATGATTTTATTTTTAGCAATTTATAATGTAATGCACTGCCCAGATCATGTCAGTTATTTGCTGATCAAATTCATTGTATTTTTACAAGTAAAAACTCACAAGTAAGAACAGTAATTTCCGGAAATAAATTGGTCTTCCTAGGTAGTACATCTAAAAACAAATTAAAAGTTGACTCATGCTGTCCTCCAGCTGTTTCAATATCATTCTTACCTTGAATGAAGGTAGAAAAAAAACATTTGGACAATTTGTGACATGCTTGTCTCCAAAGCTCGTTTACAGGCAGGTAGTAATCTGTCTCTCCCCTCAGCACCCCATGGAATTTTCCATAAAGAACCCAGACACCTCCATCAGTGCACAGCCATGGACCTACCTTCTCCCAAATGTAGGGAGATACTTGCCAACTGCGTTTTAAGGAATAGCATTTTTGCAAAGTATAACTTGTTTCTTTCATCACCACCAAATGTAAGATTCTAAGGTAAATATACTGCCTTTCCATATATGTTCCATAGGAGGGGAAAAAGTTTTCCTCTTTTCTCTTAGGGTTCCTGGCTAGATCTGAATATTAAACTGGCAAAGACAGATTAACAGGAGAAAAGCATGCACATTTATTTAATGTAAGTTTTATGTGACATGGGAGCCTTCATAAGGAAATAGAGACCCAAAGAAACAATTAGCCCTGAGTATTTTTATGCTAGGTTTGATGAAGAGTGGTCAGACGTGGAGAGATATGATAGGTCAAAGAGTATGAGGTAAGTGTAGTAATCTGGGGAAAAATTAGCAAGACCTGTTTGTTCGGATTCTTCTGGGCATCCTTTGTCTCCAGAGATAAGGATGCTCCTTTCCTGGTATAGAGGAGCATCCTTATCTATACCATCCTCATCTGTACCTCTCACATGTGAGGTTCTGTAGTCATAACCTGTTTCAGGGGAGAAGTTGTAGGGAAAGGTCAGAGTGACCTTCCTGCTTCTACTGTTTTCTTAAACTCCCTCAGCTTACAGTATTCAACATACTAAGGTGACATATTTTGAGATAGTATGTACTGAACCCCATCATTTACAGTTTACCTCCTGCATTCTTTGTTTCTCTAGCTGTCCTTATTTTTCTGTAATTAGGAAAACTTACTTATAAGACTCTACCAAGGGGGCTTCCCTGGTGGCGCAGTGGTTGAGAGTCCGCCTGCCAGTGCAGGGGACACGGGTTCATGCCCCGGTCCGGGAAGATCCCACATGCCATGGAGCGGCTGGGCCCATGAGCCATGGCCGCTGAGCCTGCGCGTCCGGAGCCTGTGCTCCATGGCGGGAGAGGCCACAGCAGTGAGAGGCCTGGGTACCGCAAAAAAAAAAAAAAAAAAGACTCTACCAAGGAAAATGGGTGTTTGGAACAGGAAAGTCCTTTTAAACTGTTCCAAAGTATTTGTATGGAAATTTGAAGAATCTGGGGCAAAGTTAAATTGTGATGCATAAGAAAGTGGTAGCAGTATTAGGGGCAGAGAAGGAAGATCAGGGAAAAATGATAAATATATTGCCCCGGTATATTCCCCCAGTATGGGAAACCCCAGTAGGAGGCTGGGTGAAGGGACTGGAGGAAAAGGAACGTGTGAAATGAGGATTTAGGAAGTGGGCTATAGGGAATAAGACACAATGCCTTTCTCCAGTTATACTATAATATGTTCAGGGAAGTCAACTTTGATCACTAATCCTTTTCAGTATAAGTAGATTCTTTCTGGAAATGCAAAGATTCCTACACACTGATGGCACTCCTAAAGACTGCATGGTGGTGGTTGCATAGGGTGGTGTTACACAACTCACATAGCAGAAAGCAGTTGTGATGCCATTATTTTCTATTCATATTCATCATCAACATATATTCAGGGCACGGGTTGATGCTCGAGGCACTATGGAAAATGCAGTTATGAGACAAGGCACTTACAAGTCTAGTTATGAAGAGAGAACAACAATTATAAAGGCAATTGGGTATCATTGACAAGTGGGTGGTCCAGTCAAAAGGTGTTCAGATGAGGAAGACATGGTTTGCAGAAAAACCATGTCTACCAGCTGTTCCTTCCTTCCCACATCTATGTGACTTTCTACTTTGTCACGAATTAATATTTTGTAAATACCTTTGCCCTTTAGATACCTCTGTTTTCCATGTATGATGTCCTTGCGAAACTTTACACCATCTTTAGTTTTTGTGTTTCTTATGCTGCACCCTGATTCAATCCGCTTTAGTTCAATGAGAAGAACCTACTTAGCTATTCTGTTTGGGGAGTTCTTTTACGTACATCACATTCAGTAAATCTGGGCTACAATGAGAAAGCTTTGATTGTTCCTCTCTGAGACTTCACAACTAAAGGTATGACTTGTTATTTGGTGGCAAATGTCCTTTAAGCATAACAATGATGAAACTCTTAAGGACTTGTAGTCTATTTTTTTTTTTAACACATTCATCTCACAGGAATGAGGTCATCCCTGTTCCCGTCCGTCTCTCTCCCAACAAGTATCTGTGTAGCTAAATTCTTCTGATACTTTTTTTTTTTTTTTTTGCGGTACGCGGGCCTCTCACTGTTGTGGCTTCTCCCTGTTGCGGAGCACAGGCTCTGGATGTACAGTCTGCGGATGCACAGGCTCCAGACTCACAGGCCCAGCGGCCACGGCTCACGGGCCCAGCCGCTCCACGGCACGTGGGATCCTCCCGGACCGGGGCACGAACCCGTGTCCCCTACATTGGCAGGCGGACTCTCGACCACTGCGCCACCAGGGAAGCCCCTCTTCTGATACTTTTAAGACTTAGTCCAGAAGCAGCTTCCTCAAAAAAGCCTTCTATGATGCCATACTATTCTCATTTTGATGTTAGAAGCTGCCACGTTATGCAGTTCCAGGGGACGCCATTTACTTCCAGTCTACGTGAGTGCCACCTCCCGGATTTATGCAGCTCACAGCCTGAGCAGCAGTACACAGCAGCCTTGGGTGCTTCTCCCATAGTACCCTATGCCTCAACTATTACATTATCGTTCCTTTCTATTTATGATTCTGTCCCCTAACACACTGTAAGTATTTTAGAGACAGAAACTGTAACTTAATTCTCCACCCATAGTAATTACAGAGTAAAGGTTTATTTTATTAGTGAAAAGGAAAGAAAGAAGTTGAATGGAACCTCTTTGTAAAATTCATACCTTAATGATGTCTCTAAAGACCTATGCTTAACTCACACTGTTGTTACATATCCTGACTCATAGGTGTAGCAGTCCAGACTTTCTCCCCAATTCTGACTCCTGATCCAAAATACCAGGGTTTCCATTTTCTAAGAGCCTTGTACCCTTCTGACCCCATCTATTCCCCGTCCCTTTCTCTATCTGCTGTAATCTTGTTCATTGGCCATTATCACCTTATTCCCCTGACTCATTAACTTTATGGAACAAGTACTGGAGAATCTTTTGAAAACTCTACCAACTCCAGTTTCTCCTCCAGGTCTTTCCCCCTCTTACTTCTGTTGTGCATCTCTCCCCTCCTCCTCCACACTTGCCACCAAAAGTTAGAAATTCAGCAATAAAGGTTGAAATTAGATTTTTATATCACTGTATATTTTTCTTCTCTGCCTTCCTCCCCAATTGGGAGGAAGGCAGAGAAGAAAAATCCATAGGTTTAGTAATATCAATTAGATATCAAATCTGTTTGTCTAACAGAATAACTGATTAGGGTGCATGCCTCTTAAATAGGTTAAAAATATTTTTTTATTTTTAGAAATAGGTTTTAGGTGACTTTCCTAATCCACCCTTGATCAGTATGCGTGGCCTCATTCTGCACATCATTTGTCTGTTGCATATAAACAACATTCACCTACATACTCTCCCCTTTCAAGTCTGCGTTTCCAATTTTCTCTTACATAGAAGAGATCTGGGGGGTCCTGTTTCCAGCCACTGGTGAACATGAAGAGCAAGCCTTGCAAACTGGGGACTTTGACCTGCAGATGTGCTTTATTTAGAAAGCATACTACTTGGAAAAATTGTTTTTTATTTAACAAATGAAATTGGAAGAGTTCACATAAGAATTCAACTTTACAAGTTTTCTTTAAAACTTGTTTTGAAATCCAACAGATGATCCGCTTTACGACATGGTAAAAATCAGTGGGGCTTAGTAGCAATTACTTCATTTATACAGATATCCACTCCCCATAGACCACAGTCGTCACCACTCTTCATTGTCTCCCTAATGTGGAGGTCCAATGCATCTCTGCTCTTCCACTGTATTCTCTTATTGTGGAGAAATACTTCCTTGTATCCCTGGTTTTGTCAATTATAGGGAAATGAAAAATGACTGGCGAGGGCAGTTTATTTCATGCAAAAAGTGGAAGTAGCTTATTTCCTTGTGCCAGTGACACATATTTTTATATATCAAATGCAAAAAAAAAATGTGTTTGTGGAACTTTAACCAGGCATCTTCACTCATTTAAGTTACTTTCTTGTTCTTGTATACATATTCTGTGACCCTTGAAAAATAAAAAGAACGATATTATTAAAATAATGACAACATTCCAGGAAGTAACTCATTGCCAATGGCATAGGAGAATCCATGTAGAAAGAAGGTCAGGGTTAAAGAAAGGTGTTGGAGATGTTGAAGTGGCAAACAACAGTGAAGCAAGGCTCTGACTTAAACTCTTGCAACTCTAGATCCCCGTGTAATACCCACTGCTGTCTCATCCTCTCCACACAGGTGGAATATGGGGCCTGGATTGGGAGAGGACAGATAGCGTAGGACCTGTCTTAATTTACCCTCTGGATACTTAGAAATCCAAGTGAGTGAAAACTAGACCACAGGGAAGACAGCACGTAAGTTTTATTTTCAGAATCATTGTAGTCTGTATGCCATTTGGAAGCAGAAGTGTCTTGGTGGCTTCAAAGCCATATAAACAACACCAATAAATAGTATACAGTGATGGGTGGTAGCTGATAATTTGGTTTGCTTTGCCCATTAAAATACCATTTTTGGCAATCTATTTTTGTATTCTCTGTAAGATGATAACAATATTTTTTCTTCTAAATGAGGTATGTCATAGTGCACTTATTTTTAGCTTCAACAAAAACAATTCCATAGCAGTCTGTTTGTCATGGTATTGTGCAGCTGTTGGTGCGATAACCATGTACCTAATAAAAAGTATTGTTTTATTTCCTCCATTCTCCCACATCCTGCCCTCCACTTACCCCTTCTAATTTCTCAATTTTTTCTTCTGCAGAGTGAAGCTAGAATGTTGTTAGAGTTTTAAAAAAATTATGCTGTCATGATTCCCTCCATAATTAGCTTATTGGGAAAGTTTGGGTAAATATCTCATAGCTCAGCAGGGAAAACATTAAAAAAACAAAAACAAAAAACTCTTACTCAACTCAACTTGTGCAAGGGGTGAAGTTACTAGGGAGTTTTAATTGAAACCTCAACCATGAGCGTATAGTTCTCAGAATTCTGAAAACTGCTAATTAGGTTCAAAATTAACTTCTGCATGGAGTAGAAGACTATATTGAATTTAGGAATGTATTGTCACTATGTGGAAAAGTGATATCTATAAATAATCCAAAATGAAATGTGTCATGAGAGAAAGAAGTGTGTGTATGTTTTTTGTTTTTTGTTTGTTTGTTTTATTTTTTTGGCGGGGGGCAGGAGATAATTGGTTCTTTCATTGGTTTTATGGACAAAGGAGGTATTATTCTGGTAAGTTCACTCTTGTGTTCTAGAATAAAATATGGGCATAGCAGAGAAAAATAACAATGAATTTTAAATAAAAGATAACATCTTTTTACCATACTCAGTGTTCTTGAGGAAAAACACGTGAGGGAGGTAAGATAAATAAATGAGGAAATCATCCAGGTAGGTCAGACTGAAATGAATACATCTTTTTTCAGAATTATCTGGTTATTGTTCTACTGCCTTTTAATCAGTGGCTTTATAACAACCACTGACTAGCCCAAATAATGTCTTTCATTTGATTCAAATTTTTGAAATAATAGCTGTAATAAATAAATTTTATTTTTGCTTTTCTTTTTATTTTAGATTTGTTTTATTCCTTGTGGTGCCAGATATTTGAGAGAGCCTAGTACATATGTATTGGTTGAGAAATATAGTTTGGCATAAGAGTGTAAAGTGATGATCTCTCTGATATAAGGGGGAAACTTGAAAAAAAATCATTGAAACAGCATAAAACATTTAAAGAAAAAATGTGGACCAACTATATTTTAGAGACCAACTGTGATACTTACTTGGTATAATATTGGAATATTCAATGGAGTTCTTGAATCCCTCTGCAATTTACCTCATTTTTCTCAAACAAGATGATGAGAAGAGATTAAAGTGATGTGGACAGTACGTGGGATATTTCCATGTTATTCACCATAATTCCTTTAATCAATTTAAATTAATCAGTGTATGATTCCAGTCATTTGTATGAACCTTCAATCTGTGCAACACATTATTTTACATTGTTGCTGTCTTAAATAGTCAATTTCCAAATATTTTATGCTTGATAGCATGGCTAAATTTACTTTTTTATGATGAAAGATATATTTAAGTTTCACTTTTGCGCCTATACGTTGATGGTCCGTGAGTCCTTTTAATTCTTCTCTTCAAAACACTGTTTTAAAGAATATACAGGGCTTCCCTCGTGGCACAGTGGTTAAGAATCCGCCTGCCAATGCAGGGGACACGGGTTCGAGCCCTGGCCGGGGAGGATCCCACATGCCACGGAGCAACTAAGCCTGTGCGCCACAACTACTGAAGCCTGCACGCTTAGAGCCGGTGCTCTGCAACAAGAGAAGCCAGGACAATGAGAAGCCCGCGCACCACAACGAAGAGTAGTCCCCGCTCGCCGCAACTAGAGAAAACCCGCGCTCAGCAACGAAGACCCAATGCAGCCAAAAATAAATAAACAAATTTTAAAAAAAGAATATACTAACATGGAAACATTATATTTTTATTTCTTTAGCCACAGCTGTCAACCTACTGTGTTTGTTGAATTTCCTGTTTCCTTCCAGTCCATTTTGGCCAGTCACCATCACTTTCTGGTCACTTTGGTTTATTATAATTAGTCTAATCCTGTTTAACTTCCAATATCATATCTGATTTCACTGTTTTCTTCCTTCCCCCCAGCTGCAGATTGTGATCTTGGCTACTTGGACTTTGGAGAGTAGGAGGGTCTGCCTTTTATATCTTCATTACCTCTTCCTTTTCAAGGTCCAGTCTCTTGAAAGAGGGAGAGAGAGGAATAGTGGAAGCAAAGCTTGTCTGTAACTAAGCTGCTCTGATTCCATCTGTGATCTACTCAGAGAATGGTCTTCATGTAGATGTTACATTTGGGTGGGGGTGGGGGAGTGAGGGCTTTGTTCATCCTCCTTTTGATGACCTCTATTGCTGACAACTCCTGCAGAGAAAGACAGCTAGTTTCCCTTGAGTGCTTCCAGAAGGCCATGTTCCCAGTTCCTTCTGGTACTTCCTCATCTGTCTCTGCCCTTCCTCTGTCTTCCTTGCTCTTTCATATGGGGCCACAGGAGTCATAGGAGGCTTCTTCTGTCCCCTCTGATGGCCTCTGGGAACTTAGAAGGGGCTGCCCCACCATTTTTCTTCACAAGTGTAATGGACATTAGTCCTTTTAAGACTTGCTGACAATAGACTACTTTGAAGACCTTTCTGCTTTCGGACAACCCTAGCCCAGAAATGGACACCAGGTTCTATATTTATTATTATCCTACATTTCAGGGGGTGGATATTGACCTCACCTGAGAACTTTCTCACTGTTCTCAACTCCAGCTCAGGAATCAGCCAGCCAGGTTTCCTCACCGACTGCTGTACATGAGTCTCCTCCTCCCCTGACATGCTTGGCTTTAGCAAAAAATTATTCTTGCCTTTCTCTTATGGTTGGGACAGGCATGAGTAACCTCTAACCACAAAGAGTGCATAGCCATTAAGTCTAAGGCTGACCCTCAGGATCGTTCATCTATGCACTTGGGGGAATAGAGGACAGAGAAAAAGTTAGTGAATGGGGGCTCCGGTAGCTGCTTCTGCCTCTCTGAGAAGAGGAACATATCTGGGGGGCTTGTTGTTAGTACAATATTGCGCCCTCCCTGTAATATAAAAGGTCCCTCTCAACATGCTGTTAGGGTGTGTGTGTGTGTGTGTGACAGTCTCTCTCTTCCATGAATTTTAAGCTACTTTGAGGCAGAAACCATATATTGCAGCTTTTTCATCCCTTCTAACTACCACTTTAACAATAAAATTGATATCAAAATGGTAATAATAATAGTAAAAAGAGTAAATGGTGCTTACTTTTTAGGTCAGGCACTGTTCTAAAAGATTTATATATATTTATGCATTTAATCCTCACAAACCCTACGAGGCCGGTATTGTTACTGCTGCAACTTAGCTTGTGAAAATAGGTTATGGAGTGGTTAAGTAACTTGCTGAAAGTCACACAGCTGATAAGCGATGAAGCTGGGGTTGGAACCCAGGCAGCCTGGCTCTGAGGTTTATCAATACTGACTGTCCTCGTCACAAGCATATGGCCTTACTGTGAACAGGTGTTGGTAAAGTTAATTAGAAACAGGGATAATTTGCTCAGTCTGATTTAGTATGTGAAGGAACATATTAAATTTTAATTTAAGTGAATTATTTTACTTAAGAGAAAAATCAGATTATTATTTATGCATGCAACTTCATAAATTATTGTTGAACTCAGTGAATATGAAACTTTATAGATTAAATATAAGCAAAAATTAGTCCCGAAAGAATTGAGAACATTAAAACAATTCCTTCTAAAGATGAGTCAGAACAGTTACTTAATGAGTGACTGTCCCTGAATATATTAGATATGTTTGTAAAAGTAAGTTTAAAAAGTTCAAACCATATTGGTTATCTAGTCTCAGATGCTATCTGGTATCTCTTTGTTGGTAAGAAAATAAAAATCAGAGTTCAGAATGATGAAGTCCATTGTTCTCGCCTTGCATCTCCTTAAAATCACTGATGCTCTTCTCCCAGATTTAAACAGATGCTTTTCAGACCATATCTCTCATACTCCCCTTCCCTCTCCAACTCTGCCCCTCGTTCTCCACCCACTCATTTCCCCCTCAGTCTGTCCACTGCACCAGCTCTGAGGTGCACTGAGTCTCTTCTCTGCTCTCTTCCTGCTGTGTGTTCTTTGCCCTCTACCCCTTCTCTGGCCAGCTCCCTGCAGTTCTAACAATGGGTACCTGGGGCAAATTCAACTCTCTTGACAATGCTCTAATGGAGAAAAAGAAAGAAAACTGGTCAGCTAAAACATGGCATAAATTTTTCACAAGCTCTTATCTCTACCCCATCCAATACACATTTCTGTAAACCATTTCAAATTGTTAAAAGAAGCAAGTATTTCCCTTTCTGACTTACTTCACTCTGTATGACAGACTCTAGGTCCATCCATGTCTCTACAAATGACCCAATTTCGTTCCTTTTTTATGGCTGAGTAATATTCCAATGTATATATGTACCATACAAATATCGTATATTCATATATGTGGAATCTAGAAAAATGATACAGATGAACCTATTTGCAGGGAAGGAATAGAGAACGCAGATGTAGAGAATGGATGTGTGGACGTGGGGAGGGGAGAGGGGAATGAATAGGGAGAATGGGATTGACGTATGTGCACTGCCATGTGTAAAACGGATAGCTGGTGGGAACCTGCTGTATAGCACAGGGAGCTCTGCTTGGTGCTCTGTGGTGACCTAGATGGGTGGGATGGCAGGGTGGGGTGGGAGGGAGGTCCAAGAGGGAGAGGATATATGTATACGTATAGCTGATTCACTTCGTTGTACTGCAGAAACTAACACAACATTGTAAAGCAACTACACTCCAATTTAAAAGAGGAAAAAGATACAAGTAGATTCAGTGAACTTGTTATTCGGTGGATTGACTTTCAGCAATCCAGCTTTAAATGAAGTGGCCATTCAGTCAGCTGGTAAAATGGTGAATTGTCTTTTGAGATATTGGCCCTGAGGCTGCCCTGGTTCCTGCCTTTCTGGTTGTTCAGCTTGTCCTTTGATACCATGACCTATCCCAGCATGCTTTGTGCTTAAGCTGGTTGGCCTCTGTGACTTGATGGAAAGAACCCTGACTGCTTTGAACCTTAGTTCAGCTAGTCTCTGAGCAGGTCTGTTGGGAGTAGCAGAAGCAGAAAACTCTGGGGCCACCTGGCTCTCCTGTTTTCAGAGTTCCTATGATCACTTGTGGTCTGTGCACCTGTCTTGCTCACAGTATAAACCTGGACTTTTTAATATGTATATTATATTGTAGATACACACTGATGGGGTTAGGATTAGGGTTAGAGTTACGGTTATGGTTAGCTTAGTGCTGGATTTTGGATTCTCTGGTGAGATTCCTCTGGTCACAGAGACTATTGACCTCCATATGGCCAAATCCAGTAGCTACAATTCTGTCATTATACTTCCTGATAATCCTATTGATTTTTGCAATGTTGAACATTCTCTGCTACTTAAAATCTTTTTCTTTGGTTTCCAGAATCCTTCTTTCCAGGATTTGTGGTTTCTCTTTTAATAATAAATAAAAATTTATTTTTTAAATAAACTGTTATTTCTGTCATCTTTACAAATCTATCTTTAGCCACCCACTCCCTTTAATAATGTGTTTCTTCAGGACTCAGGCTCTGACGCTCTAGTTACCTTACCTTACATTCTATTTTTTAAAATTATTTATTTATTTATTTACTTACCCGGCTGCGCTGGGCCTCAGTTGCGGCACGCAGGATCTTTGTTGCCGCTTGCGAGATCTTTGTTGCGGCATGTGAGATCTTTTTGGTTGTAGCATGTGGCATCTTTTTTTTAGTTGCAGCATGTGGGATCTTTAATTGCGGCATGCGGGCTCTTAGTTGCGGCATGTGGGATCTAGTTCCTTGACCAGGGATCGAACCTCGGCCCTCTGCATTGGAAGTACAGAGTCTTAACCACTGGACCACCAGGGAAGTCCCTACCTTACATTCTTAAACACACTTATCCATGCCCATGACTTCAACTGATACATCTCTACTTAAAATCCCCAAATTTCTCTCTCTTGTTTTGGCCTCTCTACTGGTCTCTAGACACGTAACAACTGTTCACTCATTTCAATTTGGTTATTTCACAAGCATTTCAAACTCATCATCATCCAAATTTTCCTCTTCGACATTGCCCATCTGGTAAATGGCACCACTGTTTACCCACTCCACCCAGCCTTCTCTGTCATCCCATTCAGTCACCAGATCCTACCATTTCCACCTTCTTCACCACATCCTACCATTTCCACCTTCTAAGTCAGCATCAACCACTCTCTCCCTCTTTGCTTCTCCCTCTTCTTTTCCCCCTCTATCTTTCTTTTTCATCACCATTGCTCCTGCCTTAGTGCAGAGCTGCATCTTTTCTCTCCCAAATCATTACAACTGTTTCTGAATAATTATTTTCTTTCCAGTCTTAACCTCCCTTCAATCTGTCCTTCATACTGTGGCCTTGGAGGGAGCTTCTGAGGTGCTGTTCTGATCATATCACTTCCTTGGGCAAACCTTGTCATTGATGTCCATTCCCTTTAGAACAAAGAGTTATCTCATTAGCATGAACATGTAAGCTGGTGACATGTAACATGAAACCTTGTAACCTAGCCTCTGCTTAGCTCTCTAACATTTATTCTTTTGCCTTCTAACATGTATTCATCACTCCAGCAATAGCAAACATGGCATTTCCTAAATGTGCCATGTACCTTAATGTTTCGCACCTGTTTGTAAGACCCATGTAAAGCATCACCTCCCCAAGGAAACCTTCTCTGAACCCTCAGCTTAACATAGATGCTCTTCCTTTGTGTTCCTACAGCCTCGAATACACATATATCTCTGCCTTAATGCTTATCATACCCTTCTGGAATAGTCTATTTACTTTTCTGTCTCTTACACTAAGTCCAAACCTATTTACTTTATCTCCCCCAAACCTAGCTCAGTACATAGGAGGTAATCAATAATTGTTTATTAAATGATTAATATATTAATGAATGGGTGAAATATAATAAGAAAATTAAAACAGAAGAATTTTTCTTATTTAAAAATACAAGTGATTCCTCTGAACAATTTCATTTACGTAATGTTATTTCTATTTTAAAATACTCTTTTGCATGTTTGGAGGGCAGTTGCATTCTTGCTAATTACATATTTCAATTAATATTGTGTAAAGCTAGTTATGCCATGTAAAGTATGCCCATTCTATTGAATAAGAATATAATAAAATACGTGCTGCAAAATATTGTAGTCCAAATGATTCAGTCTACATTGTTTTTCTGTCCTTTATTCATTGTTATGACTGTCAATTATTATTATACAGTAGATAAGGAACCTGTAGGTCATGAGAAAGTCAGAAGTATTATATTTTATTATGAACTAATCTTGCTCTAATCCCCAATGCAGCTACTTCCTTCTAATAACATTGTTTTAAAAGATCTTCTGACATCTGCATATACTCAGTAACGTGAATATAGCAAACTTTTAGGTATTTCACTCATCTCTGTGCAGCATATTAAATTACTAAGAATGTCCTTTTGGAATCATTTCCTGGAATATAGTATCTTTCTTAAAGTCTAAGCCTTTTTCCTAAAACAGTCTCCCTTTCCCCTAGAGGCTGAGTAATCAGAGGCTCCCCTATTCACCTTCTCCTTAGCATGGTACCAGATACTCAGCAAGTTCTCAGTGACTGTTTCTTGAGTCTACATCCTTGAAACTCTTCTTCCTTTCAGTTGTACCACATTTAGAGGATTTTCAACCCACCAAAGCCCCTAATATATTCTCTGCAAAGCCAAGGGTTTATTTAAGGGTATAATACAGCAGGGAACAGGAAGTAGAGTGAGTGTTTCTTCATCTCCTTGGAATTGTGGGCCCCTTGAGAATCTGATGTAGTCCTCTCTCAAGGAAAATGCACATACTCATATACTTACAAACGTTAAAAGTTCAGGGGGTCATAGAGCTCTAAAAGGATTTCATTGACTCTCCTGGGTCCATGGAACTCAGATTAGCTCTGAAATCAGGTTTGATTATGGCTGGAGTGAAGGATGTTGTGTTAGGACATGGTAGAAGATGAGGCCAAACCAGAGGTAACCAAGAGATGGAGAAGGACTTGGATTCCATGAAAGCAGTTGTGATTTCTTCCTAAGGAAGCATTAAAACTCATGATAACTAAATCGAAGGATATTTATAAAAGCAAGACTACCAAGCCAGAAAGTAAAATTTCCATTTATTTTATGGGGAAGATAAATATAATTTTGCATAAGCATCACGGGGGAAATAATGAGTTCCTAGTGTTGCCTCTTTGCTCAGTAAAATGCCACTAAGTTGGAAATCTCATATTTCAGCAGACCAAATCTATTTGCACTGAGTTGGCAGTAGTTAAGTACCTTTCTCTACAAAGTATAAGGCTTACTTATATCTAAAATTTTGTCTAGTAAAAAAACAAAACCAGAAAGTTATGGCCAGTTCACTCTCATACATATAGTTGAGTGACTATAAAGGGTCAGGCACTATGCTAGGCTCTAAGAGGAATATATAGACAATTTTTAGAAGACTAGATAGCTTCTTGAACAGCCTGAAAAAGAGATGCACAAATAACTGTGGTGAATGCTGTAACTAAGGTCCAGTTATAATGGGAAAGAAGAAAAGAGGATTTGATCCTCCCTAGTGGAATCTGGGAAGACTTCACAGAGGAGGTGGAACTTGAGCAGGCTTTGAAGACAGTTGGATTCTGACAAGTGGAAGTGAAGTACGGAGACCACTGTAGTTAAAATATGTTCAGAGGGAAAACGTGGAAGTTAGGGAGAGCAAGGAGAATGGTGAATAGGCTCCTTGGGTTGGCGCAGAGGTGTCAGGATGCATGGTAAGGAAATGCCCTATGTGGCAGAACATGCTCTGCATTCCACATTCAGCAAACCTTGAGCACTTACTATGTGCAAGTGGAGAGAGAGAAATGATAAGCCATAATTATAATAGGAAAGTTATAAAGGATTTGATAAGTGATAATGTGATTTTTAAAAAAAGAAAAAATAAAGCAGGGTAAGGGGGATTGTAGTGCTTTATAGGACGCAAGTTAACATTTTAAATTGGGTGGTCCAAGCATAATTCATTGAGAAAGTGACCTTTGAGCAAAGCCTGGAAAGGGATTAGGGAGAGAAACATTCAGATATCTTAGGGGAGAATGCTCCAGGAAGAGAGCGATGAGGCCAAAGTGTGCTTGGTTTGTTCAAGGAATGACTTGGACACCAGTGTAACTGGAGCTGAGTGCAGAGGAGAGAAGTAGAAGACACAGTCAGGTAAAGTGGTGTGTGATGCAGGTGGGGATGTGTCCTATAGGGTCTAATCGAAGGTTTAGGACCTTTCTTGCTTCCTCTGCCAATATTTTCCCCAAACACTCTAACAGTTCCACAGTTTTGGAATGTCAAAGAAAACATGGAGGCAGTGTTCCCTGGAAGGGATGTAGTGATTCATCTATTCATAGCACAGTGTATGGAATCAACATAGTCTATTTTATTTCACATTTTTTGACTCAACCATACAGATCTCTGGAAGGGAAATGATTTTGCTAGACTTCAAATAGTAAGGAAGCAGTACTTCTGATTGTTACACGTCCCCCATGATTGACATGGTTCTAAATACTTTCGCTGCAAGCATCTTTGCTGCAGACATTTTCACCACATAACTAATTGGCTGTAAGGCAGTTTTTCCATAAAAGACACAGTAACAAAAAATAAAAGAGGGACATTTAAAAGGATGTAATGAAATATGAGAAATGAATAACAAAATTTAAAAACTTGTGAAATATAAAATATTTGAATACATTTAAAATGTGTTGATTCATGGCAGTTCTGCATAAATAACTGATTTTATTTTGTGGGTTGTACCTAAGCACTTGTCTTCCAAGTATTTTCTCCTAGTATTTTCTGCATTTTTTTTTTCTTGTTGATTCATGTCCTTATCTGGCATCACACTTTTTCTTTTTTGCCAAAATTTTCATTGAGAGGTATCAGTTTCCAAATACTAGGATGTATATTTGTACCTGAGCTTTGTATTGCATTGTGAAAGCCTTCTACACTGTTGTTTGTTCTTGGCATATTGTCACATGTCCGTTGACAGACATTCTAAAGTCCTGTAGGAATCTGCATTCAACTCTGCACCTTGGAGGCCCTGGCCTCTTTCTCCTCCAATGTAGTGTGTTTCAAAATAAGAAACCAACTCTTGAGGCAAATCATCCTCATCTGTCAGGTGGACAAAGCCATCAGTAACGTCGCTAACTGGAAGAAATGCTAATGTATTTCAACCAGTTGAAACCAAACTGTTGAAACAAAAACTGTCAACCAATTGTATCTTTCACGGCAAAATTGCCTTACGGCCAATTAGTTTTGCGGCAAAATGCTTGAGACAAACGTTTACGGCAAAGAAGCTTATGGAAAAAATACCGGGCTCTGAGGCACTCCCGTGTTGCCTTCGATATAACAGGTAGGAGTTATTTTTCATTGGAAAATTTTGACTTCAAAAATATTCAAAGGGGGGCTTCCCTGCGTGGTGCAGTGGTTTGAGAGTCCGCCTGCCGGTGCAGGGGACACCGGTTCGTGCGCCGGTCCGGGAGGATCCCACATGCCGCGGAGCGGCTGGGCCTGTGAGCCATGGCCGCTGAGCCTGCGTGGCCGGAGCCTGTGCTCCGCAACGGGAGAGGCCGCAACAGTGAGAGGCCCGCATACCGCAAAAAAAAAAAAAAAATATATATATATATATATATATATTCAAAGGGAATTTTTAGAAAGAAAGACGGTAGTTATGAAATAAGTTTCTTGGGACTTCCCTGGCGGTCTAGTGGTTAAGACTCCACTTTTCCACTGCAGGGAGCGCAGCTTCCATCCTTGGTTGGGGAACTGAGATCCTGCGTGACAAGCAGCTCAGACAAAAAAAAAGAAAAAAGCAAACAAACAATTCTGTTAATAAGTTTCTTAAAAACGAAAGATGGAGAGAAAATATGTTTATAGGTTTTAGGTTCATTAGGATTTTTAAAAAAGCGTATATGTATTTTTTTTGGCCAGATATTGAAGTATGCATGCTTGATATAGTTTTTTTTTTTTTTTTTTTTGCGGTACACGAGCCTCTCACTGTTGCGGCCTCTCCCGTTGCGGAGCACAGGCTCCGGACGCTCAGGCTCTGCGGCCATGGCTCACGGGCCCAGCTGCTCCACGGCATGTGGGATCTTCCCGGACCGGGGCACGAACCCGTGTCCCCTGCACTGGCAGGCGGACTCTCAACCACTGCGCCACCAGGGAAGCCCATGCTTGATATGTTTTATTCAACATAATGACATTTGGGTTTCCTCTTTAATTAACAGAGATGATGTAGTCAAGCCTTATTTCTTCACGTGACTCTATCTACAGCAAGGATGTACAAAAACATAGTTTTTGTGTTAATGGCCCTCTCTGGCCCATTGTGTTCACTACTGTTTGCACTATACTTTATTTCCTATCCTTACAATGACTCTATAAGACAGAGATTTTTAGTCAAATTTTCAAGAGTTACCTGAAGCTTACAGAGGTAAAATAATTCTGCCCAAGTTAACAGTCTATTCGTTGTGGTGCTGTAATATTAGTTCATATTGCTCTGACCCCAAATCCTTTGTAATTTCCACATGATTGAATTGTCATCTTCTTTTTAATTCCCTTTGAACCATATGTAGCTAGAGTCCGGAGAAGGAATAAATTGTTAATACGGTAGTAGCTACTGGGTGTTTATCTCTGCCCGATATGGTATCCTAATTTAGGTAGTAGGCATTTAAAAGTCCTGGATTCAAATGCTACCTTCCCTCTATGAATGGTATGACTTCGGTCAAGTTACTGTACAGTTTTGAGCTTTCATTTCCTGATCTATAAAGTGAGGATTCATGGCTACCTTGCAGAGTTGTTGGCAGAATTGAATAAGGGCATATTTTGGACTAAGTAAGCTTTCCGTTTTTGCTAGTTGAATGTAAGACCTTTTCTTTGTGTGGTTGGCAGAGCGTATTTTTATATCAAGGATTAATAGTCCAAGCTATGTCACAGCTTTAAGATTGCATGTATTGCTCCCTGTGTAATATTATAATTAGGTTTCAATTAGAAAAGTTCACAACCAGTCTTGCATGGCAAGTTGTGTTAACCTCATTTAACCCAGTCAAATGTTCTGTGGTACCAAATGCAAAATTTTTTTGACAATCTGTCCTCATAGTTTTTGAAATAATTTCATTATTTCAGTTTCAACAATCTGTGTGCTCTTCAGCTTAGGTCTTCTCTTACTAAACTACTTGATTCCTCCTATCCATGAAAGAATAACTAAAAATAGCATATCTTTAACCCAATTCCTTTATTACTTGCTATCTACCCTCAAATATTGTCGCTTAAATATTAGGCCATCACAGATCTATAGTTCTTGTGTCCTGGTCATACTTAAAAACAAGAATGATGTAGCAAAGCATTTGTAAGCTAATAGCTTGGCCAACTTTGATTAGAGTTTTAAGTTTCTGAAAAAATGTATTAATGGAATACATATAGACATATATGTATTCCATTAATACATTTGACTTATAGATTTTGACTTATAGATTTTAATTGATAGATTTTAATTGATATTATCTTTGTAGTGTAATAAGATTCCTTAGAGGGTGCCCTTGGTTTAATTTTATCTTGCTCTGACTATGAAAGAGGCAAGAGTTGGGTAAATGATACTGTAGGATACTGTAGGTGACTGTAGAATAGAAAGTAGTAGAACTAACATTTTTTGAAATTAGTAGCTATAGCCTTTAAAACTTTTTGAAGTAAAAGGTAATACTTTTAAAGATGTTTAGATAGCATTATAGACACATTTATGGTAATTTGCTTCTGATATTTTTAAGCTATGATACTTTGCTATTTGTTTAGGCAAAATATTCTTTGCCTTCAGAACTGTAACATTTGTTAGCTAAGCAAACCAAAATGTTCCCTCAGCATTGTGTAGGTGTTATGCTTTTTGTTTATAATGTACTATTATTCATCTTCTATTTATATTTGGAAAATAAACCTGGAGTCTAAGAAAGTGTGTGTCCAATGTGGATTATTGCAGTCAGGGAAGCCCTCACTCATCCATGTGTGTGGGAAGCAGGCAGAAGTCAAACATTTAAATATTTGATCAAATATGCTTTATGGAAATTATACTGGACTTTGACATTCTTGGACACAATTTTCATGGAAGCCCCTGTGTAACAAGGGTTATGACTTAGAGCACTTTCAAGTGATTTGGCCTTGGAGAATGATTGTCTTGAAGATGCTTATTATGACATCAAGCTGTGATCATTTTTCTTTCCAAAGCAATTTGGAATGCGTTCACAAGTGACATCTAGCATTCTTGCATAAGGGTTTGCAAATTTTTAACAGGGTGAAATTTTCCTGATCCTATATTAAGAATAAGTCTACAAGTCTCTTAAGAATCCTGAAGAATGCTTATTATAGCAAGTTTTCTTAAGTACGGTGATGAGTAATTTAGAAATTTAAGTACATTTTTGTCTTTCTCATAACTTGAAAAGCATTTAATAACATCAT
Organism: Aethalodelphis obliquidens; assembly: GCF_003676395.1. Taxonomy (NCBI): domain Eukaryota; kingdom Metazoa; phylum Chordata; class Mammalia; order Artiodactyla; family Delphinidae; genus Aethalodelphis; species Aethalodelphis obliquidens. Next base: position 47,952,553 of record NW_020837951.1, read on the forward strand.
ATGGGATTATATGGGCAGCAACCTAAGCACAATCAGTTCTTCTCATTTAAATCTATAAAAGAGAGCAAGAAATTTGACTTGCTTTAAAAAAAAAAAGTAGATTAAAAGACTAGGCTAATCATTTAATTATTAATAATCATAGTTGGTATATACTGATCAGTTACTATGTATCTGGTGCAGTGATAAGCTGATGAACAATGTATATACTGGTGGTATACTTATATTCTGTATAAAGAAACAAAGGCTTAAGAATTTAATGACTTGCCCAAGTCTGATGACAGTATTCAAACCAGGAATGATCTGACTGCAGAATTCAGGACCTCAACCAGCAGACGCCATGGCCTTTCTCAAACTCCCAATGTACCTGAACTAACAAACATCAGCCTAGGGTTGACCACTAGGGAGAAGAATGCCAACACACAGTCTGGTTACTAGATATGGCAGTTTCTAGATTAACTTAGAACAATGGCTTTCAACTCTCATTTTGTATTAAAATTATCTGTGCAATTTTAAAACATCCTGAGATTCTGATTCAATTGGTCTTGGGTGGGACCTGGACACTGGTATTTTTTTTAATTGCCCTATAATTGATGTTAATGTGTAGCCGAGATATAGATGCATTTATTTAGGGCAGACTGTGTCTTGTAAGACAGCAGCGTTCAGTGGAAATACTTCAATTTTGTTTCAAGTTTAATTTTTAATATATTTGAACTATTAATTAAAATAAAATATACAATCAGTTGTATTAACTACAAACCTTAAATCTCAGGATGAGCCAAGCTCATTTTAGCCTCAGGGTCTTTGCAGTTGGCCTGCAATACTTTGAAGCTTTGCCTGGATGGTTTCTTCTCTTTATTAAGGTTTCCACTCTGTTGTTCCTTTAGAGAGACTGTGAGTGTCTCCCAAAATACCTCCCCCGATTTTTTATCTCATTGTTTTTAAAGGTTTTCATTAAAACACTTTAATTTCCTGAAATTGTCTTATTTTCATTTGTTTTTTGTTGGCTTCCTTGCAAAATGTAAACAGAGATCTTGTCTGTCTTGTTTTAACATGTGTCTATCCCTAGCACAAGGAGTAGAGTTTGGCATAGGGTAAGTACTCAATAAATGTCTGTTGAATGAATGAATGAACGGTGAAAATTTAGCATAGATTTTTGATTAGTCCATCTGTTTATAAGCTAAACTGACTCTCCCAACTTTGAACACAAATTCTGTGTACCTTACTTCCTAGATAACTGGAAAAAGAACACACCTGGTACACAGGTAGAGGTATTCTGAATTCAGTTTAAAATAAAGGTGATTTGATAAAGCCTTCATTCGTAGCTGGGATTGTGACTCTTACTTGATGATAAAACCATGTTTCTGGAAAATATTGTGTTTTACAATAAATTGACATCTCTGATACGTAGCAAGTCTAGTTTTTTAGACTATCCAGCGAAAATAAAAGTCTAAGGTAATGCTTTTTGAGTATGTGATTAGTACACTGGATGTAGTTCTGCAAGTCTGTACCATTTTGAAGGGAATCTTGATTTTGAATCCTAGACTGTATCATTCTTTTCTTTGATAACCTTGGCACAATATTCTTTGGATAAAATAAAACTATTGATATTTGGGAAAGTTGAGTTTCTAAAAATGGGAACTTGGATAACAGGGAGTTATTAAAATACCTCATAACTCTTGGCCTTTGTCTGCTTATCCAGGATGGCAGTTCTTAGAAACCGCTGAAGCAAGTTCTTAGAATAATATAAAAGGAAGCTCACTTCTTGATTGACATTGGCTTAGTACTTAATGTGAGATGGGGAAGTTTTCTTCAGTTAGAATATTTTGAAGGAGGAAGGTCAGTTGGGTTTCATCCCATGCAAGTATCTTTTGACCTGCTGCTGATTATAAAGTTTGTTAGCTTGCAAAGTAGCAATAGACTTAAGAATCTTTAAATGTGAAGAAGACTTACGTACCGTTTAGTTCAATCACTTTATTTTACATCAGGGAAACTGGGGCCAAAATAGGAGAAGTAAATGTGGAACTCTATCTTCCCTCAGTAATTGCAGTGTAGCTACATGCTCTGCCTTTCTAGCAAATGTAGTGAAAGGTTTGCTCTTGTATCTTTTGGTGTTTTATCGAGAAGTGTTTTGCTTTGTACGTATAAAGGCTAAAAATACATGTTTTAAATATATTAATAATTATATATGTATAATATAAATGCAAAATATCACTGGATAAGAGATCTAAGGCATAAGCAATCATTTGAAGTGCCAATTTGAAGCTAAAGTTTTTCTGTGGATCTATCTAAAATAGAATAACATTTACTTGGAGAATTCAAGGAAAATAAGCTCCAAAGTTTTTTTTGTTTTTGTTTTTGCTGTTTAAGACTTGAACTTTGCCATTGTAGCTTCCCTCAGGTTCACTCTCACAGTGCCAAACTAAATTTACTCCTGGTGTTTTTAACATTGGCCTTACAGAAAAATGGCTACATAAACCTCAAATTGTGAAACATTAAAGGAATTTGAAAGAAAATATTTTATTTGACTATGTGCAAGTAAATCAGGTTGCTAAATTACAAGAAAAAATGAAGGTGCTTATTATACTTGTTGGGTCCCATTTTAGCGGTATAGAATTCCAACTCCTATGGGAATGTAGTGAAAAAGCACAGACTTCAGTCAGGTCTAACAGGGTACAAGTCTCACTACTGCTTATGAGCCAGGGCTCTAGGGCAAGTGACAGAATATCCCTGACCCTCCTTTGGCTTAGCTGCAAAATTACCCTGAGATAAAAAGTACAGTGAAGTGAACTAAACAGGGAAGGGTGTGTCCCAAGGCACCAATGTTAAGGGAGTACAAACCTTTTAAAAATTGAAATTTTAATGATGTCATTTAAAATAATGTAACATTTGCATATTGACAGCATATGCACTGAGCTTAGTACCTAATTAGCAAGAAAGAGTAATTAAAACAGGAAGCTACCATGTGACAAGTATTGTTACCGATACCTGCACCTGAGGCACATTACCGAGATGATCTGATGGTTCTACTTTCTGTGGGCTCAGTATTGCCAGTGACCACCCTGATAATGCCAACTTCACAAGGGCGTTATAAAGATTCCATGAGGTAAAATGCTGCTATGACTGTATAAATGGTAGTCATTGGCCATTGTGACAGGAGCTCTTTCTCAGGTTTCTAAGTTTAGTATTATGTTGACTTTCTTATCAACCTGATATCTCTTTTACTAGACTTTCTGCAGGGTAAGGTCATTGTACTGTTTTATTCTTTGAGTCTACCAAGTAAGTGCCTGATGTGGAATAGGTCCTTTTTGAAGAGTTCAAATGAATGTATACAGTCATCTAAAAGTTACTTAACTGGGGATCTTGTTATCATTTTGAGAGCTCTAATCTCTGTCCTAATAGGACAGATGAGCTAATAAAGGAGAGTTGAGTACCAATTCTACTCCCCAGATGGCCTCAACCTTCTTGGGCAGCAGTAAGGTCAGGAAGAGTCAGTGGTGATCACTCCATTGTGAGGACAGACTATATCTAATTCTGCTGGCTCTCCCCTCTGTATTTCTGTTCATCGGCAATATAATGGGTTGGAATTCATAAAATAAAGTTCTCACTTGTTTATATTACTTTCATTGGACATTAATGATCCAGTTAAATGGAAAATAGAACTTTTGTTTTTTTTGGGTTTTTTTGCAGTACGCGGGCCTCTCACTGTTGTGGCCTCTCCCGTTGCGGAGCACAGGCTCCGGACTCACAGGCTCAGCGGCCATGGCTCACGGGCTCAGCTGCTCCGCGGCATGTGGGATCTTCCCGGACCGGGGCACGAACCCGTGTCCCTTGCATCGGCAGGCGGACTCTCAACCACTGCGCCACCAGGGAAGCCCGGAAAATAGAACTTTTTTGAGCGGGGGTGTGTTAAAGGTGTATTTGCTCTCCCATTTAAGTATTTCCTTGAGATTGAAACCTTTTAATAATGGTTTACTCATATAAGTACAATACTGTTATAAAGAAATTTGTTAGGTCGTTAAGTCCTGAGGAGCAAGGTACAAGGCAGTCAACATCCAGCCCCTTTTTTGAGAATACATAACATATACCCTCTAAAGTAACTTGGTTTTTAGCCGTGGCCTTGACTTGAGAAATAAATCTCCAAGTTACACTGTGCCACCAGGGAAGCCAACAAGCCATAGTTCTTATACCTCTTTTGAAAGGAAAGGCATATATATCACAGAGTGGTTTTTATAATGTACATTTTTCAGTTGTTGATGGCAGATAGTTGAAGCAAAAACCTCAGAACAGTCACACGAGAGTTTAACACATAATTTTGTAATAACGGAAGCATGGTTGTTTTCAACCTTTTTTTTTTCCCACTGGGAGCCCATTCCATATTAGTGTGTATAGAATTACCTTTTACTTTTTAAGGGATAGTAAATTCCTTTTATTTGGATTTATATAATGTAGTCAACCATTCTCCTATGGATGGAAATTTATGCTGTTTCCAAACTTTTGCTGCTATAAACAATGATGCAAAGAATGTCTGTGTCCATGTCATTGAGCGTTTGGGTGAATACTCTGTAGAATAAATACCTAGCAGTAAAATTGCACATTTTATTGCATTTTTTATTTTTGATAAAGACAGCCAAATTGTCTTTCATAGAAGTTGTATTAATTTACACTCTCACCAGGGGTTTGAGAAGATACATAATTCTTCACATCAAGCTTTTAGATCTTTACCAACCTGATGGGTGAAAAATGGTATCTGAACACGTTTAATTTACACAGCTCTTGTTACAAATAAGAGCATTTGAAGATATTTATATTTCATTTTCTATGAACGCTCTGTGTATTTTCTGTTCTTTTTTTAAATCTTAGATTGTTCTTTTCTGATTTGTTGAAACTCTTTCCATATTGGAAAACCTATGCCTTTGTGATAGGGTTTGCAAATATTATTTTTCCTCATTTGTCTTGAAGCAATCTAGTGATATGTTTTGTCATGAAGAAAATTTAGATTCTTTTTTACCTATTCAATTTATGAATCTTTAATTTGATGACTTCTCATTGCAAACTCTCCCCCCCCAACACACACATAACCTCTCCCTCTCTCTCTCTCTCTCTCTCTCTCTCACTCTCTCTCTCTCTCTCTCTCTCTCTCTCTCTCTCTCTGTGTCTCTCTCTCTCTCTCTCTCCCCCTCCCTCCCTCCCTCCCCACCTCACTCACTCTCTTTCTCTCTCTCATTTGTTTGTAGGGTTTTATCTGGAATTTATTTTGTTATGAGATAGATATCCAACCTTAGTTTTTCCCATATGATTTCCTAGTTGTCTCAATTTCTAATCTAGTTCTCCTACATTCCACTTACATCATAAACTAAAGTCCCACATTTATTTGGTTTTATGTCTAGACTCTGTTCTGTTCCATCTTTCTTTCTTTCATCACAATATTTTAGAAGCAGTAGATTTATAATAAAACTAGTTTTCATTCCACCCCCTCTTCTTCATTAGAATTCTTTTCTAAAAATTTCCTTTTTGTACACATTTATTTTCCACGTGAATTAAATAAACAGCTTGGTATAGGTCTAAAATATATGTTGCAGTTGTATTTAAGATTTGTGCATCTATTTTCTTAAGTGTTATTCATTTGTGATTTTAGTGGGAGGCTATTTAGTTGGATTTTAGCATCCATGTTATACTAAATTCATATAAATTAAAAGATTTTCTTCTTTTTTAATGCTTTGGAACTGTCTCAATAGTTTTGGAGGTATCTGTACTTTCAAATTTGATATGGTATCAGAGCTATTTACTCTTTATAGACTTTTTTCTCCTGGGAAAATCTGAGACTTGTGCTTAAAGGTATAAGAGGGGGTAGAGGAATCACTCTTCTGTGTTTCCTCGATTTTATTTTCACCAATTAAGATATTTATATATTCTGCTTATTTAGATTAGTGGTTTTATAAAGGCTTTATTTTTTTAAGAGCAGTTTTAATTTTACAATAAAATCGAGAGGATGGTATAGAAACCCTCTGCTCTCGTACACACATAGCCTCACCTGTTAACAAGATCATTCACCAGAATGGTACATTTTTTCACCAAGGATGAAGCTACATTGATACATCATCGTAGTTCACCTTAGGGTTCTTGGTGCTGTACATTTCAGTGGGTTTGGACAAATGTATAATGACATGTATTCATCATTATAATATTACACAGAGTATTTTCACTGCCCTAAAATCCTCTGGGCTCTACCTATTCATCTCTTACCACTCTAGCTCCATTTTTGTAAAATTATATTTTCCTAGTTAACCATACATTTTATACAGATTTTCAAATTCATTTTCAAATTGCTGAAAATAATAGCAGTCTCTTATTCTAATTTCCTCTGTTGGGATTATTTCCCCTTTCACCGTGTGCATGTATATATGTATGTGTGTGTCTACATCTCCCACTTTTCCTTGCTTGTGTTTATTGTTTATTCAATTGTAGTTTTAAAAAAGACTCATCTTTTGTATTTTAAATTAATTCTACAACATTTCTGTATTCTAATTATTTGGTTTTCATTTCTCTTTACTGTGTTTTTTTTCTTTTTTGTATTGCTTAGTTTCATTTTCCTCTTCTGTTTGAAAATTCTTATGTATTATCTGGATAATTATTATTCAGTAATTTTCTTTTTCATTATTACATAAACATTTTAAGACTAAATTTTTCTCTTAAACCTGACTTTAGCTATTTCTTGCCATTTTTAAGATAAATTTCATTATCTATGTTTGCTAAGTATTGTGTAATTTTTAATTTATTTCCTCTTTAACTCACATGTATCTGTACTAATTATATTTTGGGGAGATTTATTTAGGTTTTCTAAATGGCCTAATACTTGGTTAATTTTTTTGTGGCTATTCTGTTATTACTTTAAAAGAAGTTATTTTGTTTGTTTAAAGATTATAGAAATTTATATCAATTACCTTGTTAATTTTGTCCCTTAGGTATAAGAAGACCTTGTTTATTTCTGTTCTACTTGCTCTTTTGTGAGTGGGGGAAAGGAATTCAAATTCCCTATCACTGATGTGATTCCATCTATATCTCTTTGTTTCCACTAGTCTTTGCTTTATGAATTTTAATGTTATTTGATTCACAGATATCATAGCTGTAAACCTTCAGTTGGTTGAAATCATTATCACCATCATTGAATGCTTTCTTTGTTTTTATTTAATGTTTATGGCCCTGAATTTAATGTGTTTGGTACTAGTTCATAAACCCTTAAACCTCTTTTGTTTACATTTCTTCGAATACCTTTGCTCACCCTTCCATTTTCAACCATCCCTAATCACCTTGTTTTAAGTATATCTCTTGTGTACCTCATATAGCTGTTTTGCTTTCAAGAATATCTGTCTTTCAATAGACAAGGAAATTCTTTTTACAATTATATATAAGACCAATTTGTGTGGCCTGATTCTGTCACTATATTTAGTGCTATATGTGCTCCTTCTATTTCTTTAGACAATTTATTGGCCCTCCTCTGTATGTGGTCTTTAAATTCGTATACTTTCACTTTGTCTCACTTGCCTTCCCTCCTGTCATTCCCTTCACAATTTTGGGTGATTACATTTTAACTAGTCCTGAAATTTAAATTATATCTTTGAATATCTTCTCTTTCTGTTATTTGATTTATCAGCTGTATATGATGCATTTTGAATCTCCAGCTCTAAAAAGAGAGAATATCAGCATACATCTACTACCGTCTCCTTCTTTCTCATTTAAGTTTTGGTAGTTATATTATTTTTACATTTCATATTTCTATTACCATAATGGCCACAGGGTTGCATTTTTTCTTTATCCTAGAATTAGATGGCTTCAGTAGCCTCTGCATTTGCTGTTCTTACTCCATTTTCCTCTTCTTCAGCTGCAATTTAGCTTCTGACTTTCAAGAAATTTCAAACTCCTTCAAGAAAGCTTTCTTGGAACAATGATCTCTGAGTTCTTATATGTTCAGAAGTGTTTTTCTGTGGCCTTTATACTCAAATGATTGCTTAGTTGGGAGTAAAATTCTTGGTTCATGCTTTTCCTAAGATCTTCCCAGGTATCACTGTACTATGTGCTAGTTATATATTCTGCTCCGGAGAATCGTGTGAACAGTTGACAGAAGGACAAGAGAGGAGATTTTTAAAAATCATAAAAATCTAAAATAAATCCCCTCCATAGCAGAGCATTTCAAAACAACATCCAATACACCTCAGTTGTATCTAAAAACATTATTGTAGCATGTCATGTGATAATGATATACATTACCATGTCCCAGGGTGTTAAGAAAAATGTAAATTACTTTCAATGTTATTTATAAAAATTCAGGCAAATGTAAATTTGTTTATAAATATCCCTCTACTGATTAATTATATTAATTAGTATTAATTATATTAGTCTAATATTTTAAACATCTGGTAATTTTAGCTGATTAAAAAGTTTAGTTCTGTGAAATTAATTATATCGTAAGGACTGAAGAAAAATACGGTGCTTCTGCCTATAACAGTTTTTCTCAAATGGGAGTACAACTGTCATATTTACTTGAGAAGATTTTTAAACATTAAGACAATTCCACCACTCCCTGTCATTTCTGTTTGAGAATTGGTAATTTAGTACCAAATGAAATATGGTAGGGAGAAGGAGAGGGAACATTGTTGGACTAAATTTTTTAAGGCAAGCTTCTTGATGAGGTGACTCTGGACCTGTATAGATTTTTGTCAAGGTAGAAGGGAAAGGGAGCATATTTGTAGATCCCTGGAAAATGAAGTGTTGGTCAGAAAGTGCCACATAATCAGTACTGCTTGTAAGGGTCCTGTTTATAGTGTTGCCACTTTTTCCGGCTGGTCTAAGATATGAGTTGTGTACCTACCTTTGTCCAGAGGCAGCATTTTCTGTCTCTGAGAACTTGAATCAGCAGGATTGGCAGCAAACGAAGTTATTTTTTCAGTCAGTTATGTGATTAGAGCACTTGAAACAGGCTAAATTCCAAAATGCTATCTTAACCTGATTTCCATTCAGACTGGAGGTTGGTTGAAAAGAATCACTGAGTGATTCTCAATTCAGATCTCTTGAGGGTTTCTGTCAAGTATGGGCCTAGGACTTCAGAGAAGCTCTGGGAAAAAGTTCCATTATGAGGAAAAACAGTTGAATTTGCTTTCCATTAACCAGCCAGCACAATTTTTATTGTTCTGGGTGTGTGTGGGGAGGTCAGGGGGAGTATTTAATGACAGGTGTGTATTTTGTTTTAAAGAAAAATAGTTATCTGAACTCCTGTTTAGTATTTGAACTACTATTTTAGTAGTTTCTGTATGGAATTTCTGTTCTAAAGGTTCCAAGGTCTATTTTTAACACATGAAGATTTTAAAGCAGGAGCAAATTAACCCATGCCTTGCAATACACTGTGAATCTTTACAGTAATTTCTAGGCTTTTCTGTTTCCTAAGGTACAGCTAAAGGTATGTTACATATTTTAATTCTTTATTTTATTCAACAAACATTTGTTGAGCATTGTGAATTGGAGAAACACAGATATATAAAATACCTCCCATATATTCCAAGAATCCATGGAAGCAGTTGTCTACAGAGACCAAATCCATGGGAACTTTGGGAAGTACATGGAACTAAGTGGGGACTCTGTGGCGTGTTTGGTATTTCCTGGACTTAGGGATTCTTAAGCATCCAATATCCATTACCCAAAGTCTTTGGCCTCCCTGTGACCATCATTAATAAGTCAGGCCTGTGGCATGTCCTTCTTGCTGCACCTTTACTTTCTAATCAGTTCTCACTCAATACAAGAAAATTTTAAAATTTTCATTTATTCTAGGTGTAGTTTGTGGAATGTTTATAAACTTATGATTTGTAGACAGAGGGATTAGAGACAAATTGCATCTCTGAGCCTTATTAACTGTGTGACATTAGGCTCTTAATCTGATCTGTAAAATGGGAATGATGTGAAGGGTCCTTATGAAGATTAAATGAGGTAACATAGGTAAAGGACTTCGCAAAGTGCCTGACATATAATAATTTGTCAATAATTATGTGTATGTGATATATATTCCTCTCACAATTATTGTTTTCAATAAACTATGAACTCCTTAAAGGCATGAAATAAGTCTACTCAGTTTTTTTATCTAAGAGTTAGGAACAGTGTGTTGCATGAGACAGTAATGAAACAAATGTTTGTTCATTATGAAGGAATATTAATAAATTATGCAAGCCTTCCAGCTGCTGAGATCTTCAAGAGAAAGCATGTGCTTTCAGGGTTCCAAGGACATGGGTGATGCCTCATTTCCTATAATCAGCAGTGTCCTCTAGGGTATATATAAGTCAGGTGCTGAGTTTGAAAGGCCTGGGGTTGATTGTTATTGTATCATTGTGTAGATTGTAAAAGAGAAAAGAAAAAAAATCCATAGGATTATAAAAGAAAAAAAAAATTCATCCATAGATGAATGATGATACATCCACTTCAGTGGAACTATTTAGCATTTAAAAACGGATGGGTCAATATATCCTGACACTTAAAGGAGCACTGCAATGTATTGATAAGCAAGTGGAACATGATGCAAACACATACAACCATACATAAAAGGACTCAGTTATTTTGAACTATATATAAACTACTTCTGTGTCTATTCATTTACCCACATATCCACTCATCAATCTGTTAGTTTTATACCTACATCTATAGAAGAGGCTATATATCTACCTATTCATTAATCCAACTATCCATTTACCCTCTCTTTCTCCATCTTCTCTTTGTAAACATGAAGAAAAAGGAGTTCTGAGGATACAGACTAAACTGATAAAAATGGATATGGTGGATGTTGGAGTGGGCAAGGGAAACTTTTGCTCTATCTGCAACATTGTAATGTCTTATAAGGAGAATCATTTAATGAATTTCTTGTTTTTAAGCTCTATTGAGTATTAAACAAGAAATCATGGGGTTATCTCCTTGTTGAAAATATTGTATCCTGTGTCAGAAGATGTTTTGCCTATGTTCTCTTCTAGGAGTTTTATGATGTCATGTCTTATATTTAAGTCTTAAAGCCATTTTGAGTTTATTATTGTGTATGGTGTAAGGGTATGATCTAACTTAATTGATTTACATACAGCTGTCCAAATTTCCTAACGCCACTTGCTGAAGAGACTGCCTTTTCCCCATTGTATATTTTTGCCTCCTTTGTCGAAGATTAATTGACCATAGGTGTATGGGTTTATTTATGGGGTCTCTATTCTGTTCCATTGATCCGTATATCTGGTTTTGTGCCAGTATCATGCTGTTTTGATTACTGTAGCTTTGTAGTATTGTCTGAAGTCTGGGAGGGTTATGCGTCTTGATTTGTTCTTTTTCCTCATGATTTCTTTGGCACTTCTGGGTCTTTGATGGCTCCATATAAATTTTCGGATTATTTGTTTTAGTTCTGTGAAAAATGTCATGGGTAATTTTTTTTTAATTAGTTAATTTATTTATTTTTGGCTGCATTGGGTCTTCATTGCTGTACGCGGGCTTTCTCCAGTTGTGGCGAGTGGGGGCCACTCTGTTGCAGTGCGCAGGCCTCTTATTGTGGTGGCTTTCTCTTGTTGCGGAGTATAGGCTCTAGGTGTGTGGGCTTCAGCAGTTGTGGCTTGGGGGCTCCAGAGGGCAGGCTCAGTAGTTGTGGTGCACGGGCTTAGTTGCTCTGCGACATGTGGGATCTTCCTGGACCAGGGCTCGAATCTGTGTCCCCTGCATTGGCAGGCAGATTCCCAACCACTGCACCACCAGGGAATTCCTGTCATGGGTAATTTGATAGAGATCACATTAAATCTAGCTTGCTTTGGATAGTATGGCCATTCTAACAATATTAATTCTTCCTCTGTTAGAAAATTTTAATCTGAAATTTAAATTCCGTATTTTTTTAATTAATTAATTTAATTTTGGCTGCATTGAGTCTTTGTTGTTGTACGCAGGCTTTCTCTAGTTGTGGCAAGCGGGGGCTATACTTTGTAGTGGTGTGAGGGCTTCTCGTGGCAGTGGCTTCTCTTGTTGCGGAGCATGGGCTCCAGGTGCTTAGGCTTCAGTAGTTGTGTCACGTGGGCTCAGCAGTTGTGGCTCCCAGGCTCTAGAGTGCAGGCTCAGTAGTTGTGGCACACGGCCTTAGTTGCTCCACGCCACGTGGGATCTTCCCGGACCAGGGCTCGAACCCGTGTCCCCTGCATTGGCAGGCGGATTCTCTACCAGTGTGCCACCAGGGAAGCCCTAAGTTCCATATTTTAAGCTATGTTTCTTTCAATGCTTTTTTTGGTATGTTACTCATAATAGTATATTAACAGTAGTATACTTTTCCTTTTTTGATTACACAAAACTAAAATTAGGATTTTACATGAAAAACTAGACTTTGGAATGCTCGTTCTGTCCATTCTTCATATTATGTCTGTTTTCTTTTCCCAGAAATGCAGTTTTTTTCCTGCAGGTCACCTCCAGGCTTCACAGCAGTTTACTAGGGCTCTCAAAGTTGGCTGAGAAAATACAAAATCATGACGTGGTATTTAGTGCTTTCTTAACTTATAGAGTATTCCAGAATCCATTCTCAAAGTCCCATATCTAAAGGAACCTACATCTCTTACTGGAAAAAGGAAAGAGTAGCAGAAGTCCTTGCCTGAATGCCCACATTCAGTCATTTTTCTATTGTTATTCTCCCCTGGAGTATATCACCTCTAGGGAAGTTGCCCTATCAGATTTCCAAATGGAGTTCCATCTGGTATCTAAGATAGCATTTACATTTTCTCATATTTTCATATCCTTTTTGACTTCACAGTAGTCTGAAGGATATGTGACCCTTGACTCTTTGGTCTTCATTATAATTATGATATTAAACAGCTTTTCTAGTTTCTCATTAAGAATGATAATCAAAACTTTTCATAATTTTGATTTGCTGTAAAGATTTTTTGCTGGACTATTAGCTAATGGATGTTTATGGAAACATAATTTTATCTTATTACAGTGTTTTAAATAATTTACATATTCCTGGTAACATAGCTATTTGAAACTCAAAAACGTAAACGTAGGTTGTCATGGATACATACATGAAGAAACTTACTTCATACATTTATTACAAAACTACCTGTTTATTTTTAGTATGTAATGTAGTGTAATCCAAAAAACTGCTGTTGTAATTGAGGTTCATTTTCGTTTTCACTAAGGTTATCTTATTAAGCATATTGCTCCTTGTTTTTCTTTTGATTTTTTTTTTTTCTCTAAAGACATTATATTGCCAAAGGGCACAGTTTAAACTTTGTGTCAAAATGACTGATCAGCAGTCTAGGTTGACTTTTGCTGCCTTTCCTTTCTCTGGCTGATATGTCAAGTCAGGTCTATATATAACCCTCAGAATAATGCTTATTATAATGTGTCAGACCAACTCACTAGGGAGCTCATAGAAATTTAATTGACCCAGAGGGGAAAAAAAATAAAACCCTAGCTCGCCCTAAAAAAAGTCAGCAAATCTCCCTGTGCTTTGCCTTTTAAGGGTACAATAACAATTACTAAAAACAGACTAGAAGCAAAAAACACATTGAAACAATTATATTTTGGGGTTTTTTTGTTTGTTTGTTTTGGCCGTGCCATGCGGCATGTTAGTTCCCTGGGATCTTAGTTCCCTGACCAGTATTCGAACCCATGCCCCCTGCGTTGGGAACACAGAATCTTAACCACTTGACCACCAGGGAAGTCCAAAAAACACATTGATACCTAAGAAAGTAGGGGAAAGAGAATGAATGGATGGGTAGGTGGAAACAGTATAGGTCAGGTTGCCCAGGAGCAAAGAGTTAGATAAAAAGAATTGGGAAAGGTTTTTTTAGTTTGTTTGAGTAGACCAAGATTGCGTAAGACTAAAATTAAAATGATCAGATGAAACTTTGTTGAAGTAACTTGCTTGGATAAAACATACTGCTGCTAGGTACACAGAAGTTTAAAAATCATGAACCTTATGAAATTTAGAACTCTTAACTCATTTTTGTACTTTTTTTTCCCCACAGGGTTGGCCATAAAGTAAGGGATATTTTGGTGAAACATAATGGAGAAAATATACATTTTGTTTGATAACTGACAAATATGAAAAGAAGTTTAGAATACATATTTTTAAAAGCCAGCTCTATTAACTAATATAATAGCTAATGGGACAAGGTTCTACCAGTGGAAAAATACAAAACTGCTTTGAAGATTGTGTACTATTTATATAAAGTAACAGAATCTGACAGTGCGTGAAAAATGCATCTTCACATAGGCAGAAGAGACAACTTTAATATAAATTGCAAGGCAAGCTTCTTTTTTATAAATTATCAGTGAAAAATAAATCTGAGAATGTTACCTTTGTTAAAGTTAGTGTGCTCAAATTGGTGTTTTTTGATAATCTGATTTTAATACTAAAAATTAAACATCTGATTTGATCTCAGGTTAAATTATACATATAAAATATGTAGAAAAATGGAAAAGTCTTAAGCAGCACAGAGCCTTAAACATATTAGGTAGACATTCAATATATGCTTGTTGGAGCTGCTACTGCTGGATGAATTTTACAGCGTGGCTCACCAAGTTTTTGGTGTTATGAATTTGATAACAACATTAAAATGTCAGCATAAACTGTTCCACTGTTTCAATGTCTAAATAATTTGAGTTACAGACAGGGATGGGTATTTGGCATAAGCAACTGTAGTAATTTCTGCGTGCTCTGTTTCCTCACAGAAATTAGGTAAGAGACAGCTTGGTGAATGTTAAATTTTTACAAAAGAACCACAGGCTTACCCAATAGCATTGCTCAAATAGATGTAGGTAGACTACTAAGCTAGAGATAGAAAGAACTTAGAGTTTAGTGGAGGTAGGCATGCAGTGCAATCATTCCTATAATGATGTATGTGGTACGACAGAGCTCGGGAGTCAAGGGAAGCTGTGCACAGATGATATAACATTTGAGCTAGTTCAGAGGATGATTACAAGTCTGCCAGGTAGATTGGGAGAGGAACATGGGAAGGAGTGGTGTAGTAGATTCCACCTATGTCCTTTCAACCCATTTTCAGTGCACTTTGCCTCAGCATAAAATTCCTCACATCTGTATCTCTTTGCTTGATAATGCTGGCTTCTAGAGCCCTGCATGGCAGTATGGAAGTGCTGGTGAATAGAACCCTCCCCCCTCAGTAGCCCCCAACCAGTGACTGACAGGCGTTGGTGTACAAATGCCCTGGCTCCCTCAGCCTTTGGGTAGGATAACTCTGGGAAGCAGGTTCGACATCATACAAAGCATCCCAGTGAAATGAAGCTCCAGGTACTCACTGTGGTAACTTAACATCCTCATTGTCTTTCCCCTAACTGGTTTCAATTCCTTCTTTCCTTCTTTGTTTCCTGGGATAACTACCAAACAAACTGCTTGGGCTCAAATTCTTGTTCCAGGGTTTGTTTTGGAGGGAGTTCAACCTCAAATATTTAAGACATTTCAGAACAAGTGGCCACCATGTCCAAAGGCATTTTAGAGATGCGCTGTCAAGAAATTTCCCAGCTTAAGCTCTTGAGAAATAGGAAACTGGAGGTCTAGAGAGATTGATGCCTGGTCCAGTGTCACAAACATTAAAGAAAGAATTCTACCCTTTGGACTCCAAATTTAGTGTTTTGACACTAGTCAACATTAAGTTTATTTTTATATATATATATATATATATATATATATATATATGTATATATATATATATATATAACAAAGGTAAAGCTTAATATAGAAATCCTGCAGTGGTAACAAAACACTTTCTGTTCAGTTTTGAAAACATTCAGATATTATATACTGGTGTTTTTGATGATATCCTTCACAGATAAGGACCTTGACTGTATTACAGACCCAGTGAATGGAATTTCAGAAACCATCAAAATACAAGTATAGTAACAGGGTATTAAAGATGTTATTGTGGATGAAGCAGCTTCATTTCATCGGAAATCAAAAGGTCATGCCAACATAATTGGGATTTTGCAGGAGAGCAACTAACAGAATTACAAACATGAGTGAAAATGGTATATAAAAAAATGTAGTCAGCCTATGAAATGTAATAAAAATTTATTGTAAGTGGTAGTAATATTATTAATTCCATTGTTCAAGACCTCACAGATATGCTTCAAACACTGTCATGTTTTATTGCAGATTCAGACAGTCAGATGTTGTCCAAGTAATCTCATTAACTCAGAATATTCCAGGTTTGTGTTTGAAAAGTCCCTTTAACTCAATAAATAATGCATGGAAAAAAAGGATGTCTTGGAACTAAAACATGAGTGAAGAAAGACCTACTTGAAATCATCGGAAAAAGAATAGAATCAGAATCGGAGGTCAAAAGGCAGAGTTATATCCATCCCCAAATTAAAAACTAGGTGTTCACAGTTTGTTACAATCATTTTGAACATGAAAATCCATCTTAAATATGAGTTTTAGTATTTTTTGTGTTTATATTAAGTACTCAAAGTATTTGTAAAATGTGCGACGATATCAGAATCCCAGTCAACTAGATGCTATTTATAAAGATGTCTGAAGCTAAGTGCATTGGTAAATTTTAGTACTTTTAATACAACTAATTAAATTGTAGAAAGTAGCAGATTAAGAACCAGAAGCTTAAGAACATGCTAATAGTCTAGCTTTCTTAGGTTTCTGTGGAAATTTTAATTTTACATGTCAAAGTTAAATGTATCATGTTCAGTGTACTTGATTTTGGATCTTGTAAATATAAAAAGGTAAAAATGGGATATATATAATTTTTACATTTAAACATTACTGAACACGTGACAAATGAGTTCGACATCAAGGGTGTAATCTGCATACTTCTGAGCATAGAAACTAATTACATTTGAATATGATATAGTCCAGCTCAAGCACACCCTCTTGAACCCCTGAGATGACCGCAGACAGAGCCAGTTGCTTTATTCCTCTGCTAAAATCATAGCTTGTTTACATTTATTTTATTATGTTTTTCATTGTAATCTGTTTATACAATATGTTAAAATACAGTATTTTCCTGTATAAGTGCATGTATGATTCAACTGTTAGACACAAGTCCTGTTACTCGAATCTCAGGGCCAGGCACATAGTGGAAGGTCAGTAAATGTTTGGGTGGATTGATGGATGGATGAATGAAAGAATGAAAAATATGCTAATTTAGAGCAGTCATTGAGGAACGTTATGTGCCTGTTGGCTTTAAAGGTACCATAACATTAAAATACTTCCAAACATTATTCTAGGGTGGCACAAAAGACCAAACTTGAGTAGATGTCAGGATGCCATATTGAGGAACAAGAGGAGATTAAAAGAGGTAGAATTGGAAAATATTAGGAGGATGAAGAAGAAAAGGGAAGTAACTCTGTTTTCAAACACCATGCAGTTTCCTTTGGAAATGAAAGGTGTTGTAGAGCAGGGATTTAAGACACTGGAGACAAAGTGCCTGGGTTGAAATCATGTCTCTGCCACTTCCTAGCTGTGTGACTTTGGGGAGGTCAGCTTTTCTGTCCTTCAGTCTCTTCATCCATAATTTGCTTCATAGGGCTGTTTATTCTAATGCATAAAGCTGCAAGTAACAGAAGACTTACTAGCTGCTTAAATACTGAAGGCACTTAATTATATAGTATAAGTAGAAGTCTCAGAGGTAGTAGATTGTAGGTTGGCTCAACAGCTCAGGATATGAAGGCCCTGGATGCCATGTCTGTCTGTCTTTTGACCTCTCACTCATGGCTTCAAGATGATTGTTATAGCTCCAGGCCTCCTCTTCTCAAATGACAGCATCCCAAAGGTAGGGAACAAGTAGAGGGACAGTAAGTGACTTGGCATAGGGGCTGCAAGAGAACTTGGTGCCTTTCTTGTTTTTCATAAAGGGAAATCTTTCCCCTAACACGCACATCAGTTCTTTCCCTTTTTGACAAGAACTAAAGGTGAGGGAAGCTTAGAAAACAAGTATCTTTTTCTTAGCCTTTCCAGCAGAAGGACAAATAAGAAAGTGGTTAAGAATGGGAACTGACTTGCCAGCCAAGAGTATATGTCACTTTTGTTGTAAGGATTATTACTGCTTAGCACCATGCCTGGCACAGATTTGATGTTGTTATTATTACTATTATTATTGTTATTACTGAATACTTATTTGATACATATTACAGTTATTATTATAACTACTCTGGAATGCTTTGAAGAGAATAAATCCAGTATTATTAAAGGTTTTCCAAGGGAATATAGACTCCTTTCTACCACTTACAATTATTTTTATAAATTATTTACAAACTCAGACATTACTGTTGTTCTCCTCTTAGTATTATCCCTACCCCTACCCTTTCTTTATCACACCCCTACTCTGATTTGTGTAAATTGCCAACTAAGAGAAGTCATTTTTTCCTGTTTTCAAGACTGAAATGTAAACAGTGGTTTTTCTAACATATCAGTTAAGATGAATGGAAACTTTTGTTTTAATTATTTTTAATATCCTCAGGAATTAAGGTTAAATTTTACCTCAGAGCTTCACAACTAATAAAATTTTCATTGCAGAGAACCTCTTGAGGTAATAACTTGCCACACAGCCATTTCTATGTGGACTGTTTAGCTAATGGGAAAATTCATGTTATATGCTATTCTCATCAATTTAATTTTTGAGGACATCACTTATTTCAGTTACAACATGAATTGTAGTAAGAGAGGACAGCATTTGGGGAAGATTAAATAGCATGTATTCAGGGAATCAAGTAAGAATGCCAAAGAGGTTAACAAAACAAACAAAAATGAAAAATGACCTCTAGAGAAGAGACAGAAAGATGAAAGTAATAAAATCTACATCACAGTTTTTATGCTAGCAAATTAGGAGACCTCTTTCAATGTCCTAATCACTAGTCTTTTATATTAAACAAGTTATATACTAGTATAACTTGCAAAGTCAGAAGCCTTGAACAATAGTATTTTTCATGTTTCTATGTAGAAAAGCAAATAATCACATTTTAAAAATCAATTTTTATATTGGAGCAAGCAGAAACATACATGACTATTTGAAATATATGTCACAGGTATACGGAAGGATCAGAAGCCCATTTAGAGGGAGAGTATCTCCCCAGGGAAACCTGATGTGATTTCCGTTTAATAAATGAAGTATGAGGAAAATGGCACTAAAACCCAGACCTGTTATTATTTGTATGCTGTATTGTTTCTTTTTTAAAAAGTTTTATTAAGATATAATTTTTATACCATAAAATTCACCCGTTTGAAGTATACAGTTCAGTGGTTCATTCTATTATTTTTAAGTGAAGCAAACTGAAAAAAAAAAAGATAAAAGATAAAGAGAGAATGCTTGGAAAATGCTGATTTCCAATTAGAAGTTTATGTAAGTACTAAAAAATCAATTGGAAGACAAATTTTTCGTTTAAAACCCCAGAACAAATTAGAAGTAATATTTATGCATTGCATCATTCTCTGTATCCTGAGTTCAGGCAACCTTAATGTTAGCACAGGATCACCTGCCTGAGAACAGAAAACCACTAGTTTTTCTCCTCAGATGACTGGAAACAAATATAAACTAAGAGAAAGCTGGGAGGAGAAGGAAATAGGAGAGACCTTTCATGTGGAACCAGGTGTGAGAGTTTGAGAAAGGAGGTTTTTGTTGCCATGCTTCATTTTTATTTTTTCTTGATTTCTAATACTTCCTCTTTCCAAAGTTTCGTTGTCTATTTCTAACTGCAAAAGTTCCTTGAACATAGATTTTCAACTGTTTAAATGATGTAAAAAGGTTACTTTCCTAAAAATAATACTTGAAATGTGTCATCCAAGCCTGAAGCTTCCTTTTGGACATTTTGCAGAACTTGAATCTTTTGCATATGAGTCCTTCAGTGACATGTTAAAAGTAAAGAACTGATGAGGATTACAGCTCAAAGTCATGTGCTTCTCCGCGTGGAAAATTAAAGAGAAATAAGATAACCATCTTTTTAAAAAAAGGATTAAAATAATTGGAATTGCTTAGCCATTTTACCAAAGTTTATGTTGACACAGTTGCCAAATATGTATATTGTCTGTAATCCCACTAATGAATCTTCAAAACTCAGTTATCATTTCTTCATGTTACTGTGTTATGCTCAGACAGGCTTGTCTTAAGTATTTACTTAAGTGCTTAAGGTCATCTATTCACTTGATATTTGTTAGACTATTAGATTTTTATTTGATACTCTTTTTTTTTTTTTTTTTTAACAGAGGAGAAGCTATATCAGATGTAATAGAATTTTGCCTTAGTCTGAAGCTGTGAAAATGGGGGCATTTCATCTTTATTTCTTTGAAGTAATATCTTTGTCTATTTTGTGTGAATTTCAGTAGTTTTTTAAATTAAGTTTTAAGGAAAAGCCACAACATAAAAAATAACTTTTTGCATTATGAAGCACATGCTTGGAACATTATGTTTACCTCCATTCTATAAGAAAATTTTACCTTTGGGTCTAGAAGTTAAAGGAAAATTTGGTATCAACCACTAAAAACTGAAGAACTAATAATTTTCTATAATTGACATGGTTTGCTTTCCTTCCTCTTGTTTTGCCCCACTCTGATCTGTTTTCTACGGATAGTAGAGTCATTTTCTAAAACATAATCCTGATCACAAAACCTTAAAACCTCTCCCACCCCATCCAATTTAATGATACAGTTCAAACATCTTAGTTCAAACTGTCCCCATCCACCCCCAGCCTATTGTTGTGCTTTACAACACTTCTTATATTCAGAAAGTACCATGGGGCCTCTTACTTCTTTGCCTTTACCAGAGTGCTATCTTACTCTCATATCTGTGGCTAAATTTGCCAAACTCTTTTGCTTCCAGAAATTGCGTTTCCCTCTGTGCTCCAGACTGAGAGGCCACCCCGAGATGCTCCCTTTAGCATTTTGTGTGTAGCCCTATCTACATCTGGATTAAGGAGCAAACCTGGGAGTACCTACCTGGTCCCTGTTCTGTAATGGGCATTTGATTTCCTTAGACATACATAACACTGAAAATGTCCCAAGGAGGAGGATATTACATTTATTAGAGCTCCTTTTAAGGAGACTAAGGTATGTGGTTGGGAAGATTTGATTGAAAAGTAAGTAGGGTTGAAGAATAAAAATCCCCAGGAAGTAGATTACAATCACAAAGTGGTCCTAGTCCCAAACTACCTTCTCAGGTATATGAGTCTAGTTACCTGTGACACTTTTGCGTTACCAGATGGAGCATCCATATTTGGTGTTAGAGCTGAACAAATCAGGGCAATAGAGGAGAGGCTGGGTCTAGCAATCTTAAATCATTCCCCACATGACAATCACCTTACTCCAAAGTAAGGTTTAAATGATTAGCCCTTCTTGAGCCACTACGTAAAGAATTTGTCTTGAGTTTGTCTAGGAGGCTGTCTCTGTCCGGTCTTGCCTTTAGTCTGGCACTTACCATGCTATGTGAACTGCTTGTTTTCTCAAGTAATGTGCTTATGTCATCATTGTGTGGACTATATACTAATCGTTTTATATCCTCAGCACCTGGCATAGTTCTGGGCACATAGCAGACATTCAGAGGGTAGTTAGATTAACAAATCTGTCCAGTGAGTTGGTAAATGTTAATTATATCACTTTTAAATGGTGTCTTCATAAATTTGCTAAAATCTTAAATTCAGGGTTAGGCTGCAAGTGTGGCACCAAACAAATTCTAGACCTAGGGATAGATATTTATGTAATTCCTCAGCAAACAATATGTAGTATTTGTATTATGTTAACAGCCCTTAAAATTCTGCTCTATTTTACTGAGAAAAATTAAGACATCTAAAACTTGTGGATGTTTTTCTTTTTTCCTGAAGATAAGCATATGCTGAGGTATATCCGGCCCAGATATTTCATAGCATAAACTCCAGTAGAATAAAACTCTCCAATTATATCTGTGATGCCAGTTGGCTCTGGGTGAGTTTATGAGGCTGTCCTATTACACAGACCCTATAGTAAGTGTTAGGCAGTATTCACTTTTTATTCAAAATGGGTAATGCTGAAAATGATTTATTTGTGGCACAATGAAATAGATGGAAACTATCTGGGAAGGAATTAGTATTAAAATCTAAAATGTTAGCTCTGGAAAAAACTCAGCACAGCATCAACATCACTCTTATTATATTTTAAAATTTATTTTATTGAAGTATGGTTGATTTACAATGTGTTAATTTCTGCTGTATAGCAAAGTGATTCAGTTATACATAAGTATATACATTATTTTCCATATTCTTTTCCATTATGGTTTATCACAGGATATTGAATGTACTCCCCTGTGCTATATAGTAGGACCTTGTTGTTTATACATTCTATATATAATAGTTTGTATCTGCTAATCCCAAACTACCAATCCATCCCTCTACCATCCACCCTCCCCCTTGGCAACCACAAGTCTGTTCTCTATGTCTGTGAGTCTGTTTCTGTTTCACAGATAAGTTCATTTGTGTCATATTTTAGATTCCATATATAAGTGATATTGTATGGTATTTGTCTTTCTCTGTCTGACTTACTTCACTTAGTATGATAATCTCTAGGTCCATCCCTGTAGCTGCAAATGGCATTATTTCATTCTTTTTTATGGCTGAGTAATACTCCATTGTATATATGTACCACATCTTCTTTATCCATTCATGGACATTTAAGTTGCTTCCATGTCTTGGCTGTTGTAAATAGTGCTGCTATGAATATAGTGGTGCGTGTACCTTTTTGAATTATAGTTTTGTCCAGATATGTTCCCAGGAGTGAGATTGCTGAATCATATGGCAACTCTAGTTTCGTTTTTTGGCGGAGCTATCATTCTGTTTTCCATAATGGCTGCACCAATTTACATTCCCACCAACAATGTAGAAGGGTTTGCTTTTCTCCACACCCTCTCCAGCATTTGTTCTTTGTAGATTTTTTTAATGATGGCCATTCTGACTGGTGCTAAGTGGTACCTCATTGTAATTTTTATTTGCATTTCTCTAATGGTTAGCAATGTTGAACATCTTTTCATGACCGTCACTCTTATTTTATACCATTATCCTGGATCCAGAGGAGGGGGGTGCCATCACAAAATTCCCCACTCCTACTTAGTGGTACAGCCTGGAGAAGAATCCAGCTGCCTTGGCTTCCATACTACTCCCATTCTACGTAATCACGTCTCTGTGGCTTCTGCTTCTCGCCCTCCTCTCTAACCCCAATCAGAACTGGAGGTGACAGATGGCAGATTTGTGTTGCAGAGGGAAATAGCTAAAGGGTTACTGAAAATTTGCTGTCCAGTATATGGGAAAGATGCCAACAGAAGATGACCTTACAGATGAATGCTTAAGGAGTCACATAATTCGAAGAGACTAAAAATTGTCATAATTGATAATTCCAGAAATTTTGGATTTAGCTAAGTATGTTTTTATAAGGTGGTGTTACGATGAGTTCCTTTTGTTGACTTTCTTCTTTGTCATTTTGCCTCTTGCCCATCTTTCCTATTGTTAAGGTTTAGTGAGTTTTCAAGTTGGATTTTTCCCCAACTGGTTTGCTACCAGTTGACAGCTCTTAGAAACAGATGTTCTCCATTTTCTGGCTACTAGTCCAGAGAGCTTAGTTTGAGGTATTGACTCTGATCCTCGAAGTCTCTAGTGGCTTAAGTTCTGGCAAACTCAGAAATCCATGTTACATTTATTCAGTAGCCAGGCAATAAGGTACATTCAATTCACTCATTGCTTTTACCAGTCATTTTTGTGGCAGAGATCATAGCCACATTGAATCTGCAGGATTGCATCTATCAGAGACTGGGATGACAGAGATTTCATGGCATTTGGATCCTTTTATTCTATGGAGATAGTGATTGTGGGAGAGAAAAGAAGCCTTAATACTTTGAAAATATGAAGCAATAAACTTCATTTAGAACAGATTGTGGATTATATCATAGAACAGAAGATCCCTTTAGTCACAGTTGCTGTTTAAGGAATTTTATCGCACCATTTGGATGGGCCTCTAATAAAAAGAGTGATATAGGATTGCAGTTTGGTTAAGTATCAGCAAAGAAATGTTACTCCAAATAGTTTAAATATAATGAGAAAGAAAGAATTTGAGACAGGCGTGCATGTGTGTGTGCATGTGCACACACACACAGACTTTTATAAATAGTACGCAAAATAATGAGGTCACAAAGGAAGGTGAATGGACCAGAGATGGTGTTGAGATGCTAACGGACTATGGAACAGCTATAAGAATGTATAAATGAGTATTTATTGGAACCTGGGTCAGGGATGGCCTTCCTTTAGCCTAACGTGTATCATGGGAGCTACAAAGGAAATGACTGCTAGATTTGAATGTATAAATGTTAAAAAAATTTTATAAGTTAACAAAAAGAACATAAACAAAATTAAAAGACAAGTGGAGGGACTTCCCTGGCTGTCCAGTGGTTAAGACTACATGCTTCCACTGCAGGGGGGTGCGGGTTCGTACCCTCATCAGGGCACTAAGATCCCACATGCCTTGCAGCACAGCCAAAATATATTTATAAAAAAAAAAAAGTGGAAAACTGTAAAAATAATAACTCATCTGACGACGGGTCAATACCTTTAGTATAAAAAGAGCTGTTATGGCTTAAGAGGAAAAATAAAACTCTGTTACAAAGAAGAAGCAATTTACTAGAAGAATTACAATTGGCAACAGGAAAAATGGAGCTTTATAAGTTACTCAGTGAGTGCACAATACACTTCTTTTTCTGTGATCGACTTGGTATATTAATGGTATACCTGGTTTTGTAAATGATTCAGTAATGACATTTTTATCTATTGCTGAAGGGCATGTAAAATGGTACATTTTTCTGAATAACAATTTGGAAATACCTATCAAGAACCTAAAAAAATATTCATCACTTATGAACCAGTTATCCTTCAACCTAATTGTATCTTAAGGAAATGATCAGAGATGTGCACAAAAATGTATGAGCAAGTTTATATATAGATAGAATTATTTATTACAATGAAAATGGAATCAGGCTGATAACTTGCAGTGAATAAACACAATAGGGCTTCCCTGGTGGCGCAGTGGTTGGGAGTCCGCCTGCCGCCTGCCGATGCAGGGGATACGCGTTCGTGCCCCGGTCCGGGAGGATCCCGCATGCCGCAGAGTGGCTGGGCCCGTGAGCCATGGCCGCTGAGCTGCGTGTCCGGAGCCATGGCCGCTGAGCCTGCGCGTCCGGAGCGCGCAGGAGAGGCCACAGCAGTGAGAGGCCCGAGTACCGCAAAAAAATAAATAAATAAATTTAAAAAAAAACACACACAATAAAATTCTATATACCAATTTAATATTATAATTTCTAAGAATATTTGATAACATGGAGGTCAATTTATGATATCATCATATTAAGTTATATATCAAGTATAATTCCTAAAATACTTGATAAAATTTTTTAAGTCACATCAATAGTTATTTATGGGTAGTGAAATTATAGGCATTTTAAATTTTTGATACTCCTATGAATTAAAAAAATTTTTTATTGAAAAGTTCTTTTTTATAATCAGGGAAAAAATATATTTTCCCCAGCTTTATTACATACAAAAAATTCACTAATTGTATGGTTTGATGAATTGCAGTAATTATATGCAGTTGAGTTAACTGGCATTACATTCAAGATACAGAACATTTTCATCACCCTAAAAAATTCCTCATGTCCTTTTGCAGTCAATTCTATCCTCAAACAATTCCTGGCAGTCTCTGTTCTTTCTGTCACTGTTGTTTGTCCTCTCTAGAATTTCATATATCATTTTGAGATCCATGCTGCTTATATATGCCATTTTTTTGTTCTAAGGATTTTATTTTGAAAGAATATTCAGTATGTGGTTCACTCCAAGAATTAACCCAGGGGTGAAGAGGTGATGGGGCATAATGAAAAGAAGAAATACTGAGGCTGGAGAGTCTGGATAAGTCATCTACATCTTCTGATTCTCAGTTTGCTCATCTCTAAGATGAGGTTAAAAATAACATTTTCCTTACCTATACTTCAGCATCATTATGGATAACAAATTAGAATATGCTTGTTAAACCACTTTGTGAAGCATGTGTATCAGTTTCTGTCTTAATTATTATTGTGAGTATGATGATTATTGCTGATGTGTAGGTCAGTGTACCTGTCTCCTTCAAAAGGAGATTTGCCTTTATGTGAAATAGAGGACTGCCTTCGTAAAGGTATATTCTGACATTAAGTTAAGCCCTAATAAATTGATATCATGGGAGATGTTTGAGTATGGACTAGACTGTCACAAGTGGTAAATGATTGAATTCTCTAGCATGAGTTATTTTCAGATTCAGGTCCTGATATCTATACTTTCCCCCTTTCCTCTTTCTCTTTTCCAAATCCCTCTACATTTAGAGCTTGGTCTCTACTAGCAGGTTAGAGTATAAGAATGTACTCCCTTTATTAACTTTTTTGATATCTAATAAGTAATTCTTAGACTTTTCAAGGGAATGGAGTTAAGATTTGGGGAAACAAAAAGCCAGTGAAACCCAATAAATGTGCAACCCAGTTTGCAGATAAGCACCATGAAATAACTTTAAATAACTTGAAAGAAAGGATACAACAAACATGTCTAGGTCATTCATTCATTATTTATTCATTGTACAGTCACCAAATTTTGATTGAGTTTCCATCATGTTCTAGATGTTCTGTAAGACCTGGGATATAGTTGGTAATCGTCCTAATAGAAATTACAATCAAGTAGGAGACGAAGACAAAAAATAAACAAATCATTAAATAGTTACAGATTCTGATAAGAGTAAAAAGAATTCAAACAAAAACTGCAATGGGTGATGGAGTGTAAGGCTAGAGAAATCAAGAAAGGAATCTCCAGGGAGACTACACTTAAGCAAGACCTGAAGCATGAGAAGGAGCTAATCTTGGGAAGAGCTGGAGAAAAGAGCATTAGGAGGAGAAGAAGCAACACTATGTGTAAATACCCTGTGAGAAGAAATACAGGAACTAAAAAAAAAATCAATATGGCTGACACACGATAAATACGGAAAGGTCCATAGTTGAAGACGGAGAGTTAATAAGCAAGATCAGATCAGACTGAGGTGAAGACTTTGGGCTCTATCCTAACTCCCTGGGGAGAACTGGATGGTTTTACTCATGGGGGTGCCTTAATCTGTTTTAATCCTGATTGTTTTCATAGAATCGAACTGATCATTCTCTCATCTGATCTGTAACGAACCGTTTAATTGCAAAGAATTTAATTAAGAAGCAAAGAAAACTTACACATATTAAAGACTTACCTACTTCTTTTCTTTTTTTTTAATGGTCACTTGTTTTTATTTATTTAAAAAAGTTTTTTTTAATTTATTTTTGGCTGTGTTGGGACTTCATTGCTGTGTGCAGGCTTTCTCTAGTTGCGGTGAGTGGGGGCTACTCTTCATTGCGGTGCACAGGCTTCTCATTGCAGTGGCTTCTCTTGTTGCAGAGAATGGGCTCTAGGTGCGTGAGCTTCAGTAGTTGCAGCACGTGGGCTCAGTAGTTGTGGCACGCGGGCCCTGGAGTGCACGGGCTTCAGTAGTTGCGGTGCGTGGGCTCAGTAGTTGTGGTTCACAGGCCCTAGGGCGTGTGGGCTTCAGTAGTTGTGGTGCGCAGGCTCAGTAGTTGTGGCTCGCGAGCTCTAGAGCACAGGCTCAGTAGTTTTAACACACGGGCTTAGTTACTCCATGGCATGTGGAATCTTCCTGGACCAGGGATCGAACCCGTGTCCACTGCATTGGCAGGCAGATTCTTAACCACTACACCACGAGGGAAGTCCCTATTTACCTATTTTCTAAAATAATAATTTAAGATTTTCGCTTTGAGATAATTTCAGGTACTATAGGACATTATAGTTCTTTCCTCTATTATCATCCCTCCACTTCCTTATTGGGGAAGGCTTCCCAGGAACACCTGGGGGTCCCATGCAGTCAGCCAGATACCCCACGCCAGCACATGTATTGTTTAGGCTCCTGTGGGTGGCTTTGGCTAGATTTAGAATAACAGCAGTCGGAATCTGATTTATTAGCCAATTTAGAAGCTATTGTTAAGTCAGTTTTTTCTTTGCTACCTAATTTTCTAGTTTAACAGCTTCAGGTCAGTAGTAAAGTTTTGGTATTATTTTGTTTTCTCCCCAGATGCTTCTGTACATTTCATACAAGGGTCAAGTAACTTTGAATAATCACCATAATTTTATATGATTACACAGATACCTTTGGTATTTACTTACTATGATAGTTATCAGGCCAAGTGTATTTTTTGTATAATTGAAACTTCTTGTTACCCTAGTAAGTATCTAGAATATTGTCTTTCAGTCATGAAGACTGCTGGTTTTATGAGCTATCTAACTAAAGTATATGAAACTAATTCTATTGCCTTAAAAATAGATTTTATTTTTAATTTATATATTATAAAACATTATACAATATCTCAAGAGTTTATATTTGAATTAAAACCGTGGCTCTGTAACTTACTGTGTGAACTTGAATAAGTATTTAACCTTTCTGTGCCTCCATTTTCTCATCTAGAAAATGCATGTGGGGATAAAAGTAGGATAGTAATGAGAATTAAATGAGTTCATATATGTATATGTATATATATTCAGTATATGGAGAACTTACCCCACGTTTGCAAGAATCATGTGAATCCTTCAGAAAAATTCATTTTTCTGCTTAATAACTACTGTGTCCCGGGCCTTGTGTTAAAAATATTGGCATACCAAATGAATAAGGAGAAATCATTGTCTCACCAGAGAGACCTAAGCTTCTAGCCCAGGACAGGCTGCCCCAGCCAGATGGAACAGGAGAGTAGGGAAGGAATGTGGATGTTAGCTGTAAGAACATAAGAAACTCAGAGCTGGGAAGATCCCACATGCTGCGGAGCAGCTAAGCCCGTGCACCACAACTACTGAGCCCGCGCTCTAGAGCCCATGAGCCACAACTACTGAGCCTGCGTGCCACAACTACTGAAGGCTTCGTGCCTAGAGCCCGTGCTCCACAAGAAGAGAAGCCACCACCATGAGAAGCCCGCACACCGCAATGAAGAGTAGCCCCTGCCTGCCACAACTAGAGAAACCCCATGTGGAGCAACGAAGACCCAATGCAGCCAAAAATAAATAAATAAAAATAAACTAATTAATTAAAAAAACAAAAAAAAGAAACCCAGAGCTATTGGGAGAACCATTGGTCCTCCTGTGCTCTGCAGGATTCTTACGTTAAGGTTAGATGCACAAGTTGCTTCTTCTGTTTTCAGATTGTGTCAGTGATCAAATACCACCTTCCTTTTGGAGTGCAACCAAAAACTTGTATAGATCTTTTTGTTTTTAATTGTAGTGGTGTAGTGTGAACAGCACAGATTATAGAACCAGATGCACAGATTTTAGAATCAGACCTGGATTCAAGTCCATTTACTACCCATGTGACTGTTGACAAAAATAGTAAATAGTCAGTAATAAGAATAGGAAAGGGTTTTATTTGAGCCAAACTGAGGACTAGCCTGGAAGCCCGCTTCCCAGATTACTCTGAGAAACCGCTCCAGAGAAGCAGGGTTTTCAGTACAATTTTATATCTTGTCAGAACAAAGAACATTAAACATTTCTTCAGGGGTTACATTTCTTCAGGATTTCAAAAAAAAAGAACAGACCAGCATGTACACAGTGAGTCAGTATGGCCTTGGCACCAGGGAAGGTAGCCTTATCATCAGAGGAGTACCAGCATTGGCATTCTAGGAAGAGGGGCATTTAATCTTTATTTTTAACATGGACATTCTTTATTTCTGGTCAATGTACCCTTTTCTTTCATTAAAGCAGATGTACAATGTATGTTTGATAGGCCACAAACAGGCTATTTTAGTTAGCATAAAATTCAAATTAACTCACGTATAAGTCAGAGGGAGTTCCCTGTATCTCAATATGTGAAAATTTCTTGTATTATGACTTGCTGCAAGTTTCTTAACTTTTTTGAGCCTTTGGTTTTCTGAGACTACTTCCCCATCTGTAAAATGAAGATAGTAATGCTACAAATCTCATAGGTTTGTTGTGAAAACTAAATGAGCTAGGCACTTAGAAGGATTAACACACTTTAGCATATAATAAGTGCTCAAAGTTGTCAATCATCATCTTAACATTATTATAATTAACTAGTATGTTTATTTTAAAGATGAGGATTCATAAAAGTTGTATAAATTGCCCAGTGACTTAATGTGGATTCAAACCCAGTTCTTCCTGATTTCGAAATCCATGTTTGCATTGATTTTATGGTGCCTCATAAGAAAAGCAAAACAAACAAAACAAAAACTGGACCAGTCCCTTAAACACTAGAATCGTGTAATCCCCACCACTATTGTTAATTAAAATAAAAATGAAAGGCTCATGGTTGTTAAAGATGTGATTTCAGAATAAACATCAACAGTGATACATTTTATGGTAGGCTGACAAAAGTAGATAGCAAGTATGGTTTTCATTAGCTTTCTTTGTTAAAATCCTCTTTTGTGCAGATCTACTGCTTTGAGGATTTTCCAGATCACAGCATGTCTGTTTCCCAGGTGAGCAGACCTTATGGTTCAACACAGTGGTAGCCATTAGTGTCAGAAGCCCAGATGCACAAGGTGGAGTGTGCAGCTCAGGCAGTTTCTCTGCTCTCATGGGTGGGAGTCAGATGGTGTTTGAGAAGGTATATGTGAGGCATGAGCTTGAACTTGTATCATATTTGAGCATCCAGTTAGTCAAAAGATCAGACTTATGCTGCACTGTTAGCAAGGAAATAGTGAGCTTCCCTCCAATTCACATAGTTTATTCAAGCAGTAATTGGAGATTCACTGCTTAAATCCCCCTCCCAAAAGATATTCATTCACAAGTTTTGTACCAAGTTGGCCAGATTTGTGGTTTTCATAATGGAGGATTCTCTAAAATACCTATATTCTCTCTGTATGTGGTGCACTTGAGTGTGTGTGTGTATATGTGTATGTGAGATGTCTAGGCTCAGAATAGAGAATATCTGCAATAATCAGTAGCATTGCAAGTATTAAAAGAATGCAAATATTAAGTGGTTTAGAAATGCACATCTCAAATTCCTATAGTTTTAATAAGCCTCCATGGACTCATTAAAGTTTTTGGAATTGTACAAAAAAGCAGTCCCCTTTGTTAATGAAAGTATTAGGGTTTCAAAGCTTGCATGAGGATGTATTTTAGCTCTTGGCCTTTGAATACTTGTTATACGTTTGTGTGTGTGTGTGTGTGTGATTTCTATTTTTGATGAAACAGAAACTGCTTATATACCTTAATGTTTTCCAACTGAAACATTTTATATATTAAAGCTTTGTACTCTGTTAGTGGAATATACGATCTCCTCCCAGCTGCAGAAAGGAAAGCAGTAAGTAAAGGCAGGTGTGTTTTCTTCTGTGTTTTCTGAAGCTTATCCTCTTACTGGAACAAGCAAAGGAGGAAATGAAGGCGTTTTGCTTTGCTTTTCCTAGAGCAGCAGCTTTGGGAAAGACAGTACATTTGACGTCATATTATTAATAATCAATTACTAATATTTTTTGAGCTTTTACCATGTGCTGGTTCCTCTTTTGAGGGTTCTGCATATATTAGCTAATTAACTTCACAATATTCCTTTGACATAGGTAGTAGTATTATCCCCAAGTTACAGATGAAAAAACTAAAGCATGGTAAGGTTAAGAAACTTGCCAAAGCTACATGAAATGGTAAAGCTGGGGTTCAAATCCAGGCCATTGGCTGTATGGCCTGTGCTCTTAAGCACTATGCCAGTGGTTTCAGTGAAAGAGGTAACAATCATCATCATCATTCATCATAATTACACTTAAATGTGTGTTTACTATATAAGCACTGTGCCAATTGATTTTAATCTTCGCAAACATCTTGAGGTGGAAACTGCTGTAGACCCCATTTTACAACATGGAAACTAAGACTCTGGGAGGTTAACCGGCCCAGGGCTACACAGCTGTGAGAGGTAAGACTTGAGTTTGAATTAAATCTGACTGCAAAGCTAGCAAATAAAGACAGGGAGAAGGAAACACAGACTAATCCCTGCCCATTTCTAGATAACATGGCTTCTCATTAGCTGGAGCTTATCAGTACCTCCATTCCAGGGGCAAAAAAGAGGAAATTACATGCATTTCAGGCTTCAGATACAGTGGAGGTCGGTTTGTAACAGAGGTTCTATATGGCACACTTCACTTAGGGAGAGAGGGGGGGAGTCAGTTATTAAACTGTAGGTTGAGTAAACTAATTAATTCATGAAGAAAAATTTTTAAAGAAACTAAATTATTAGTGAGTTTGCCCTCAGAGCTCCCTACAGGACCTTTATGAGAAGTAATTAAAGAGGATTAGACACCATTATACTTAAAGTGCCCTATGACATAATATTGACTATAACCATGAAGAGGGTTTTTACATAATGCTACTCCATCATGTGAAGAAGGATCAAAGGTCCAAGATGTCCAGTATGGAGAAGAGATTTGAGTGGAGCTTGTTGCCTGTCTTTATACTTTGGGAGAACATTCTCTGGAAGAGAAACTTGACTGGGAAGTTCCAGGGAGACACATTTTATCTTAGTTGTAGGAAGAACTTCCTCTCAACTAGAGCTGTCCACCCGTGGAATGGGATGCCTTAGAAACACACCCACTCCCTGCCACTGCATGCAGAGGGGGGGATAGCACTCAAGGAGCCGGGGAGAAGTGGAGTAGACAACTATTCTAATTTTGAGACCTTTTAATTTTATACAGCATAAATGTTTAAGCTACTTAACTGAGTGAGTCATGGGTTTTAATAGATTTTAATGTATGTTAGAATCTATTATCTATAAAAGATACCAAAAGGGGAAGAATAAATGTAGAAAAAAATTAATCTACTTGGAAAACATATTTGAAACTAAATTAAGAACTGTTCTGTATCAATGGAATCTATAAAGAGATTTAATACCTTAGAAAATATTGTTGAAGGATCTAAAATTTCTAAAAATTTTATTTGCGGTTAAAGCGAAGAGAGAGGAAAAGCATGGTTTTTTGATAAAAATGATAAATTGCCAGTGCTCACAACACAAGTGTTTTTCTGATAAAAGTGATGAATTATCAGACACAACAAATAGGGTGATGATATTGAAATTACAAAATATTAAGGCAAATGAAGTTATCTTGCAAAAGCTTACCCTTGGACTGGTTTCTGCTATTTCACTGGGATGCTTGAGTATCGTCCTTCTGAACTAGGTACACTACATTCACTGTGAGAGCCTCGAAATATCTGTTCATTTAACGTCAGATACCTATGAATTTCCGTGTTTTAACAACATTGTGAAAAATTACATTGGAGCATATTTTAAAAACACATTTTAGGCGGCAGATTTGGAACACTGAACCACCCGTATACTGTGTCATTTCCTTTCTGTTTTCTTAGGTTTCCATGGATCAGCCTCTTGTATATCTAAGAAATATAAGGGAAGACAGTGTGCAAAGTGGAGCAATGCTATGTAGAGGATGCCATGATTTTTTTAAAGAGAGGGAATGTGGTTTTCAAAAGGAAGGCAGGCAGCCTGTCTGTACTGTGGCTCGTCGTCAGCATTGAGACAGCTCAAATCTTATCATAATTCTTAAATTTAGCATCATTAAGACAGGAAGTAAAACACAAAGATGATCAGTGGGAAGTGGGCTTACATAGCATAGGAGAAAATTAGTTCAAAGGCAGGCTTCAGAGAGCAGAGATTTGATGCGCTGGGCTTGCTATTTTGGGAGATACTGAAAGCTGATGTGGTCATGTCAGGCTTTTAAGTCTGTTGGAATTTATTGTGTAGCTTTGTAAACATCCACATTCATAAAATTGGTAAACAAGCATTTTGGATTTATGAGAGGCAGACGTCTGGGGCTGGGCTTGCTCCCCTCTGCTCTTTCCTCATTAGACTCCTCTCTAAAAGCCAGGAAGACATCATTCCATGTGAAAATATCATTTCTTGAAGCAGGGTGGGATCCTGAAAACTGCTTCAGATGTTGTGATAGCAAACAGTTGTGGCCCAAACTATTCCAACAATGGAAGAAAAACCTTCTCTCATGCACTGTCATTCTTCTTTGATCTTTACTTCTTTTGTGTAGTCTCCAATTCTCTAGAGGTTTTGTGCTCCCTCTTCTAATTGCCATTAGAGAGGGCTGTGAATCCTCCTACTTCTCCATTCCGCAGAGTTCCAAACTATTCTCTTTGACCAAAGTTATTTAGTAAAAATTAAGGGGGCTAGGAGGATCAAAGGCTGTGTGTTTTCAGAATGATGCTGTCCTTTTTTTTTTTTGCGGTACGCGGGCCTCTCACTGTTGTGGCCTCTCCCGTTGTGGAGCACAGGCTCCGGACGCGCAGGCTCAGCGGCCATGGCTCACGGGCCCAGCCGCTCCATGGCATGTGGGATCCTCCCGGACTGGGGCACGAACCCGTGTCCCCTGCATCGGCAGGCGGACTCTCAACCACTGCTCCACCAGGGAAGCCCCGATGCTGTCCTTTTTGTGGGGTCCCTTAACAGTGAGGAACAGTTGGAGCAGGGGAAAGTCAACTGCAGTGTTTCAGCATTTTAACCAACCACTTAATAGCGTTTAATAGCTTAGGGAGGTTGGTGCCTGGTAGCCTAACCAAAAGCAACATCTTGCAATCTGATGAATACCACTCTGCAGTATAGCATGAGGAAATCCATACTGCTGTCTTAGTTTCCCACTTTTCTCTTTACCCCATTTATTAATCTCATGGTAACTCATAAGGAGCTGTCAGGTTTAATCTGCCTTGCTTGACTTCATTACCTGGTACTAAAAGTGTATACACTTGTGCATGCTTAAGGGAATCATCAGCAGGTTCCCACCTCAGCATCAGTGCTTGCTACCTGGAAGATAAATCATGGTATAGGAGACTCAGTATACGCCAGGCACTGTTCTGAGTGCTTTACTGATCTCTTAGCTGACTTAGTCTTCACAGCCTTAGGTGTGTGGTTCATTTTTATCTCCATTTTACAGATGAGGACTCTAAGGTGCAGAGTAGGCCGGTAAATTACCCAAGGCCAGGGTCAGAATTAGAGTTTGAACCATGCAGCCTGATTCTAGAATTCATGATATTTACTATATCAACGTCAAACCAAAGAAATAATTTGAAACAAATGCTGAGCATTTTTTCTTCATGGTCTTTTAGCTCAACTCTTATGTAGGGTTAAATCACCAGAAAACTGAAGCAGTAGCTTAAATGCTGTGGCTGCCATAACTATGAAAGAAATAGGAAAGAAGATAAGCTTGTCTTTATAGTCTTGTAGACTGGTTTCAGTCTAAATCCCAGTTTTATTAGTTATGTCATTACTAATTCTTAATTACTCATTACGAATTTCTCAAGACCTCAGTTGCTCAATCTGTGAAATGTGGATATGACAGTAGCATGTACTACATAGAGTTATTGTTGATGTGAACTTATGTAATGCATTTAGAGTGCCTAGCACAATGCTTGACACAGACATGTTAGCTGTTACTGTTTTAAGCTGCCTTTAATCTCTGGTGGAAATAGAATGGTGGCAGATAGTGAACCAACTGTGTGTGAGTGGGGTCTATAAAGTGATATTGGTTAATAGAAGGAAATCAGATGCATGAATTTTATTACACAAGGCAAGTCAATAGTCTGGATTCTACCCATGGACTAGATTTTCTATTAAAAAAATTCTTAGTGTCCTTAGATCTGTAACACAGGACCGTTGTGAGGGAAATACAGTTGTAATGTGGTGTTTCAGGTATATTACACTCCAGGGAGGATCCATGTTGCTCCAAATTCTGAATTACAGCAGCGTCTCCGTGTATCACATCTGCTCTCACATCTCCCGTTTCTGCTTCAGAATGCATAATAGTCATGGAGCTGGGATTTACCATTCTCTTCTAGTTAATTAAAAATTGAAAATCAGTACAGTCATAGGGAGGGACATAAAGAGGAAGAATAAGCTGGAAATGCTCTAAGGATGTGAGGGTTCTCCTGGGCAGCCGTCAGTCAGCTGCACTCACTGACGTCCGATTCCTCGGGATGGGGGCGTTTACGTGGGGCTGGTGACTTCCTCTTCCCACCCACCTCACTGCCTTCAACTGGGAGAGTTCCCCTTTATGCTTTCTCACCACAGGAGCCCTAAAGACTGTTCACACCACCGCAGCAACTCTCTCTTAAAGCTACCCGTAGGAAATGGTGGGGGTGGGTATCCCCAATTCAGGAAACTCCATCTTTTATAGAAAGCATTCCATGTGGCACCTTAAGGGTTAAACTTTTGTTGCAGATAGAGTATCAGGTGGCTTTTCAGGATGGGATAACCCCCAATTTAGAAACTGCCATTTCTAAAAGGTAAGCCAAAGATACATTAGTTTACACTGCTTTCTATGAAAGGAATAACTCACCGCTTCCACTGTGTGTGTTAGTTTGCTTCTCTCTCTGCCGTCTGCCTCCTCTAATCTATATAATGTATATATCAGGGTGAGGACTGTCAGTCACAGTTAATAAAAAACCCAGAACATGACAGAGATCTCTTTTATTGTAGATCCATTTTACAATAGCTCTCAATTTATTGTGTCACATAAATCAAAAGTATTTATCTTATCATTCGGAGGCATTCCCTTCTGCTTCTGTGTCCTAGCCCCTCCCCCCTGTGCCAGTTTCCAGTCCCTCAGAGATGCTTTGTACCAGAAAGTGCAAGTTCCCCGTTCTCGCTTTATTGATGTTTCCTTTTGCTCTCCTCCTGGCTCCCCCCCAAACCAAGTGAGCAGAACAAATGGCCAGGGTTTTCCCCCAATGCCTGACCTGCGTTTACTGGGAGGAGAGCAGGAGAGGGAGCGCACATTCTGAGCAGGCTGCTCTGACTCCGACCGCTGGCTGTTCCGTGCAGGCTGTCCCTCTCCTTCAAAACCGTGCATCCCCTCCCCGAAGCAGCAGGCAGTGTGCCTCCATTCAGCCACGTTTGGTATGCATGAGCACGGCTGCAGGGAGAGGGGAGGTGGCTTTCTTAAGAAGGTTCAGTGGCTCAGGCAGCGCCACTTGACTAGTCTCCCAAGTTGCAGGAAGCCTTTGCCCTGATGGAATTCTCAGGTGTGGAGATGACCATGGGATGCCAGGGCTGTGGGGGACCGTTTATTTTCTAGGCACTGCTCAGGTTTGCGGCTTCTGGTTTTCCCGGTGGAATTTGGACGGGGTCATGAATCAAACTGATGCTCCTCGACCCCTAAACTGGACCATCCGGAAGCTGTGCCACGCAGCCTTTCTCCCATCTGTCAGACTTCTTAAGGTACTGTAACTTGCTGCTTTGAATGGCTCTCATTGTGCTTTGCAGGTCTAAATACCCAACTTTGCACTTGGGCTGGGACACACCTTTTGGGGAGTATAGATGCCTTGTAGTACTGGCTCTGCTGCCCATGGCTGGAGAGAGGTTCTAAACGCCCCTCACCCCATGGTGTCAGGGAGGGAGGATGGTCTGAGCCACATTTGAGAATGAGATTGTGGTGGTAGAGAATGGGCTGCCTGAGTGCTCCCCACCCCAAATCCCTAAAATAGAGATAATTAACTTCTTTGGGAGGGTGGGAACAGTGGTGGGAGTGAAATCTCTTACTCCTGTGTGTTTGGCTCCTGGATTCTTTTCCCTCCCTGGGGAAGCCTTTCGACCCAGTTTTCCTTTAAATGGAACCTGGGAGAACAAAGGATTCTCCTTATTAGTTTAAAAGCCCTGTGTCCTTAGGTGGTCTCTCAGATAAAGACAAAGAACAAGCCTCATCAGATTGTGACTTTTTTGGTGACTTTTTGTTTTTTTAAAGGCATGATAATTTTAGTCTCTTAAGTGAAGTCGGTGGTGGAAAATTATTGTTAGATATATACCGAGTGTGTGCCTCTAGCTTTCTCTCTAGCTGAGTTACACAAAAGAATGGTAGTATACCTGAGCTAGGATGCTACCTGGTGTCTGCAGCACTCCTCTTTCTAGAAGCAAATACATTAAAGATACTGAGAAATTCCCCACAACTTCATAATAATTCATCTTCATCATCTGCCTTGTAGGGAAGGAAATACAAGTAAAATTTAAAAGGTGCAGAAAACAAGTATTATTTTCCCTCAGAAAAGAGAATGTGGTAATACTTATTTGGGAAAAGTGCATATCTCTGGATGTTCCTCCCACATCCATGTGGAGTTAAAAAGGCAAGGTGAAGTTCTTAATTCTCTTTTCCATATTAATATGATACTGTGATATAATGACCACTGGACCTTGAGTCCAGTGTCACAATAGAGGATTAATAAGTTAACCCTGAATAAATTACACTTGGAACATTTTTTTTTTTCTGAGGCTGTGTTCTAGTTGGGTCAAATTTGATGTGGAAAATTAGTTCTGTACAGCTAAGTGGCTTCTTACAATGGAGTATTATCTTGTCTGAGTTTCCTTTATTCTGTTCAGCACAAACTGAGATTAACTTTCTCAAAGGCTACCCTCACGTACTGTTCAAACACCTATCATATTGTTGTTATGATGGTGGTTTGCTTCCTTTCTAAAAGAGTATTTTGGAGGAAAAGCAGGTTTGAGAGTGGGAGAGAAGTTTCCTTGCATATAAGGGCTTTTGCTGTATTGGAACAACATGCGTGATAGGGCATGAAAAAGAATGAGGCCAGGGAACCAACAAACAAATGTAAATTTTCTTCCAGAATTACTCCTGAATCCAGGATCTGGGGCGAAGAGTGTCTTGTCAAACCTAACTATGATTGAGAAAATTGACTTTAGCAATTCCATGTGCAATAAGAAGCATTTTTCAGTTAAATCATTCATTGGCTTTACCCCAAAGTAATGCTTTTTAACTTACATAATGATTTTTTAAACAGGTGTGTGTATACCACCTTCAATATATTGTTCATTAATACTCTCATTTTTTAAATGGAAATGTTATTTATCGTTTGCTAGTCACAGAACCAGCAGAGAAGTATCTCTTTGAGGTATATTACTTATTTTTAGAAGAGCTGTCATCTTTTTTAGCTGAGAGTACCATCCATGCTATATACCAGCAGACATTGTCAGTACTACACCAATACCATGGTTGGCATACAGCTTGGTCTTACCATGGTTTATTAACATGGTGCTTTATAACAATTCATTCTAATAAAGTACATTCATGAGTATCCTTCCAATTCTCTCAATATCTGAAAGATAGGATTTGTTTTACCTGAGAACTTTCTTTCCAAATGACATCTGTATTTTTTGAAAGATTATACCTGTCCTAGGAGACTTCAGATATTGAGCACATTTCAAACTAGAAAAAAAAAGTGCTACCAAATTCTTTCAGCAATATTTGGAAAGAAATAAAAGCTGCTTTTGTATATGAGTTATTGTATTATCAACATTCTGGATATGAATGCCATGTAATTTTTTCCCCTCTGGATTGTTGCTGTCATTGTCTTTGCTTTCCTAGTCCCTGTGTATTCTTGCTCTGCTTTTACATTTTGAGTAGAAGGGAAGTTTCTGAGTAATCATTTGCAACTGTTGCCCAGTGTTCTTCCTGGTTTAGTCTATAAATTAAATATTTAATAACCGCAATCCTACTGTTCTTTCCGTACTTTCTGCTGGTTCTCTGCCTCTCCTCCTCCTCTCTCAGTCTCTTATTCTCTCCCCTACACTACCCCAACCATGGTAGTATAGTGGATGGATTCTCTGGAGTCTGTTGAAATTGGAAGTGAATAAACCCAGTTCTCCTATTCAATTGGTAATGTTTGTTCCTCTTTCAAGCTTTTTCTGGTGTGATATGCCCTTTCCAATGCCCTGACTTGTCAGTAAATGCAGTTTAGGACATGATGGCATGATTAGATTTAACTAAACTCAGGTCGCTCACCGTTTCTGACAGACTGGGCTCAAGCCAATTTCCCTCCCTATCCTTTCCTTGAAAATGTGTGTTTCTTTGCTAACTTACTTCAGTACCATGCTAATGTTTAGAAATGGCTTTATAATCCTGTTTCCTGTATTTCCCATTTCCTAATGAAAACGGGATACTAAAGAATTAGAAGGGAAAGGGCAGCATCTGAAGCATGAATTAAACCCAATGAGTGGTGGAATATACTTATTATTCCTTCTGAAAACATCTCATTTGTTGTTTTGTCCATCTCAGAGAAAATTTTGAACATGCCAACCAACTCACATTTTGAATTTGGGATTGCATTCAGAAATATCATTTGAAAATGAATTTTTGAACAGGCACATGACCATGATAGCCAAAAGTCAGAGGCTGTTTTCAAACGGATACATTTTAAATGGGACCCTTTCCAAAATGTTTCTCTTCAGTTGTCATTTGCTTCATTCTTATGTGTTTCAAGATTTCATCTTATTATTAATCTCCAAAAGTCTAATTTATTTCAGTGATAGAATGTTCTTAGCATATTTTATATTCATTGTAAGGTCTGTCTCTGACGTTGTTTTATTTGGGAGATTTTATATTGGTTACTTCTGTTGAATTTGAATATCAATTTTAGAGCAGAGAGCTTTCTTTGTATTGACGTCTTGGTAGACTTAGTAAAGGGGCTTCTGAAAAGTGGATTGCTTTGGGGAAAAGGAAACTCTGCACTTGTAACAGACTTTGGATACACATGTTTAAGCCAGTTTCTTAATGAAGACCAAATGGTCTGTATCATTTTATGATTTTCAAAGAAAGAGTATGACTTTGCCACTTTGAGTAATGTCAGAAAGAGATTAAATAAATTACACTTTGGACAGTTAGGCCTAAACACTGGGTCCTAATTCCTTCATGTTCCTAATCACCTGTGTGACCTTGGGAAATTACTTAACCTCTCTGTAACTTGGTGTCCTTCTCTTTAAAATGAAGAGTTTAGGTCTTGACTTAGATTCAGTGCTATGATTCCCTGTGGTGAAGGCTGCCATGCTCTGTGGGCATGGAAGAACATAGTCTGTTGAGGCTAAAAGTAGTTAATCTGTATTGAACATTAAACTGGAAGAACTAGAACAGTCAGCAGAGTTTAGATCATAAAGGGCCTTGTCTGCTAAGCCAAGGCAGTTGACAATGATCCTGAAAATGAGGGAGGGCCATTAAAGGGGTCTTAGCAGAGAAGCGATTGCTAGATTCAGCTATTAAATAGATTGCTTTGGCTGTAGTGTCTAGAGTGGATGGGAGATGGTAGGATTGGAAGCCGAGAGATTAAATTAGAGGCCTGATGAGTTCATGAGGACCAGGGCTAAGGCAAAAGTAATGAAGGTAAAATAAATAGGGACTTGTTAAATCGATCAGTTGTGGTGGAAGAAAGAATCTAGGATACCTTCAGATATCCTACTTTGCTGTCTCATGGTCCCAGTGGTGGTGTTTCCAGTGTCTGAGAATAAAGGTCCTGAGAAGGAAAGACAGAACTTCTTGATTGGTGGTTCTTTGGTGAGCTAGAAAGGGTATGCCAGTTACTAATTCTAGTGGGACTAAGACAAAAGTAAGGAATGTAACTTCATGTCATCGATGAGTAAGAGCCCCATTGGATGCCTGATAGCAGAACTCTTTGATTAAATAATATACAATCAGAAATATCACTTCTAGTTTTCTTAGATTGTTTTTTTTTTTGCTCTTATAAAACAATGCATAGTAAATTCCCAATTTTTTGAAATCCAGTCAGAAAGCTCAGAGTTTCATTTCATTTTTTTCCCTCCTTTCCCTCTTTTATGTTATTATGCAAAAGAGGGATAAATGAAGGTGAACTGGGTATGACACAAGAGAAATAATTGAAAGAGCAGTGATCAAGTTAGGCTACCAGATCACAAATTCTGCCCAAGTACCAATGTTTTCTACTCCTGTAATTTCGTGTCATGGTAACCAATATCCATTGTATTGTCCCTGAAGCATAGCAAGATCCTGATGACAAAATAAGTTGGGTCTGTCTTCTACAGTTGATGCCAGGCATTCCAGAAACTGACTTCCCTTTGCTATTCTCAAGCTCTTAGAAAACAATTGTGTTGAGATTCATTTCATTGTGTGTTAAATTTATTACTTTTAATGTCTTCTTTTCGCATCTAAAATTCTGAATCTTTACATGGCAGGTAGAATAATATTAATACACCAGAGCTTTTCCTTAGCCAGGACAAGGCACTCCTAAACCACATGCTGGTGAGTAGCCATTAAGTTCCCACAAGAAGAGAGGAAACATACACCTATTATATCTAGATATGTTTATGAATGGTGGTAAGTGAGGTCAGGGAACTTGTTATGGACCAATTCCATTAAGCACCTTAAAGATGGGAAGCTTGAAGAATAAATTGCTTTTAGGAAAATGCAGTGTGTGGTTAGGCAAATTTTAAGGGCTACTAATAAAGAAACTTCTGTCTTTCCATCTCAGTATGCCAGCCTCAGATTCCCTTTAAGAAAATAAGAAAAAGAAAAGAAAATGTGCCCAAACTAAAACCCAGGAGAGACAAAATCTGTCTGGTGTGTTTCAAGGGGTGGCTTCAACTCAGACTGCTGAACAGTGACCATGTGATTTGCCTTTTTGTGAAATGTTCCTCGGGCAGCCTGAAGGAAATTCCTGAGGCAACAAGAAACCTGTCTCTCTGGAGAGCTTTGTCTTCTGATGCCCACTATTGTGGAGTAAAGAATGAAAGTGTGTGGTCACTGCAGAATGAGGAAGGGCATAGCTGGGATGTCCAAGCTCAGGACCATCTGGTTCTGGGATGACTTGTGGAGTCACAGTAAAGTGGGACAAGGTCTGTGTCAAGGAAAAGGGTTCTGCCTTCCCTGTAGATGACTTCCTATAGGGGGCAGGTGGGGAGGCGGGCGGGGGAACACTGCCTCTCTAGCAGTGGCTTTACATTCCTCCCCCTCTCTTAGTCTGTTGGTATAATCTCAACTGGCTCCAAGCTCATCTGCGGACAACTAGATCATATCCTTTCTCCATTTCCATTAGCTAACGTGAAAAAGAGTTTTAAAGACTGTGGCTCACAAAATGTATTCAGTAAATGTTTATTGAAAAATAAATGAGTGAAGGAACATGTGAATGATACATGATATGCTAAGAATGCTTCGGAATCACTTGGGGAGCTTGTGAGCAAAGCAGATATTCATGTCCACCCCTTGTGGGTGCTGACTCAGTAGGTAGGTTGTGGGCCCAGGAATTTTCATTTTAACAAGCTCTCTTAGTGATTCTGCTATGAACACCCCTTAGAAGGACCGCACACTGAGAAAAACTGCTGTAGATTCAACTGAGCTGGAGGGAAACTCAATTAAATGCCCTCTCTCTTTTGCTGGCATCTGGGCAGAACAGATTATGTGTTAGTTAACAGTGGGAGCAAAGGGTTTTAAGTGAACAGTTCACAGGTTTTCAAAATTTTTAATCATGAAATATTTATCTAGAGAAGTAATTGAGTTCAGCTGCCCCATCTTGGTTTGTAGATGATATAACATCATAAAGTGAAGGAATGTTTGTCTCTATTCTTTTTCTTTTTCATTTATCTATTTGAGATTTCTCTGTGTATTATTTTCATGATGTTTTTCAGGCACATGACCTACAATTTTAGATTCTTCTATCCTACTGAATTTATATAGAGATATGATTGTGAACCAGAGCTCCCAAAGGTAGTGTCCATCGTCAAGATTCCGGAGCATCCTGCTTATGCCCCCTTTAAACTTCCCAATGATGGTACTTGGAATTGCAGTGGTCTCTCAAGTGCATGTCCCTTAGATTCCAGTAATATGTGATAGTACCAACTGAGCAGTGGTCAGTTCACTTGGGGACCAAGGCCAAAGCAGCCATAACTGATGACTACATTAGTAGAGATAATCCCCCCACCCCTGCCCCCTGTCTGCTCTACCCTACATCCTTATAAAACTAAGGAAGAGGTTCTGGACAGGGAGGGGGAGGAATAGAACATCCAGGGCTTTCATTTGAAAAAGAATGTTCAGGGGCTTCCCTGGTGGCGCAGTGGTTGAGAGTCCGCCTGTCGATGCAGGGGACACGGGTTCGTGCCCAGGTCTGGCAAGATCCCACATGCCGCGGAGCGGCTGGGCCCGTGAGCCATGGCCACTGAGCCTGTGCGTCCGGAGCCTGTGCTCCACAACGGGAGAGGCCACAGCAGTGAGAGGCCCGCATACCGAAAAAAAAAAAAAGAAAAAGAATGTTCAAACTTAAAATTAATTTTGTATTTGAAGTTTTAAAATGATGCCCGGTATTAAATATTAAGTGTGGAAAATTGAGCTGAACAAAATTTTCTTGGCTCCTGAGCACTGTGAGAAAGATTCAATAATATAATTGCTAGGGTAAGGTGGGGGCAGGTATAACAAAACCTCTAAGACGGAGATGTTTAATTTTTACATTTGTCTCACATAAAATTTATGTTTAAAGCATTTGGGAATTTTGTTCCAGCCATTGGCTCTTCTCTACTTCCATTTTCAGAGGCACATGCATAGAAGTTTGCAGTTTAGGGATAGCATTGATAACTTTTCCTTCTTTTCCCCCAAATAATTAAAGAATTTCAAAGTTTAATATTTAGAGAGACAGACAGATAGGTGATAGTTAGATGATAGATAGGTGATAGACAAATAGAAAGATAGATAGATGGAAGGAAGGAAGTTAGGAGTGTTTCTCAAAGTATGGTCTAAGACTGCCTGTTGTAAGTCTGACTGAGTCTAACTTTTTCCCTAATCATTCAGCCATTGCTGAAATAAGCAAGCTCCCTCACACCTGCTCCTTTTCCTCTGTTTTCTCCCAATTGCTAGAATCACCCATTCACCAGGTTGCCCAAACTGGAAAACTTGGGCTTATGCCTTTTGCTTTGTTTGCTCTCATCCCTTACATAATCAGCCAATCAGTTCTGCCATGTTTTCTCATAAATATGTCTCTGATCCACCTACTTCTGTCTATTCCTAGTTCCCAAGACCAGTCTCTCTTTTTCTTGGGC
Organism: Aethalodelphis obliquidens; assembly: GCF_003676395.1. Classification (NCBI taxonomy): domain Eukaryota; kingdom Metazoa; phylum Chordata; class Mammalia; order Artiodactyla; family Delphinidae; genus Aethalodelphis; species Aethalodelphis obliquidens. The sequence goes on from NW_020837951.1 coordinate 47,997,446, forward strand.
CCAAAATACTACAGCTGTCTACTTCAAATTGATCCTTTCTACAGCCACCAGAATGGTCCACTTAAAATGCAGGTAAGACCAGGATACTGCCATGTTTGACATTTCTTGTAGAATAAAATCCTAAGCTCCTTGGATTGGTATATAAGACCCTCTGTGATCTGTCCTCTGCCTACTTCTTTGCCTTTATACTTTGTTTTTCCCTTTCTCATATCATGAAATTCCTTTTAGCTGGGCTTTTTGCACAAGCTATTTCCATTGCCTGGAAAATCTGAACCACATCTTCTCCTACGTGACTCCTGCCCATATTTTAATACTCAACTCAAGTGAGTTGGATGAGTTCAAGAAGAATTTCTTGAATCTCTAAAGCCAGATTAGGCTCTTCTTTTTTTTTTTTGCGGTACACGGGCCTCTCACTGTTGTGGCCTCTCCCGTTGCGGAGCACAGGCTCCGGACGCGC
>NW_020837951.1:47998002-48103712 GCF_003676395.1 Aethalodelphis obliquidens
TTAGCTGGGCTTTTTGCACAAGCTATTTCCATTGCCTGGAAAATCTGGACCACATCTTCTCCTACGTGACTCCTGCCCATATTTTAATACTCAACTCAAGTGAGTTGGATGAGTTCAAGAAGAATTTCTTGAATCTCTAAAGCTAGATTAGGCTCTTCTTTTTTTTTTTTGCGGTACACGGGCCTCTCACTGTTGTGGCCTCTCCCGTTGCGGAGCACAGGCTCCGGACGCGCAGGCTCAGCGGCCATGGCTCATGGGCCCAGCCACTCCGCGGCATGTGGGATCTTCCCAGACCAGGGCACGAACCCATGTCCCCTGCATCGGCAGGTGGACTCTCAACCACTGCACCACCAGGGAAGCCCTAGGCTCTTCTTTTATTCATAAAAAAATTCATAAAAATCAGTGGGTATTTCTGTCTTTGCTTTTAGCATGTTGTAGCATTATTAGCTCTTTCACCTCACTCTGAGGAGCTTCTTAAAATTAGCAACCATATCTTAGACAATTTCCCCTGTACCTCATTTAGCAGAGAGCACAGGATAATTAGGGTGCTAGATGAGTAGGTAAATGTTGGAGAGCATGGATAACTGTGCTCTTGATGCAGTGCTCTGAAGTCACTGCTTAGAAAAGCCAAATGGTTTTATAGGGTCTTGGCATTTTTGTCTAATTAAAGGATACTTTGAGCTTGAGTTGATATACTTCATATGTTCCCCAAATTGGAAGATTAGTTAGGGAATTGAACTAATAATTATTACTCAGTAAAAGTGATGCAGAGTAAAATATGTACTCAAGGAAGAAACTGTAAGTAGGTAGCACCAGATGTCTGCTTTGAAAATATTTACTGAAAGTGAAAGTGAGATGTTGAAATTACTTCATCTATTGCTTATGTTGGAGAAAGGGCATTCCTTAATTTAGTGATCTAAGAGACTTTAATATGTTACTTTCAATAATGTTGGCTGGGTTACACTGTGAATTAGAGAAAGTACTATTAGAAGAAAAACTATACTGTTAAACTCAGGCTATTCTTGCTTTAATCTTTAAATATGCCATTGGCTAATGTCTAGAGATAATTACGTAGACAATTATATTGAAGTATTTTGTCATTTTCATTTAAAGGCAAATGTGGCTTACGATTTGTTTTTCTGTTAGCATTAGGTTATTTAACTGTATCAGATATTATGGATAGAAATATTTTATTATATCAGGTATCACGGATAGCTGGTATAAAATAGAAGTTTTAGTTTATCCCATGTGACACCCAAAAATGTCTACGCACATGGTCAAATCTCCTTTTGGGGGCAAAATCATCCCCAGTTGAGAAGTGCTGCTTTTAAACATTTCCTCTTGAAGATGGAGGATAGGTAATTGATTACACTGGAAACCCAACAGATACATCCTAGTGATGTAAAAGGGATGCTTTAACTTTAGACACACTTCCTTTTTCATTTTATAAAAGACTGAAATTTACATTTACATTTAAATCCCAATTTACATTTGGGAAATTAGCTGGTCAAGTTCTAGTCACTAAACACAGAAAGGCTAAGGGATTATTTTCTCATCTTGTTGTCAGTCATCTCTTGTAAGAAAGTTGAATGTGGCTAGTTTGTCTGAAAGTGTTTGAATTTCCATATATTACTGCTTTATGAATTACAAGCAGAGCATGTGTCAGTTGATTGATGTGTTAAGCAAAATATTTAATTTTTACCATTATTTTATTCTACAGTAACTTCTACTTAGAACTATTTAAGAATAATACAATATAAAATACATTTCAATGAATAAATGAAGAAAATATTTTACTTCATCAAGATGAATTTTTTGTATAATATTAGCTTATGTGAGCAAAGATTCTGAGATAAATCTAGTCATTAGCACAAGGAGGCTACATAATTTAAAGATGAGTATAATTAAAGCTAATTTTTAATCATTAAATTGAGCATAATCAAATGGACAGAAATACTGGGGTTTAGCCCTAATTCTGATTAATTAATATCCTAGCTGAGTTACCTAGAGTAAATAGATTTATCTTTAGTTTTCTCCTCTATAGAATGACAGGATTGGGTTAGATAAGGGTTGGCAAACTTTTTCTATAAAAGGCCAGATGGTAAAGTGGCTTTGTGGGTCATATAGTTACCGTGTCTGTCACAACTTTTCAGCTTTGCCATTGTAGTTTGAGAAAGCAGCCACATACAATACATAACAAATGAATGTAGTTGTGTTCCAGTTAGACTTACTTATGAACACTGTGCTATGGTGAGTGTTCATGTGCTGAAAGTCCATATATTGAAATCCTAACCCCAAAGGTGATGGTATAAGTAGGTGGGGCATTCGGGAGGTACTTCAGTCACGAGGGTGGAAACCTTATGAATGGTATTGGTGCCTTGTAAAAGAGGCTCCAGAGAGCTCACTATCTCCTTCCAGCAAAAAGAAGTCTGTGCCCTAGAAGAGGGCCCTACCCTGACCACGGTAGAACCCTGATCTTGAGCTTCCATCCTCCAGAATTGTGAGCAATAAATTTCTGCTGTTTATAACCTGCCCAGTCTGTGGTATTTTGTTATAATGGCCTGAACAGACTAAGACAGATTGAAATTTGAATTTCATATAATTGTCACATGTCATGAAATATTATTCTTATTTTCATTTTTTCAACCAGTTTTAAATGTAAAAACTATTGTTAGTTTATTGGCTATACACAAACAGAGGGCAGGTGGTAATTGGCCTGTGGAGTGCAGTTTGCCAATCATGAGGTGATTGTTAAGGTCCCTTATAGCTCTAATATTTTTAGATTAATTCATAATAATAGAAAGCCATTTCATGCTCCTATTTATTTTAAAATGAGTTTGATATTTGAAAGAGCTGAGAGTAAATCATTTATTATAATAACGTTATCTCATGCTCACTGGAGAGTGGTGTGGAGTAGACTTACTATCTCGTGATGTAGCTCACATTTAGTAAATGTTAGTAGGGAATGCTTGTTTTCTATCTCCAGCAATCTGAATGTCTCTGTCCTTCAGAAGATGTCATTATTCACAAACTATTTTGAAAGGTGCAGAGACTACAAGTGAAATGATATTAAAACTTAACATTTAAAAAGTCCTTTTCAGTTTACAGAGTTCTTTGCTTTACATCAAACAAACTGAACTTCATAGCAACCCTGTGACACAAGTATAGAAAACACGGCTATCCCTCTTTCGAGCTGAAGAATTGACCCACCTAGGTTACCCACATCATTGGACTTTGCTGTTCCCGAGCTCAGAATTCCCTCTTTTGCGCGCTCCTTACGTCTGCCCCATCCCCACCACCTTCACTCTCTGTGCATCTGAAACCCAGCTAGATGATAGCGTTACTCATGCATTGATAATACACACAAGCAGAACATTTGGGTACTTGCTACCAAAATAATTAAATGGCATATTCTCAAAATGATCATTGACAAAATAGGAAAACGTCTCCAAATTTTAATTTCCTTAATTATAAATTAAATAAAAATATTGCTTTATGTTCAGAAATTAATATGTTTGGTGTCGGCATACTCTATAGCCAGTATTCAGTTAATATGAGTTCCTCCCTTCCAGCCTAATAAAACAGAAATGGTGCAGTGCAAATGAACAAAATTCAAGATGTCTTTTGTAATAATTTGGGTTTAGGTAATACATACTATTCACGTGCAGCTAATTACACGTTGTAGTTATTGTAGGTTGTATTAGTTAGGGTTCTCCAAAGAAACAGAAGCATCTGTGTGTGTGTGTGTGTGTGTGTGTGTGTGTGTGTGTGTGTGTGTGAATAAAAAGATTTATTTTAAGGAATTGGCTTACATGATTGTGGAAGCTTGGCAAATCCAAAATCTGATGATGGACACTGGCAGGCTGGAGACTCAGGAAGGGCCTGCAGTTTTAGTCCAAAGGCAGTCTTCTTTAGAACCAGGAATCACTGATGTTGCCGATGAATTTCAAAGTCAGTCTTCTGGAGAATTCCATCCTGTTTGGGGGAGGGTCAGCCTTTTGTTCTATTCAGCCCTTCAACCAACTACATGAAGCCCACTCACATTATGGGGGGCAGTCTGCTTTACTCAAGTAGCGTTGATTTAAATGTAAGTGTCAGCCAAATACACCCTTACAGAAATACCCACAATAATGTTCAGCCAAATACCAGAGCACGGTGGCCTAGACAAGTTGACACATAAAATTGGCCATTGCATAGATGATTGTTACAGTTAAAGTTATTATTTTAGATGTAACAACATGGGCTTGAACTGTGCAGGTACATTTATATGTGGATTTTTTTTTCAATAAATATATACTGTAGTACTACGTGATCTGAGGTTGATTGAATTCAAAGATGTGGAACTGTGGATATAGACGGCTGGCTTTAAAGTTACATGTGGATTTTCAACTTTGTGGAGAGTCATTGCCCCTAACTCCTGTATTATTGTTCAAGGGTCAACTGTACTTTGCTTGCAAATAACAGAAATCCACTCATGCTAACTTAAATAAAGATTTTCTTCTAAGGCTAATCTCTGGGATATCTAGCAACTGGAATGGAAATACATCCAGACAACACAGGGACCCAAACTTCACTGTAATGGGGCCCTAGAATCTCTCATTTTGGCTTCTTTTAGCCCATCTATTCTGTATTCCCATTTTTCTTTGTAGACTAGCTTCCTCTATCACTCTGTATTTCTCTCATACTTGCCACAGTGTGTAGGTCTATATGATCTTGCTGTTGCATTCCTTACATCTTACCAATTTGTCTCTCCCATTCTCCTGAGGAATCTCCCTGACTCAGGTTTGGTCAGATATCCATCCTTGCCTACATATCTTTGGTCAAGGAAATTGAATCACGTGATATAAATATGGCCACCTAGACACATTCTTCTAGTAGGTGATGTGGGCAGGGGCAGATTCTCTTAGCAAGGATAATTCACTTAGTATGAATCCCCTACACACACAATAGCTTAATGTTTCTGGAAGCCATCCAGGCCCAAAAGTTACAGCAAGCAATCCAAACTAAAATTTCATCCTGCAAGTGCAGATAAACAATCTGCACCTTTTCGCTAGTATGTAACAGGAGGAAATGGATTCCAATTATAGAACCTGATTTTATGTGTACTATAAAGACAATATTTCTGAGGAAGGGGCTTAGAGAACCAGGGAAAATAGTAGGCTCTCCTCCATTAGAATCAAGAAGAAATGCTTTTTAGAGTCCACTACAAGATGGCATGATGGGCTCCAATATCCCCTTAAATGCCTCCTTGGGTTCTCCCATTTTTCAGGGTTTCACCACTGCTGAAAGGTCCTATGGAGCTTTTAATGGGGTTTGTCAGCTCTTCTGACTGAATGAAATTGCACCATCCCAAATGTATATCCCTGAGAAAAGCAAAATAGCACATTGTTTAGAAGTAGTAACATGATGGTGAACTAAATACGAGAAAAGTTTTATGTTTTAAAAAAATTAACCATGCTAAAGGAGATTCAGTCTGAGAGATTAGTGTTTTAATCAGAATATTCTTGTTTTCCTCAGTGTTCATTTGAAGGGGAAAAGTTCATAGATATTTAATGCTGTCAAAGTGAGTATTGTTTTGTTTCTAGGTGTACAGCAAGCAATTCACAAATCAAAACAGGAATATAAAATTAGCTTTTCTCCCCATTCATTTATTCATTCTTCACACTCTTATTGATTCTACAATTATCTATTACTATGTGTCAGAAACGTGCAAAGGTATTAGAAATTCAGAGAGGAAGAATACTAGGCTCCCCATCAAAAGGTGATAAAATGAAGTTAGGGAGACAGACAAGCAAATTGGAAGGGATACTGTGGTTTGATAATTGGTGAACATAGATAAGGGGCACCAAATAATAGCCTGGAAGGTACTAGAAAAGGTAACTCCTGAACTGAATATTGAAAGAGATACCTATGGGAAGTTGGGTAGAAAGAATATTCCAGATAGATAGAGTGGCATGTACAAAGGCAAGGCGATCCTGGAGAGTATAGCTCATGGAGAGCACTCCCGTGAGGGAAGCTGAAGTATCAAGTGTAAAGGGATTGTCATGGAGAGAAGTGGGCCAAAAAGAGTGCCATGTAGCTAAGGGACTACTTCTGGCGGTGGGTGTGGGGTGTATTTATATTGCTCTGGCGTGTACAGCTCATACTCATTTGACAGTCTGCCCAGTTTAGGCTGCTCACATTGAAGTGCAAGCTGCCACCTCCTCACCCTCTGCCTCAAAGAAGCTCTGTAGATAGTACCACTGCCCCCAGCTGCGCAAATGCAGAGGCGAACTCAGATTCATTAATCATTAAATGTAGGAATTGTTCAGCAGCTGCAGGATGCTCTATTAAGAGTGTTACACTGTAGGAGAGCTCTTCATTTTTCTTTTCCTTCTTCCTTTTTTTTGTGCCCCGGCAAACTCACTTTGCCTCATCATGGAGAAATGTTTTGTCCTGTTTTATACATTTTAAAATGTCTTCATCCAGAGTGATAATGGCCTTATGAAAATTATAGTAAACAAAAGCTATGACACAGAACATCTTTCTTTTGTTCTGGACAGCTGTAAAATGTTAGGCACAGGGGATAATGAGCTTACTGTGTAGTTGTCAATAATGGCATATCACTGAGTAGAGAGAGTAGGTGTGCCTTCAGATGTGTCCCCATTTAGCAAACAAGTGAACTCTGGACATCAAGATTGTTTAAATCTAAACTGACTACTCTGGGATTTCAGTCATCCTCCATCATCCTGTAAAAGCCTCTACCAGGTGAACTACTCAAGTGAACAGTTAAACATCAGAAGACTTTCTAAAGTTGAGGTAAACTTACATACAGTAAAATTCATGAGTTTTCATTCTAAGCTCAATAATTTTTTGGAAATGTAATCGCCTGTGTGAGCACTACCCTTATCAAGGCTTGTTAGTTTACATCACTCTAAAGAATTCTTGGTGCTCTTTCCCAGTTAATACCATTACAACCAGCACTACCCAAGGTAACCACTGTAAAGCTTTTATCACTCTATTATTAGTTTTGCCTGACTTAGAATTTTGAATAAGTGGAATCATACAGTGTGTACTCTTGTGTCTGGTTTCTTCCACTCAACATAGAGATTCATCCATTTTGTTTTGTCTATCATTCTGTGTAATATCACATTGTATGAATACTATAACTGGTTTATCCTTTTTCTTGTTAATGGACATTTGGGTTCTTTCCCACTTTGAGTTCCTATGGATAAAGGTGCTGTAAACATTCTTGTGAACCTATGCACTCATTTGTGTTGGCTATATACTAAGATTGGAGTTGCTGTGTTATAGTGTAGGCATATATTTGACCTTAGTAGAAACTGCCAAAGAGTTTTTCAGAATGGCCATACCATTTTGTACTCCCTTTTACACAATATACGAGAGTTTCAGTTGCTGCATATTCTCACCAAAATTAGCATTGTCTTTCTTTTAAAGTTTAGCCATTCTGTTGGGTGTATAGTTGTATCTTACTGTATCATAGTTTTCATCTCCCTGCTGAGTAATGTGATGTTAAATTTCACATGTAAACATATTAAAAAAATAATAACAATAGCAAAAATGTATGGATAAACCTAGGGAAAGGGGAGGAAAAATAATTTTTATTGAGTTATTATTGTGGCTAGAAACCATGATGCATGATTTGTATCTTGTCATTTAATCTTTAATGAGGTATTATTATCCAGTTTTCAGGCAAGGAATTTATGATTAAGAGACATTAGATAAAGCAGGGATAGTTATAATATTAATTACTTTGCAATGTAGTTGGAAGAAATAAATGAATCATACACATTTATACACATTGTGTTGTATACTGTCAAGTACTGAGAATAGTGCTTGGCATATGAGAAGCACTCAGTATGTTTTTGTTGTTTTGAAACATAGTGCTACAAATTGTAAATAACAACCAATTAGTTTGTGGTTTTTAAGGAAAGTCAGGATGTGGTAGGCTATAGATCTACACATCTGAAGTCAACATGAGGAAGTTTCATACAGTGTTGGCTGTTTTATTAGGGATGTCTCAATATTAGTAGTGATGGTCACCCTTGAAGAGTTGCTGAATGGGTCTGATTATTCTGAGCTATAGTTATTCCATGCAGCTTGGTTTGGATGGAGAGTGTCCACATTTCAGAAAGAGGGCATAGGATGTCATTCGTTGAGTGATGTGTTCACTGCTTCCACCAAACTTGTCAGGTGCCTCCTACACATGGGTTGTCATACTGAGTGCTGGAAATACAAACTTGTATAGTGATTATAGTTACATTTCATGGAGCTGAAGAGAAGAAAATACTATCTTTCCATACTCTATTTTCCCAGCCCATCACATCTAGTTCCTTAATCAGTTACATTTAGACCATGTCAGGTGCTTTTGAAGACTTAACAGCTTCCAAGACTCTGCAGTTAGAAAGATCTTTGTGTTTGGGGCAGGCTTTTGCTTTTGTTTTTGTTTCTGGTTTTGTTTTGAGGTCCCTGTAAATAAATATCAAAGATTGCAGTGACACAAATGACTATACCAGTATTTCATAATTTTTTATTCAACTTTGACTTCTGAAATCTCACCTTATTTGGAAGCCTTCTCAAATAACCATATTTTGACCTCGGCAGCTTGAAAGACTAGTTTTCATAGGATACTCAGGTGATAAGAGAGGAGATACTCATCAGTTTGCTCTAAGGTTCCTATTTCACTTTTTCTTTTTAGTAATTCTCATTTTGTAATAAAATTTAATAGGGGTATTTACATCGGTTACAATCAAGATTCAATGGAAAAAATAATACAAGTGTTTGAGAAAACTTCAAACAGTGCAGTTCAGCATGTGATTTATTAGGGATAGCTACTTTTAAATGACCAAAGCTGTTATCCTCTTTACTTACTTACATTCCTCTTACGTCAGAGAGGATTTGAGGTAATAATATCTTTACTTAAAACTAAAATCTTCTTTGGCTAGTTTTAAAAATTTTTTAGTTATACCTCAGAATTCTGTTAAAACACAAATATTGGGAGGAGGAGAAATGTCCTAGTTTGTCAGAAGGGGCAAAGCATATGTGCTGTTCTCATAATTTCAAGTCAATTCAGTAAATATTGTTGAGCATTTCCTATATTCCACGCTCCATGCTAAGTGTAAGCAATATGAAGATGAAAATGACATACTCTATACATTCTAGGCTCTGAACAACTTATGGGAGAAATCCACATGAACAATTAACCATAATGCTTTCTAATAAAAAATATAATAGAAAAATGTTCCATGTATTAAAAGAGAACACTGTGCAAAATAACTAATTTTTCCTGAAGAAAAAGGCATCAAAAATGGGTTATATTGGGCTCATATGAATCTTAAAAGTTGATTTCAACACCTTTTAAGGAGGGCAAGGACATTCCGGGTGGAGAAAAGAATATGTGGAAAAGCATCGTGGTGTGAGTGAGCATGGCATGTGTGGTGACTTGAAGTTGATCAGTGATTTGAAGGTGATCAGTGTATCTGAGCAAAGTGGGCTGGAGGGAAAAGGAGGCATTGTAGAAGGAACTAGGGCAGGAAATGAGAAGGTTTTCATGTGCAGTGTTCAGTAGCTTGGATTTTACATCTGAACTTGTTTCTAAAATGTTCTTAGAGGAAAATGTATTCAACAAACATTTACAGAAATCAGCTGTGTGGCAGAGTCTGAACTAGGCACTAGGAATACAGTAATGAATAAAAATTCATTCCCAGTGCTGAGAAATCCCAAGTAGAGCTAGACCGACATAGAAGTAATGTGGTTGACTCAAGGATAGGTGGTTCTCTTACCTCATGGGAAGAGAGTTGGGAGCAGAAGGGAAGGTGCTTGTTTTGCTTTACCTTTGAAAGGACACATACCACTCACTACCAAGACAAAAATGTTCAGGTTATGAACCAAAAGCTTAATAAATCAGTAATGTCATTTCTGATTTTGCTTTGGCATGGAGGGGATGCTTGAAATACATTTGAAAAGAAAAATTTATACTAGAACTCCACTTTCACAGATTTTGGCTCAAAACACACACATATCCCCCTAAAAGGAAAGCTGGAGTCTTGATTTAATTGCTGCTTCTGAAAGGCCCAGAGAGAGAGCTGTTGGGCTTCTCAGGCTTTTAACCAGTTTTGTTATCAATAATAGAGGAGATGGGTGCTTAAATGTACCTTTCTCACAGGGGAAATGCTGCCACAGGAGCCAGTGACCTAAATTGTCTTTGAACATCAAACTTCCTAAAGTGAAGAGGACACATCTACCCTTTGAATATTAAACTAGTCACTAAACTGGGTCAGAATGCCTGCAGAGAGTGCATTTACAGTCTTCTCTCTCTCATAGAAAGTAATGTCTTAGGCCTTCATTACCGTGAAGAAAATAACTGTATTTCCTATACAAATTGCTTTTGATGGAACAAGTGTTTTACAATATTCATCTTTGACAGTATAGCCCTGCACCAATTTTTAGATTTTCTTAACTGAGTTTGAACTAATTCCTTGGGAATTACTTATCCCTTGCTACCTGTGTTCTCCACTTTTCTCCTCTATATCTGTCTCAGTTACACATACACACACAATTCAGCCCTCCCTTCAGACATTAGAAACAGTCTTAACAATTGTTTGAGACTGCTTCAGCAGTTTTCTTACATCAGCATCCTTGGAAGGAGGGTGTCAGTGAGGACTAAGAAAAGACGCTTGGATTGAGCGATTTGGAGGGTTCAGGGTGACTCAGTCAGAATCTATGGCAGGGTGTTCAAGGGGCAAAATACCCACAACCATCTCAAGAGCAGAGACCATACCTGGTTCATGTTTCATTGCACAACACCTACACTGAAGTCACAGATGCTTGTATGTTTCCTGAATGGATCAGTAAATGAACAAGTGGGAAGTAGAGGCAGTGGGTATACTATTTCAAGAAGATAAGCAGTGGAGGAGAGGAAACATATTGAGTTGGCTTCAGGTGCTTACATGGTCCCAAAAGAAAGGTATATTTAGCTTTTAGATACATGACAGAAACCAAGAAAAGAAAAGATTTAGAATTCAAGCATGATTTAAGAAGAAAAATGAGTCAATATCAGGCCAGGAGTTTTCCTTGGAGCTGAGAAGTCTTAACAGTGGACACACAATAAATATTTGTTGAATGAATCAATGGGTGAGTAAAGACACTTCATCTTCTAAGACATAAAAAAGATTGGCTCTAGGTACAAAAATTTTGATGGAGATAAAAGGAAGTTGGAAACTCTTAAAAGATCTAATCATCTAAGATAATTGTAGTAAAGATTTAGGAAATGATCGCTCTATGCCAGGTGTCATGTACTTTCATATATTATTTCATTTAATCCTTACTCATAAGCCTACACTGTGAGTGGGGGTAGTATTTTGGTCATTTGTAGTTAAGGAAACAAAACTTAACCTTATAGTCTAGACGTAGGGAACAGTTGTAGCTGAGCTAGGACTTGAACTTTGGGACTCTGCCTCCAGAGGTCACTGCTTCCTGATGGCAAGGGAATGAGGCTGGAGGCTTGAGTATCCTTTGCTTTTAATTTTCCAGTGGTTTCTTATTTTCTTATGCTTATGTGAATCTTGCTATATGGATTATATATTCATTAAGCATGAAGACTTGAATTTGAATTTCCTTCAAATTCGAGATTTGAATTTCCTTCAGTGGCTAGCAAAATGCTTGGACTATCGTAGTCAGTTGGCTGCTTGTTAACTGATGTGTTAATCAAAGAAGTTAAATCAAAGAAGTTAAAATTTAGGATATGAAACTTAGGAATTGAAAGTCAGAAAGGAATTAATTTTTTTTTTTTTTTTTTTGCGGTACGCGGGCCTCTCACTGTTGGGGCCTCTCCCGTTGCAGAGCACAGGCTCCGGACGCGCAGGCTCAGCGGCCATGGCTCACGGGCCCAGCTGCTCCGTGGCATGTGGGATCTTCCCAGACCAGGGCACGAACCCGTGTCCCCTGCATCGGCAGGCAGACTCTCAACCACTGCGCCACCAGGGAAGCCCAGGAATTAATTTTTATAAAACATGATAAAACATAGAAATATACCAGTCCCTTGAAGTGTGGCCAATAAGATCTGAGGCTCTGCTATGTCAGGTAAAATTTCTAAAATAAAGGCACATAAAACTTCTTCCAGTGTTAAAAATAATGGACGAGGCTACAGTGCACTGTCCAGCACATAATAGGCTCAGTATACATCAACAGGGATGCAGGATATCATAGGCATTGCTTGGGTCCAAATCTCATCTCAGTCACTGGAAACTTTGGGTAAATTACTTAATCTCTTTAAACCTCAGTTTCCTCATCTGTAAAGGAAATAGATGATACCTCCTTCCTAGGGTTGTTATTAATATTAAATAAAGTAATGCACATAAAGCACTTACTTAAGGCATTACACATAGTAAATGTTCAATAAATATTAACAATTACTATTTGATGTTGAATGAGGGAAAGGGAGCTTAGAGTCATAAGACAAATATAGCATGGATCTCCTGGAGTCCAAGTTGCATTTTCTATCCTGGCATGTATGTAATGGGTACAATGGGCTTGCCCCAGGCTTTTTGGGAAAGAACTCATCTAGAGGTACAGTCATACATACGCTTGGATCATTGAAAAGGCCCCACACTAGAGAGGAGGGTTGGTTGTGGTATACAGCATTGTACCTACCCTGTGCATTTCAGGAGACAGGGATTATGAATTAAATATAGTGGGGAGATGGGAGAGTTCTTTTCTATAAAGTGCCTGAGATATTGGAAGCACCAGCTAACATTGCTTTGGCTTCAGTGTCATGGCATGAGGCCTAAGGAGTAGGGAACAGCACTTCCCCCCCTCAGCTGAGCAGCCCAGCCTGGTGCCTGCAGCAGCACCACTTTGACAGCTCTGGGAGAGAAGGAAGTAGGGATGCCCAGTGAGGCATGGGTATCACTTCCTGAATGGTAGGTCTGGAGGTGGTGACACTTGTGAGATGCCATCATCGGTTTCACCTGGCCGCTGAAATCTCCAGGGGAGTCCAAGACATCTTTGGATAAGACTTGAGGAGGATTAGAAATCCTTTGGTTGACGTTAGAGACAGAGAACTGAGCTAAATTATATCCATACATTTACAACTTCCAGGCCATTGTGGTCAGGGGAATAGGAATTATGTAGAATTCTAGAGCTGAGAAGAATGTAACCGGTCATCTGGTTCAATTTTATCCTTTAATCTGTGGTCCAGAGAGCCTAAGTAATGTTCCCACGATCACCTGCCATAAGAATCTGTGTAACAAAGTTTGAGTGACAGGGGAGTATTCACCACTGCATATGTCCATTACTTACTAACGTTATGAAAAGTGTGAGTGAGCTAAATATATATGAGAGTGATGGCATTAAACCAGAAAACACCAGTATGAACAGCCAGGCAGCCTGCTTGGTTTGTTTCCCCACATATATCTGCTCCTTTATCTCTCTTTAACGGTTGCTAGCTAACTGATGATGTGAAAACAGACTTCCTTAACTCCTACACACTAAATCAATTAGTGTTGAGGTGCCACTCTGTTCACTGAGAACTGTTGATTTCTACCCCGTTGTTTTAGTTGTTGCTTTTATTCTTTTTCATTACTTTTTGGTTTGGGATTGTGTTGGTAGAGTGAGGACATCTGCATGATCCATGGCCCTATTAAAGGGGCTAATAGGAGATAAGTAAACATATTACAGATATTCCAGTGTTGACTACAGAGCGATCATTACACAATGAAACGCTCATGGCCTGAGCACAAATCAAAGAGGCCGTGCTGGTATTGGGTGAATTTTTGCATTTTCTTTTCTTCCTCTTCATAGAAGAATGCTCATGAGAGTCCTGGATGGTTTGAGGAGCTATCTTCTCTGCATCTTTCCCTTCCTGGACTGCTTTAATTATATGCCCCTTCCTTTCCCTTCATCTCTGTCTTCATGCCATCTGTGATACTTGGCAGCTGCTGGTATATCCAGAATACTCCTTGGCCCCAGCATCTGTTGGTTTGAATGAAGCTGGAAGTATTTTATCTATCGGTAATGTCTTTCAAAACCATAAATGGTCATTTTGTCACCTGTTATGTTGGGATAATCATTTCCTTTATATATGGCACCTTTGGGCACTTTGACCTCTGTTTCTTTTCAGGCCCTAAAATGCAGAGGCACACGAGCTTGAATAATGGGAAATTTGATTTTCCTATGGGGTGTATATTTGGTTCTAGGATATTCAGTGGTGGCATTGAGAATAAAGAGAATACAGCGTTAGAAGAGTCAGAAAGTTCTCCGTGGTGTTTTTTAAGCTCAGAAAAGTTTGGAACCAAGAAACTAAAAAGTATATATATATATATATATATAAATTTATTTTGTGTCCATAATACTAAGTATAAACAAATACCATACAGACATACAAATTAAACATACCCTCATTTACACCACGTATACATTTGTATATATATGTGGCTGTGTGTACAAAAAGTGTTGGCCAGTTGTATATGTATGTATATCTGAAAGTGTTCATAATATTACTATATGGCAGAATTACAGAAAATATATATTTTCTTATATATTTTCTGTGCTTTTCAAAGTTTTAACTGAGCTTGGAGGCCTTTTATAAAAAGGAACAACCAAACATTGTAAAGCAAATCCATGCTTGGAGTCTGACAGCACACCATAAAAGCTGCCAGAGTCAGGAAGGACATAGAAATTGCAAATGTTCCCTGGGCTCTGGCCAAATAGGTCACAGGAGTTGGTCCCTACCCCCCATCCCCACTCCCATCTCCTTCTTTGAGGTCCCAGCTGTTTTGAGACAAAACGATGTATGTGATCAGTGAGGTGACTGAGATGGTATAACCAAACAGATTACTCCAGCCTCTCTTCTAGAGACAAAGTCTGATTATGTTTGAATTCTAAATTTGTGTTTCCTCTCAGATAGTTCCAGAGAGTTCACTCACAGAAACTCCAGAAACAAATTAAGTTGACCACCAGCTGTTTTGAAATTTAGCATTTAGTTATGAAGGACTGTTTTTTTTTTACAGATAATGATTGTAGCACTCCAGGTAAATAAAATCTGCCACTGCCATTGTGGGTTCCTGTACTCCTTCTCCATTTTCTTTAATTGGGTGTGTGTGCACACAGGGGATGGGGGTTCCAACAATCAGTGGGAGATCCTGCAAGCTTCTCATCTGCTGGGTCCCGTTTTCACTCTTAACCTCTGGAAGTGTTCCATAGAGCCCAGAGGTAATGTAGTATGTAGTCTTTGCTTTTTCACAGGTTTCCTGACTGAGGTTATGCTAATGATTTTCAGTTAGAAATTTGACCATGGATATGACTGTTGTCTTCCTTTAGATCCTAGCAGGGTAGTTACATCAATTTTTAGTAAAGAAAGAGAAAAGCAACTGTATCTAAAAAAGTGCAATAAGAGTTTACCACACTCTGATGTTTTGATTCTGATAGAAGCGTAGCATTTATAACATTATTTGGAATTTACATTTTTTTCAAACCACCGATCTATTTTTAGATTGGAGCAAATGAACTTATTTTTGAAACATTAACTTGACTTAAAATCAGATTTGGTTCTCCAGAATCAAGAAAGCTAATCTTGGAAAGTTATCCTGCTTGGATAAATACCTTTTTTAAAACTCTTAACTGGATAAAGCCATGGTGGTCTCCAGAAAAGAAAAACATAGGCCCACTTTAATTTTTATGACTGATCTATCTGAAAATGGAAGAGGAGAATTGTAATTCCTTGAGAAGTTAAATGCTAATGAAAATCTCAGGTGTCCATTCCATATCTCTGGCAGCTATCTAAGTGAGCAGTGGAAATATCCTCTGCTAGAAGTTATATCTTCTAATATAACTATTAGAAGAGAATAAATGTAAATGGAAAATTCTCATTCTCCTGCATTGGGAGAGTTACTTTTGTCTTCTGCTTGTTTTAATTTGTGGTTAAGAACTTAAACAGTCCAAGAGCATAAGTAAAGTGTTCTCCCTTCATGCCCCACATCATACCTCCCTCCAATTCCATGTTCTTTTATGAGAGAAGAAAAAGAAGGGAATCTGGAAAATGGTTCTATCTCTTATATACGATGATGGAGTCAGTTTGACCCCTTCTGTACTCATTTAATAAGCAAATCTTTTGTTAGTGAAAATAGGAGAGTTTTTGTTCACATGAATTTTAACAGCCAAATGTAATCAGAAACTCAGTCCAAGAAGCAAAAAAGGAAAAAGTAATATGTCCTTTGAGCCCTACTCCAGATAAAAGCCAAGGCATTTCCCAGGGCTTGGATTACAGTCCATTTTGTAGATACTCATCTGTAGGGATGATATAGTTCCTCTTTTGAATACGAAGTAGTTGTTTTGGATGGAGTATGCTAAGAGGACTTAGGACCTTACTGGCTGGAGCTGTGTGTACTTCCGAAACTTGAGAGTTTTAATGGCTGTCCTTTTCCTGGTCCTCCCTGTAAACCCTGACTATATCCATTGAGATCAATGTTACATTTCTGAGTTGCAAGTATATGTTCTATTCTGAGGATGGATTTTTCTTTTTTTTTTGAAGTATAGTTGATTTACAGTGTTGTGTTAATTTCTGGTGTACACCAAAGTGATTCAGTTATGTGTATATACACACACACACACACACACACACACACACACACACACACACATTCTTTTTTATATTCTTTTCCGTTATGGTTTATCACCAGATACCGAATATAGTTCCCTGTGCTATACAGAAAGACCTTGTTGTTTATCCATTCTACATATAATAGTTTGCATCTACTAACCCCAACCTCCCACTCCATCCCTTCCCCACCTCCCTTCCCCCTTGGAAACAACATGTCTCTTCTCTTTGCCTGTGAGTGTGTTTCTGTTTCATAGATAAGTTCATTTGTGTCATATTTTAGTTTCCACATATAAGTGATATATGGTGTTTGTCTTTCTCTTTCTACCTTCCTTCACTTAGTGTGATAATCTCTAGGTTCATCCATGTTGCTGCAAATGGCATTATTTCATTCCTTTTTATGGCTGAGTAGTATTCCATTGTATATATATATATCACATCTTCTTTATGAGGATGGATTTTTTTTCTTTAACAATATATATAATTAAACCAGAGGCAAAGTTTGATTTTTAGAATGTGCCTTGATGGCAACATCTAATGTATCACAGAACAATTACTGTATGACAGGCATGGTGCTTACTACCTTTCATACATTTATCTCTCTCATTTTCCCAACACACCTGTGACAAAAGATCATTCTTTCTACATACAGCTTAGAGCATTAGATATCATGCTGCTAGGAAATGGTAGGAAATGGTAGCTGAGGTTTGAACCTGGTCTGTGCTGTTAACTACTAACTGATTTCCTCCTATTATATTCCTCTTGCTGTGCTCTTCTGTCTCTTCCATGAAATACTATGGATTCTCTAAAAAGAGTAAAGCATAATACTTAGAAATGGAAGAGAAATAGAGAAGCAGTCAAGCTAATAAAATGAGAGTACACAGGCCTGGAAGAAAATGCAATTTTCCAGTCTTAAATGTTTGTCAGAGATGGTTTATACAACAATAAGAACCTTGTCTTCTTTTTTTTTTTCATTCTTGCATCCCTAGCACCTAGTACAGTGCTTGGCAAATGGAGGCAACCAAATATTTTAAAATAAATTAATGTTTATATTAAATTTATCACAGTGTTTAATGTAAAAGATACATTATAATAACGTTCAAGGAGCCGAGGACATTGATTTTATCAATTCAAATAAATGCTTCTGTATTGGTCTTAAAGATTCCGAAATTTAGAATCAGGGCAGAAAGAAGTAGAAAACTTATTTTGCCCTTGTTATTCTTTTTTTTTGTTTGTTTTTTTGTTTTTGTTTCTTGCGGTATGCGGGCCTCTCACTGTTGTGGCCTACTCCGGTTGCGGAGCACAGGCTCCGGACGCGCAGGCTCGGCGTCCATGGCTCACGGGCCCAGCCGCTCCGCGGCATGTGGGATCTTCCCGGACTGGGGCACAAACCCGTGTCCCCTGCATCGGCAGGCGGACTCTCAACCACTGCGCCACCAGGGAAGCCCCCTTGTTATTCTTAAGTCAGTATTACAGTCTTAAGAAATATACTGACATTATTTGTGGATAACTTCCTAATCAGATCCTGAAATTTCAAATTGAGTCTATTTTATAATTTATAAAATGTTAAAGGAAAGCAGAAAAGTCTATACTTGGTAAGTGAAGAAGTTGGTCTTATTTCCATTAGGGGAACAAATTTGTGACAAATCACATTGAAATTTAAATAAATCCATTATCTCCTCATGTTTATGGTGAAGATAGATAATCAGTGTTATTTTATTTTCTATAATTTAAAAAGCTTGCTCAAGTTGCTTCACTGAACAACTCCAGAGGGCATCATTCCCAGTGCAGTGAATCTATGTGAATGGTGCTCTGGGCTAAAGGGATGCTGTAGTTTCACAGCCATTGGCAGCCCTGCCATTCCTTCTGTCCATATAGATGATTTAGGCCTAACCTAAATAGATTCCTATTTGCAAAAACGATCAATTTATCCAGGGATTTTTTTTCATATTTGTGTGATGTGATAGTTTATTTTAGCATTTATTGAATACCTATGTCAAATTTTAGGCTAGAACCTTGCAGATAAGTAGGACATGATCTCTAAAAGAGATTTACCATCTGTCAGAATGAAAAATACTAAACTGATGTGATAGTATCTTTATCTACAGATAGACGTGATTGATGGTTAAGTGGTACAGATACAGAGGTATAGATGTATAGAGATATATATAATACATGCTTATGCTTGGATAGCTGCAAATCAAGGTTATTATGATGTTCTAAAATTGGGTCATCCATACAAAATTCTTCATCCCTCAGATACATCCTTGCTGTTCGCAATAGCCCAAACTCCCTGTTCCCAGGGGCTTTCTAGTACTAGAAAATGCTTGGACACTGGCCTTTTTCTAGGGTTTATATCCTTGATTTTCTTTAGCAGTACATGTAACGAGTGATTTCATTTGTATCAGCTGTGGCTCTTTGTGAGCTGAAAATCACAGAAAATGCAATGCCAACCAGTTTAAAGCACAAAGTAAATTTTTTGGGTCTTGTAACTGAAAATCCAAGGAGCTATTTGGCTTCAAGTAGACAATGTCGCTAGTATTTGGTTTCCGTTGTTCCATCTTTTATTACACTTACTCTGGATTGTTTCCATTCTCTTGTGGCCCAAGATGGCGGCAACAGTTCTGGACTTAATGTGATCATGTTTCAAAGGCTGTGATCAGATCCTATGGCAAATCCAAACCAACCATTGTTGCAAGGGGAGTGTGATGCTCTGACCAGCTTACACCTACATTACACGCTCCAGCCCCGAACTGGGGTGGATTCTCCAGCTGAAGACTAGTGACTGAGACTCAGAGAGAGAGGTGGTTCCTCAGAAGTTTGAGTTTCAATTACCAGAAGTGGGGTGAAAGGAATTCTGGAACAATAGATGTCAATCACAGGCACAAAGAGAAAATCGACCTTCTTTATCTATCCTTTACCACAATCAAGACAAGTTTTGTAATAAAAGCTGCCAGTATGCTAAAGAATGAGATGTCCTGTCTACAAGGGAATGGCAAGCATAGCATTTTTAAGTTTTGATATTTCAAGGTGTTTCTTATCAAGCTAGAGTCAAAGGTAGGGTCAAGAGCCATGAAGCAAAAATTAATTTAGAAAGTAAAAAGTGACAGTAAATTTTTGTGACTTGTTAAAAGAACGGGGTGAGGGGGTGTTAAAAAATTCCTACTATAGATATAAATCAAGAATTTGAAAGTTTTACTGGAGCTTTTAAAATCATTGCACAGTTAGGTACTGTAATACTAATAGTACCTAACGTGTATTTGGTACTTACTACATGCCTGGCATTATGCTAAATACTTTTAATCCTCACTTAATCTTCTCAGGAATCCCATGAAGTAGGTAGGTATCCTCATTTTACAAATGAAGATGCTCAGTCTTGGAGAAGTGCGTATTTTAGAGGAGACCTTCCGAAACATGAAGGCGTGGTATAGAAGATGGCCAAGATGGTGATGATTCTGGAAATTGGCAGATGAGAAGGTTCATATCGAGGAAAAAGGACATGATTTGCCTCTGTCTTAGTTGAGGCTGTTATAACAAATTACCATAGACTAGGAGGCCTAAATAACAAATGTTTATTTCTCACAATTCTAAAGGCTAGAGGTTTGAGGTCAGGGTGCCAGCAGAGTTCTGGTGAGGATCCTCTTCCTGGTTCCCAGATGGCTGTCCTTTCTCTGTGTCTTCACATGGTAGAGAGCAGAGAGAGAGGAAGCAAGCTCTCTCATGTCTCTTCATATAAGGGCACTGATCCCATCGTGACGGCTTCACTCTCATGACCTGATAACCTCCCAAACACGCCATCATCTCCAAATACTCTCACGCTGGGTTTAGTGTTTTAACATATGAATTTTGGGGATACACATTCAGTTTGTACCGTTCTACTTGTGAGAACTGGCTCGCAGATATGGAATTATACTTACCCTGCATAGAATGGTTGTTGGATGTTTCAGAAAGACAGTTTGCAGATAAGGTAAGACTTCTTAGCAGTTACCCATTGGCATATTCTTTTACTTCTGTCTACAGTGCTTCTCCATTCTCTTTACATGCCTAAATACAACCGATCCTTGAAAGCTTAAAATGCCATTTATTCCACAAGACCTTGCTTGATTGCCTTTACCACTGCCATCAAAGTGAGGTATCTCCTTCCAGTAACTCCCAGAGCACTAAGACACTTGCCTTAGGACCTTGTGCTGTGCTTTATTAATGTAGAGCTCTTATCTCTGACTTGAGCCTTAAGCTCTTTGAGGACGAGTGCTTTGCCAGCCTCATCCATGAACCTTTCTAGAGTGCCCCATCTGGCCTTGCACGCAGCAGATGCTCAGGACTCCTCCTGAGATGGCCTGGCTGGTGAGACGGGAGCTCCCGTTCCTAACCATCTTCAATGAGTGCTGAAGACAGTGATTACGGGGATAAATCCCTGCATTCAGTGGGAGGCACATGAAACTGCTTCCAAGACCTCATTTATTCTAATATTCTGTGATATTTATGGCATAATTTTACACTTATTTTTTATTTTTTTTCACATCATTGTTGAAACATGACTTTATGCATCTGACAACAAAAAAAAATCCTAAATGAATTTCTGGCTCTTAAGTATCTAGATGTCTCTAGCTAGACAGAAATATTTTCAGGTCATATCAATATAAAGGAAGATACAGATAACATAGCCATAGTCTGTTACTTTTATCTATCCCTAAGTAGATCTATACAAGTTATATGGAGCTATAAATGCTATATTAAGAAAAGTATGTATTGTATTTATGTATTCTTTTTTAAAATTTATTTATTTTTGCTGTGTTGGGTCTTCATTTCTGTGCGAGGGCTTTCTCTAGTTGTGGCAAGCGGGGGCCACTCTTCATCGCTGTGCGCGGGCCTCTCACTATCACGGCCTCTCTTGTTGCGGAGCACACGCTCCAGACACGCAGGCTCAGTAGTTGTGGCTCACGGGCCTAGTTGCTCCGCAGCATGTGGGATCCTCCCAGACCAGGGCTCGAACCCGTGTCCCCTGCATTAGCAGGCAGATTCTCAAGCACTGTGCCACCTGGGAAGCCCTGTATTTATGTATTCTTGCATGTATGCTGTATCTGTGTATAGCATGTTTAGAGTTATAAAACCCTTCTGCAAAAATCATTTCATTTTATAGTTATATAAAAACTATATATACCTATGAGCAAATGTTTGTATATATAACATATATATATATAACCATACATATATACATGTATATATACAATGCATATGTATATTATCCACACACATACACACACTTACAGTGATGTATAAACTTGCCTTGATATTTGAGGTTGCCTTTTACCCTGGAAGGCAGCTGAAATAGTGCCGGGATTATTTTTCAGAAAGGATGAACTAGAGAAAGAAGGGAACAGTGTATCAGCAGCTGTCTCCTTCCCCCTCAAGTTTCCATTACACCTTCTTCCCACTTTCTTTCCACCTCTCTACTTACAAATCTTATCATCTGGTCTCAGTGTACTAGTGCAAATAACAAGTTTGAATGGAGTGAGTTCCAAAATCAAGAGAGCATAAAGAATCTTTCAAAGAGAGGAAAATTGTGTGAAGTGGTGTTGTGGATATTTAGTGCCTTGCCAACAACCACATATCAATTATGTTACCTTGGGCTAGGTGAAAATGAGGAAACCTCATTATGCCTTGGAAATTCTGCTGCTTATACCTAGAAGTGTCACTTGGCTTTCTGGTTAGCACAGAAAATTTTGGACTTCCTGAAATTATGTAATGGTAGTTAGCTTGAGTCTAGAACAAGAGGAAAACATTGTTGATATATTTGGAAACATTTCGATAACCATATATATACAGTTTAGTTTGTATAATAAGCTGAATTAGATTATATCTGTATATTATGTTGCCTTCCAAAGATATTTTATATCAGTCTTTAAATTATGATATAATAGATTTTGTGGTATATCAAACCCATTCAGAACTCCATATATTTCTGTTCTTATTTCGTAGAGTGAAGTTCCTCCCTTGCTTTCTAAAGGTCCCACTCAGAATCTGTTTGAACAGCTTCAATCCTGAAATCCATTTTCTCTTTTCAGCTATAACCAAATAGTCTATCTTCTGTATAACATGGGTTCATAAATGCTTCTCTCTACCAACACTTGTCTCAAGCTACTTTTCTTCCACAATTGACTATGGAGTCACTGTAACCTGATAGGTATAACTGTATCTCATTGTTGACAGGAGCTTATTGAAGAACATGTTTTGGTCTTATTTTATTTCTAGCAACTAGTCCAATCTCAAGCATAACGGAGACACATAGTAACCTCTTGATTAAAGAATGAATAACAGTATAAGGGTTAAGGCAGATCTACAGCCATAGATGCAATTGCTTTCTGGCAACATTTAAATCCAAAGAACATCATGTCCTAAAGAAAATGGGATATACATGCATATATATACATAATGGAAAAAAAAGATGAAATCTTGCCATTTGTGGCAACTTGGGTAGACCTTGAGGGTATTAAGCTAAGTGAAGTAAGTGGAGAAAGACAAATACCATATGATTTCACTCACATGTAGAATATAATAAACATAAATATAATAAACAAATAAAACAAAAAACAAACACATAGATACAGAGAATAGAGTAGTGGTTACCAGCAGGGAGGCAAGGTGGGGGAAAGGTGAAATGGGTAAAGGGAGTCAACCCTATGGTGATGGATGAAAACTAAACCTTCAATGGTGAACATGCTGTAGAGTATACAGAAGTTGAAATATAATGTTGTACACATGGAACTTATATAATCTTAGAAACCAATGTTACCTCGACTTAAAAAAAAGGAACAGCATGTGTACAGTTTTTTGAGCTTTTCAAATATTTGAGCTTCCAATACTTATTTGCTTTGTATTTATGCAGTTTGTAATTTTCAAAATACAATTAGTCCATGTACTCACCCTGAAGTCATTTATTAGTTATAAGTGTTTTCCTAGTCTTTATACCCAGTAGAATTGGCCTAAACATGCAACAGCCTATGTTTAAAATCTACTTTGCTGATTAAAAGAAGGAAATGAGCTTGTACTTGCTTGCTTGCTCTCCCCCAAAGCTTATTAATCCATGTACACACTTATTTTACTAAAGAATGTACCCGGTCATGCAGTGAAGTGTAAATATATTGAGTGCCCACCATGTGCTGGATTCTGTGGGAGTACAGAGACAAATAAAATGGACACTTCCCTCCAGGAGTCTAAACGGTATTCACAGAACAGATATAACTGTAAATAATGTTTTTCATAAAGGATCCCTGAGATACATGCTCTCTCAATGTTGTGAACAGAAAGAGGGGTAGAACAAGGAAGGACAAAATTAATTGCCATGGGTGGGATCTGAAAAGGCCTTTCAGAGGAAGGGGCATTTGAATCAAGCTTTGAAGTTCATGATATAAACATTGTACAGTATAAGCAGTCTGAAGGAAACTTCCAAGAGGAAGAAATGTCTTGGTCAAAAGGCTGGAAGCAGCAAGGTTAAAAGCTGTTCTTTGGCACAGATGGGATATAGGAGTGGAGATGGGGTATCAGATAAGACTGGAAAGTCAGATTTGGGTCAGAAGTTCTTGGTAAGAGGTGAGGATCTTGCTTTAATTTCCCAGGCAGCAGGGAGAAAATGAAAGTTTTTAAGGCAAAGAAAAGAAGAGACAAGCTGTGATGTTTAAAAGTTTTCAAGAATCAGAGGCATCAGAGCCAGTGGCCAGAGAATTTATAAGTAGGAGGAAACTTGATAATCTTCATAAGGAAATAAAATGCGCAGAAATTCCTCACCTCTTCTCAAGTAAGTGCTGGTACCAGGGCAAAGCATGTGAGGTGAGTAGGGTATAAATTTATAGGAGGCACTCATTCTTAGGGCCGTGAAAGTACATGAAATTGTACCTCTCTCACCTTAGTCTAGTTCTGACACTGCCTGGAATATTAAATTGGCATTACTGTAAAAGATACTCGTGACATTTCCTGTGAGAACTCGCTTCCTATGAGTTTCAAAGTGGTCTACTTTCAAAGTGGTCTACTGGATTCTTTCCTTGGGCCACCATTTTCAGTTTCTGTAAGGGGAGAGGAAGGCTAATTCACATAGAAAAGTTGCACTGCAATGAGATATTACACTGAACCAGGCCAATTAGAAGAAGAAGGTCTTACCTCCATGAGCCTGAAGCTCCCATTTATCCTGACAAGATATGCATAATGACACCCAGGTCTTTTGATTTTGAACTCTTTAATTTAGATTCTCAGTCTGAGGTAGAGAAAAGGACACCGACTGAACGGTGAGGAGCACTGCACTCTGAGCTGTGAATTTGTGTCAGTGGGTCCATTAGGGTAATCCAGACCTTCTGCCCATTTGTAAGGTTGCTGAGAATTTGTGTCAGTGGCCCATTAGGTTAATCCAGACTTTCTGCCCATTTGTAAGGTTGCTGAGAAGAGGAGGAGAAAATTAGAATGAATCTCTTCTTTTTTAAAACCAAGAAGTAGGTGACACAGAACATTTGCTCATTTGTGGTCAAGATCCCTTCATGTTACTGCTTGTTCATTATCGATTGCCTGTTGTGATGCCTTGTACAATCATAGATTCTTAGAGCAGTTTTCATTTTATAAATATACTGAGTGGTCCATTGTTAAAATTAGTGTACACTGCATATGACTATCCATTCTACAGTCAGTCAGCCTGTTTCTCACCCATGAGAAACAAAGGAGATATTCAGGAAGCATCTAGCACAACATTGGCACATTGTAGGTCCTCAGTCAAATACTGGCTCATTTTCTTCCCCTCTCTCAAAAATCTCCTTCCTCTGTAGAATCACTCTCTCCCCCACAGACTGGGCCCACATCACTCAACTTCAAGATTCCACTGCTAAGATAATTTTTCTAAAGTATTATTTGAATATCCTATGCCCGGCAATTAATTGATTGGTTTATTATATTGTACCCCACCACTTAGAAGGAAAGTTGGTTAAAAAAAATATATATATACACACACACACACACACACACACACACACACACACACATACTCACATACTCACACATACATATATACACATACACATGCATGCCCTTCAATGTACAAGTCTACTGAGTCCAAAAACAACACATAGTATGTAAAGTCATAGTCGTTAAACACAGGGCTACATTAACTTTTTTTATATACATTCCCATGCATCAAAAAAAGTGCCGTGTGCAGAGCATTGTGATGTTTACAACGTCAGAATATGTAGCTCTTAAGATTGGCTCACCCAGTAAGATTCAGAGAGATGCAGGATGCAGAATGGGAAAGAGCATGGGCTTTAAATCAGTAAGGCTTGGGTTTAAATCTCCTATCTACCAGCCCTGTGACCTTGAGCAGATGGCTTACTGTTCTGAATATTTGTTTAAGATATTAAATTGCCCCCCTGCAATTCTATAAGTATTAGATGAGATGATATATGTAAATCATCCAGTGTAGTTTCTGATCCATGGTTGGCACTCAGTAAGTGGTAACAATAAATGACATTGATTACAGTTTTAGAAAATTATTTCTGTCTCACACAATCACTCAGCCACTTCAATCCATGTATATTCTAAGGGATTTACTTGGAATTCAGACTCATACCTCCTTTATGTGTTCAGTGAATTCTCTGAAATGCAGTACCTGTCATATCATCCAAATGAAGGCTGTTCTTTGGAACACATACATAGAGATATTTGAAAGATTTCCCTATTCAGGAAAGCTAGACATCTCCATATGAAATCTCCATGTAAAGAATGTTTTCAGATTGTCTTCTAAGATGTTATCTGTCCTGTTCCTGCCTTTTCAGTTCCTTCCTGCTATCCCCAAATCTCGTACAACAGAAGTAAAATTTAGTACCTTACTGTGTTTTTGTATGACTCTTCTTGCCTTTACTACCACAGAGTAACTCTTCTTGTTAAACACACTCTCAGTGATTACATTATTAACCTTTGACTTCTTTTCCCTGACACAGATCATTTTTAAAAATTTATTTATTTATTTATTTATTTTTGCGGTACGCGGGCCTCTCACTGTTGCAGCCGCTCCCGTTGCGGAGCACAGGCTCCGGACGCGCAGGCTCAGCAGCCGTGGCTCACGGGCCTAGCCGCTCCACGGCATGTGACACAGATCATTTTAATTCCAGTAACGACCTGTTCTTTCTTCCTTGATTTGACAGGGTATCAGGCCATGTAAGATCACGTAATCCACTAAGAATCATAGACCATTAGAGCTGGAAGGCATTTTATAGATTATCTAGTTCACTTTGTTCTTTATATACAGGATAAAAGGGAAGTTCTGAGAAGTTAAGGCACCTTGTGAACTATCATTCAATGTCTGAGATTTATGTCTTGAAACCAAACAAAGATTCTCTTTAGGGCTTCCCTGGTGGCGCAGTGGTTGAGAGTCCGCCTGCTGATGCAGGGGATGCAGGTTCGTACCCCGGTCCGGGAAGATCCCACATGCCGTGGAGCGGCTGGGCCCGTGAGCCATGGCCGCTGAGCCTGCGCGTCCGGAGCCTGTGCTCTGCAACGGGAGAGGCCACAGCAGTGAGAGGCCCGCGTACTGCAAAAAAAAAAAAAAGATTCTCTTTAATTACCTGGAATGAAATTAGAACGTGGCTCTAACATACCTTATGGTCATCCTCTCTTTGTTCCTTGTCTTGGTAGGTATTACATGAGAAGACATGATAGAACAGTAAAATTATGCAGCCTTGTTAATAAGGTAACATTCCATCGATGTAAGGAAAATTGGCGTCATTTGAATGGTTTCCTAACTTTTATTTCCGACATCAGCTGTTTGGCAGTCTGTACATATACTATTAGGAGCGAGCACTTACAAATCCAAAGCAACCAAATGATCATCAGTAAACACCAAGGGAATTTCCCTTAGCATATTCGATATATTTTTGTGATCCTTGAGATTGACGCTGGGATTAGTTGAGAGTATACAACTGTTAACACACAGTTAACTATATTGGTATTTCAGGAACACTGTCTATTACATGTAAAACATTCAAAGCTCGATAGATGCACTGTTGCTGCATTCTTTCCAATACGATTTATTTTAAAACATCTGTTGATGTTGTTACATCTGTGCAGACATAAGGTTCTGCTACGAGAAAAATTAAAAGATTGGTGAGTAGGCAGATGTGGCTGTTATCTTACTCAGAATCATCTGAAATTATAACTCCAATAAGTCAGTGTGGTAGTACAGCTAAAGGAAGAGCCAGAATGTAAGACAGATGTTTACACTTTTATTAGAACTGCTTGATACCAAATCAAGACTCTGAGTTTGGAAAAACCATTGGTAATCATTTCAGAAATAGCTTACAAAGCATGTAGTTAAACTAAGTCTCTTATTTCTAAGTGCTCCTGTGTGTGTGTGTGTGTGTGTGTGTGTGTGTGTGTGTGTGTTTTCAAATAAAAATGACGTAAGGCATTTTCATCTAGATATTCTACCAAAGATCCTTCTTAACAAAAGTTCTTATGTTAAGCTCACAGTTCTTTCTTAGCAATGGCATACAAATTTTCAGTAAAGGACTTTTGTCTTGGCACCTTACAAATCTTTCCTCGATTATCCTGAGTCCCTCAAAAACTTCCCTTGTTTGAACCCTTATATTTAACACTGGTGAAGCAGTTTTATGTGTTGAGTACTGTTCTAAGCATTTAATCCTTCCAACAGTTGCTAGAGAAGTTATTCTAATTATCCTATGTTTAAAGATGAAAACACTAAAATAAGAGGTCAGCTTGTCCAGAGTCACACAGCCTGTGAAAGATGAGGCAGGAGTGGAATCCAGGCAGTGCCTTCCTAATTACTTCTATAGATTGCCTCACTTGTTCACTATTAATTACCATTCTCTGGGACATTATGTCATATCTTTCCAGGTAGTTTGTTAATGCTTTATAGGCACTGTTTCTCTTTATAGTCTTTTTTTTTTTTTTTTTGCAGTACGCGGGCTTCTCACTGTTGTAGCCTCTCCCGTTGCGGAGCACAGGCTCCGGATGCGCAGGCTCAGCGGCCATGGCTCACGGGCCCAGCCGCTCCGCGGCATGTGGGACCTTCCTGGACCGGGGCACGAACCCATGTCCCCTGCATCGGCAGGCAGACTCTCAACCACTGCGCCACGAGGGAAGCCCTATACTCTTAAAGGCAGAGTAGATTTTGTTTGGTAAAGACCAGTTTAGCTTCATGCCCAGAAGGGTAAGAGTAGAGGAAGTGTCCTGGACTTTCTGAGGGCCAAGCTGGAAGGGCCAGTCTTGCCTTCAACCACCTGGCATTTCTTGTCTCTTCCCTCACTTGCTCCTGGTCCTTGGCAGGTGCAGGATTGACTCCAGAATGTGTATATACAAGGGGTTTAGCCACCTGTGAGAGAAGGGACTTTAGGGACTTCCATGCCTACTGTGAAAATACAAGGCCAGTTACATAACTTGCTAGGTCTAGTGCAAAATAAAAATGTATGACCTTTTACTCAAAAATCAGGAAAAAGTTTATTCCTTTCTACTGTGGTCTCTCTCTCAACCTGTCATGGTGGTTTTTATTTGTTATTTAATGTTGTGCTCCCTCAGGCATGGGGAACTCACTAAGCGAATGCACCTAGGGCCCCTGCAGGAGGGAGATGGGGAGAGGGCAGTGGCTGAGTGGGGTTGTGGTTGGGGATGACCAAGAGTCCGCTCCAAGGAGGGAGTGGGAGATGAGACCATGGTTGAGCCTAGGCTCTGAAGGCCCAGCACATCCTTCATTGTCTCATCAGACCTTACAGAACACAAATTCAAAATAAAAGTACTAAGAATTTCAAGATGGCAGCTGCAGAGTTAACCCCCAAGGGTAGGCCCCCCTTTAGAGCACTGGTTGCAGACCAGACCCATGAAGCTGGTTCTTTATACCTATTAATTTGGTTTGACTTAGGGGTCAGAGCTGATGAAGAATATGGCTGAAGCCTGTCTAAGCTGTCTTTTGCTCCTTCCACTGTTAGGGTGATAGCATCTTTTGAGGTATTGTTGTCTCATCCCAATGACTAGATGGCAAATCTTTGAGATCAAAGCATTTCCTTTGTGTCTTTATGAACTCTCGCAAGGTGACCAGAGGACCACTGCGGGTAATGAGGGCACTATGGAAAGTCCATTTGAGGGTAGACAAGCCTGTGCAACCCAACAGAAAGATGACTTGTACCACTTTATGATGGCAGAGAGTCTTCACGTCCACTGGACTCACTGAGAAACATTGTTGACTACTAAGCAAGCTTTACACTCTCTATTGGGGAAGACTCTCATGCATTTTTAATAAAGAACCATTTACTTTCCAGCTTATCTCCAAATGGTACAGTCCTGAATGTGCAGACTGAATGGGACTTTCGAAATCATCCCTTCCCAGCCAGGCACTTTACCAAAGAGAAAAGTGAGGCCTGGGGAGGTGCCTTGACTTACCTAAGGTCACAGTCCTCCAGAGATACAGTTTTCATTCGGCCTGGTCTTTAACACAGCACACCTTTCCCTCGAAGTCTGACACAAGTTTTTGGAGACAGAAGCCAACCTGAGGGAACAGTTCAGAGTGCTACCCTCTCAATCATTCCTTCACTCCAAACCCCAACTTGTCAGTGTCCACAGATGATAAACTTTTCCTTCCCCAGAGAGCACATTCTTTTTTCACCTTGTTCATTTTTCAGGTGTTCTATCCAATGTTTTGTTTCAGGGCAGATTATACTCAGAGACTGAGATTGTATTGCCAGTATTTTATTTAACAAAGATTCAGTGTACAAATTATAATTTCACAGGCCAATAGCATACAGGAAAATGTCTCTTAACAAGCCAATAAAGAAGTAACATACTCTAAAACGATGATAATTACACTGTTCTTCTAGGCAAGGGGAGGTGACAGAAATAAGTCCAAATTTAGTTGAGGTGTACCTTTTTATGAGTTAGTACTCTGGGGAGGCAGCTTAGTCAGTCATCAGCGGATGTCCAGCTGCTGGCAAAAACGAAAGTCCCCTGTTGTTGGAGCACGTTGCTAGGGAGTGATGGTGCTGGTTTGGGGGAGATGATCTGCTTCACGGGGCAACTGCACAGCTTTCATCACTGCCAGTAAAAGAGTGGACTTTACCAAGGCAGGAGCTAATGCCCCAAGGTCTTCCCAGAGCTATTAGATCAGCAACAGCAAAGAGCCGCCTTGCCCAGATGGAAGACTCTCAGTTGGTCCTCAGAAACTCTGAGTATTTATAGTCTAAATGTCCCATCACCATACTTGCCTCTGTGTATGTTCTTATTAATAAGCCCCAATGGCACCCCCAGCAGCTGAGCTACTGAGTGCTCGTCAGCAACCACACGTGTGGATGACAACATCCCCACATGCAACTTCACTTTTATATCAAAACAACTTACAAAAACAACTTCATTTTTAGACCAAAACAACTTTACTCTTAAAAACAACTTCATTTTAAAAATGAGTCGAGTTTTTTGTCATAAAAAACAAGTGGATTTGAAATTCTACTGTCGACTGAAAAAAATGCACAACTTAGAAGTTGAGAGTTATGTTTTATTTGGGTACTTTGCTGAGGGCTATAGCCCAGAGAATCAGCCTTTCAGATAGCTCTGAGGGACTGTTCCAAAGAGGTAAGGGATGAGACAGGATACATAGGCATTTTTGTTGGAAAAAAGAACATATAGTTGAACATCAAAAGATAACTGCTAATTTACACACACAAAAAAACCCCAGACATTTCAAGTTAATGATTTTATTGGTTTTCTGTATATGGGAAGATGCAAGAGTCTGGGCTCATTGAAATTACTACTTTGATTTGCATCTTAACTAGGCCCGGTATCCTGTTCTCTCCATCCTGAATTACCCTCAGGGCACACCATAGTGGGCCGCTGATGACAGGTAACATTGGTTGTTTACCGGAATGGCAGGCAACATTCTTTGTTTACAGTATCAAACCACTACACAACACCCACAAACCCATCACCAGCTCTGATGGACACAGTAAAATCTTTCCTCTTCTTTGAGATATTTGGGTTATACAGACAGAGCCCTAGCCAGGCCAGCACAGAGGCTTCTCCTCTCTGCCTCCCCAAGAGTTCAAGGTGGATGAGAAGGTACACTGTTGAGGCCTGATGTGGAAAAACTGGTTTTCATTCTACTCAGCTGGCAGTGAGCACCTTGAGGATTCTGAAGTTGACCCAGGGGCTCAGTGGGAAAGTGTACCTTGGCCTTTGGTAGTGCCTTCCCGGTGCCAGGGCAAAAAGGGTGGTAGTTCTGCCACCTATTTGCTTTGTATTAGCTTCTGTGCTTATTCTGGATTTCTTCCTGGATTTATTATGCTATAATTTGATGTGCTATTGGAAAATATTTTAGCTGAAATTCTAGGCTCATTGATGAGCTTTCATAACCGGCTCCTCCATTAGGCCCTGCCAGCAGAAATCCTCTCAGCATATATTTAAAGAAGCAAGATGATTAGGGGAAGAGCCTATTGGTAATCTTAACATTGCAAACTTTTAATTAACAAAATGTTATACCTACATATATGCATGTAAGTCTAAATACTTTAAAACTCTTTTTAGTTATGGTGATTTCTGTTTTTAAAAATTATTAATTGAAGAAGTAATATAGCTTATGGCAAAAATTTTAAAGAGTACAAGAAAGCATGCAATGAAAAATATTGTGACATCTCATCACCAATAATTAATTCCAAATTCTCCATCCCAAGAGGCAATTACTGTTAAGAATTCCTTCTGTATCTTTCTAGAAATTTGCTACATATAAACAAAAGTGTGTGTTTATACACTTGAGAAGATAGTTTACATATTATTCTGCATCTTGCTTTTTTTTCCATGTAAAATTATATCTAGGAGATAGTTACCTATCAGCACAAATAGATCTCATTTTTTAACATCTACATATATTTCCATTTCAAAGATGTATTTTAATTTATGTAGCAAATGATCTAAAGAGGATGCTTTCTAGATATTTGCAATTACAAACAACACTGTAAAAAACCTCATGACTATGTTTTTGCCCACATATGTACATACATGTGTAAGGTGATTTTCTAGAGGTAGAGTTGCTGGCTCGAAAGATACATGCACTTAAAAATTGTGATGTTTCCAAACACTCTAAGAAGTTTGTGTGACTGGTTAGCATTTGAAAAACCGTGATTGAATAGAAAAAGACAGATATAAAACCAAAGTAGATGACTATGAATTGAATTAATATATTCTACTAAAAGCATAAAGGAAATAGTAATTTAAATGGAATCTAAAAACAATAAGTAGTTTAGTTCAGTTTATCAAACACTTGTGCCTGTTGTGTACTGAGCAGTGTCAGGTGGATGAGAAGGAGCTGGAGGTCATGAGGAGGATAGTGGACACAGGTGAGTAAGGCTGCATGCTTGTCTTACCTTGACGGGGTCCCCAGTCCACTAGTGTAGGCAGTTGTGGGTGAAAGCACAGGTGTTAAGAGAAGCACAGGTGAGAAGGTTTAAGATACGTGTGGGGTTGGTGGGGAGAGGGCTCTTGTTTATAGTACTTTTTTGTACCTCAGATATCTTTCTGCTTCAGCCTATAGCATTTATGTACAATTCAGGAAGAACTGATTTACGGGCTGCTCCCTGTTTAACCATGGGTTGAATTCCAGAAGTTGGTTTTAAGTCCATCTGGAGCTTAGAGGACCTTTCCTCACAGAAACATTGCCATAAATTGTTTCAATTCCTAAACCATATAAAAGCAATCTCACCCACAGTGTAGCAGAAAAATTGTGCATATGTGGTTAAAGAAGGCAGTAATATTCTGGTAAGATCAGGTAATTAAGCAAAAGACAAAACAAGTCAATTTAAATGAGTAGCTTACCATGAATGCCTGCACTTGAAGACTACTAGGTTTAGTTAGAGGAAGATAAAAAGGTCTGTGGAGATTCTGAAAAGTACTGGCTGTTTCTCTGGAAACTTTCAGGGGTTTTCGGAGCTAGCCAATCCATCCTAATTTCTACTTTTTTGTCCTCTGCACTCCCTTGGTTTTGTAATTCATGGAATGAATCAGAGGGAAAGGTTTTCCTGAGGTAAAAAAGGAAAAGTTGGAAGAAAGAGTAGAAAGAAAAATGAATTCAAGTAGGGTGTGTATATCTCCGTGTGAAAGAGGTGTCCTGAAATGGAATTGAGGAGTGTCTGAATACTTGAGTGATGAAGCTTGGAGTCACACAATTCTACAGTCTGCCCAGGAGGTTATGATGTTTGTCCCAAATGCCTTGGCTGGTCTTTGAGAGGGCGGGTGGGCTTGGTAGTGCTTCCTTTAAATCAGTGGTTCTCAAACCTGGAAGTTCTTCACAGTCATTTGGAAATTTTAGAAATGCACATTCCTGGCTGTAATACTGGAGATTTGATAAGAAATTTCTGTTTTCCTGTCCAAGTGCATAATGTACGTAGGTGATTCTGATATTTAGCCAGGCCTGGGAACCACTACAGGGTTGGACTTCATAGCCTTGGGTGAAAGGGGAGAAAGACTATATGTAACCTGTTGATGGTGTAAAAAACACTTCTTTAAGCCAAGTGATTGTAATGTATGGAATGCTTATTTATATTTCAGAAAAGGGCAGTCTCCTCTTTTTGGAGCAGTGGAAGGTACGAATCCTCTGTTCCTGGGGACAGGATGGTAAACAAGATAGGTCCCTGCTGTCTTTGAGTTCATATTCTGTTTTTTACTCTATTCAGTGATTCTGGTAAGTGATTCTCAATCACACTGCACCTAGTGCCTGGTCCGTTCTTGGCTGTGATCCCCTGGTTCCAGGATGGGACTCAAGCACTGATATCTTTTAAAGGTCTCCAGGCGATTCTCAACAGTGAAAGTATTAAGAACCTTGTCTAAATTTGCGTGAGGTTGAAGAGGGAACAGTAACCTGTCTCCAGTGTTTCTCCTCTCCCAACTTAGTTCCCCTCTCCTCCTGGATTTCTGGTGTAAGAAAAGATGCTAGTACTGTCAAAAATTTTTGAGATGAGGAGAAAGAGTGTTTTGTTCATCGTACTAAGAGATGGAGAACTCTAAGAGCAGCAGAGCTATGATCTTCAGTGACTCCCTGAGGATTTTCCCGTGTGTGGAGCTACTGTCCCTTTTCCAGCTGATGGTTGATGCAGGGAACTCCCCACCCAGTCCAAGCATCTGAGAGCAGATAAAAGCTTTTCTCCTCTTCCTAAGAATGGCTGCTTGACCCAGTAGCAAATTAGTCCATTGTTTTTATTGTAAGATTTTGTGATGTGCTAGTGAATGTTTAACAACCGGCTCTGGAAAGAAAACAGAATCCGCAACTGGTAGTGTGTGCTAATTTCATGGTGTAAATACTCTCCCATGGCTGATTTCAAGCTGACAGCAGTTAAACACCTCACTTGCAAGGTTCCTGAAAGCGGAACAAGTAGCAATCCTGAGCAGTTAGAAGCCAGCACACCACTAGATGTATCTTTCCTCCACCCCTCTGCATGCCAATCATTTTTTATTTTTGATAGTTTCTTTCACATAAATGTACAGTTGACACTTTATTTTATATAAGTGATATATCAATTATACAATAAAACAAAAACCAAAATGAAGTATTGAGGCTAAAGTTGTGCCAGGGATTTCCATCTCTGCCCTGCGTTTTTTCATTTATAGGGACAACTTATCTTCTTACTAGTTAATATGACCTCTGAAGACTCTTCATTGACATGAACATCACAATTAAAAATAGGGTAAAATATTTTTGTTCTGAGACATCTTGTTATAAAGCTTATGCCAAAAAAGCTAGTTTTCCTTAAAGCAGAAAAAAATTTTAATATTTGCTTCTTTTCAAAATTTAAATAAATGGCCTAGATATTATTTATGGTTTATTTATGACCCACAAGACACTCATTAGATGGCTTTATGAGGTTGGCTTATAATGTGGAAGTTTTACAGATTTAAAAAAATAAAACATGTATTTTTAAATTAAGTCTATCAGGTGGTATGGGAGAGCGAGTGGTTGCCTTTTGAGCATTTATTATCCAAATCTCTAAGGGAATTAAGGTTGCATAGGGGAGCAAAGTTGAACATATCATAGAAATATTCACAAATGAGCTGACCACTTATAAAATTAGCCCCCATTCAAACCACCCTCTCCACTTGACATCTTATCTATTTAAACACTGAACAAAATGCAATGCAAACTGGCTTCAAAGTGCATTGGAAATCCTTTAATATGAGGAATTTCTTTGAAGGCAGTGTTGGCTTGTGAATGGCTTGAATCTTGTGCAGAGCCGTAAACAAATGGTGATCTGATTGAGTCATCTGAATCAAGAGGTGAAGTAGAAAAGAAATCTGAAGATGAAGACAGGATAGGTTTTTCAGAAGTGAATTATTCAACATCAAAATATTGAGAGAGACCTCTGCAAAAGTTGATGATAGACATTTTTGCCAAAATGGCTCTCTTAATTATGGTGCTACAAAGTATCGTGTAATTTTGTTAGGAAAGTTAGCTATATTCCCATCCACCAAAAACAAAAAAAAAACCCCAGAAAACAAGAACAATTACAGTAGAGCCACTTGTTCTTAGAAACAATAGCCTAATTCACTGTGGACAACAGTACACAGTGGGTGCAATTATAATTTAGTTTTTTGACGTATAACATGTGTTATTTTAGTAATTTTTATGAATTTATCAAAATTTGCCAAAATTTTATGTCATTTTTCCTGGGTAAGGTTTCATTCAAACTTCACCCTCATTATTTATAATGAAATGTTTTTTCCTGCTTTAATTAGGGTCATTTCAAGTCAGCCTTTTCCAGGTAATGGTAATCCTTAAATAACCATATAATGATGTACTCCTGAATTCAATCCAGAACTTGCCAGGTCCCTACTTTTTTGGTAATAAGGACAACAATAATAATTATTGAGAATATGCTATGTACTATTCTATGCCTATGTGCTATTCTGAGTACTTCACAAGTGTCATCTCTTTTAATCCTTACAACAACCCTGTGAGGTAGAAACATTTATTAACAGCATTTTAGATATGAAGTAACTGAATTGAGAGGCTGGAAAGTAACTTTCTAAGGAGGGGAAGCAGACACAGGTAATCTGATGCCAGAGCCTGCTGCCAGTGTTTACCAGTGACATAACGGCCAAGAAATACTAAAATGCTTAACGCCTCAAATTCTAATGGTGAAGTGACCAAAAGTCATATTCTTATCTACTTTAAAACATAAGATGAATATTATATTAACAGGAGTTAATAAGTATCAATACCGGGAAATCCTCTCCCTAATAACTGGCTTATTCACATGTTAATCAGAGTTTAAAATGCTGCAAGAAACAGCTGCACAGACTGCTTGCCCCATAAGCAGAAAAATATTGTATAATATTTAGACAGTAACTTAAATAAGAGCTAACTATATATACCTTGCCTGTTCTGGTAGTTACTAAAATAGAATTAATTGCAGGCTATTGAATTATATTGTTAACAGTAATCATGGTGCTGCTAGCCTTTTAGGTGAAGAAAAAAGGCATGTTGTAGTTCTTAAAGTTATTTATTATTATTTAAAAGCTCCAAATTAATAGAATCAAAAGATGTATTCTTTACATAGAAGAAAAATGGTACAGCAAAGAAAGTTTAAATTAGAGTAGATTTGTACGCTGGAAGCGTATTTTTCTCCTTAGGTTAGTGACTTTCCAACTTTTTACAGCTTCTTAGGGAAATGAAATCAAGATAATGATAAATGCCTTTGTGTCACTATAAAATTCAGCACTCCTTTTTCAACATTATCTCAGCAGTATTTAATATATTAAATTTGTGCATCATGGAGTCCCTGCCATATGTAAGCTGCCAGCTTGAAAAGCAAAGCTCTCTGCTTTAATATTACGTGATACAAGAAATAAGATTTTCCACATAAATTGGTTTATTGTTCATTGACGATTGGTGGAGTGGAATAGGGAAACACATTACATTTTACTTTAAAATAGAATTCAAGAAAATACAAATGGGTATATTAGAACATGGGCATTAGTTGAAGCTGCATCTCTGGCCAGCAAAATTAAAGCAATTAGACAGTGTCAGAGGCTAATTACTGATGAGACCTCTGTATTTTCTCAAGCTTGGAACCGGGAAATTAAATGCAGAGCTGAAGATATAGTAAGATACAGCATGTTTCTTTTTGAAAACTGTAATCTTCCTTTTACCATATAGTGAGAACCATGTCATATATTTGATCTTCCTTTTCGTCTTGATCTACAAGAAGTTCAGAGGCACAAGTTTGGCTCAAATACAGGATCTTGCGTTAAGCCTACATTTTTGACTGTTAAGCCTCACCTTCTCTCCACTCCTTCATTCTCATCCTTATTATTTTGATTTCCCTTTTTAGTCTTCAGTTCATAGTTTTACTTTTTTCTCATTTCTATGCATTATACTATGTTTTGTTTTAGTTTTTGCAAGTTATTCTGAATCCTTGAAGAGACAGTGTAACTTTATGAGCCCTGGAGTAGGACTGCCTGGGACCAGATCTTGACTCGGCCACTCAAGAGCTGTGCGATCTCAGGCAAACAACTGAATTCATCTGTCATTTGTTTTTCTCATCTGTAGAATTGTGTAATTATGATACCCGACTCCTAGGGTTACTGTAAGGATTAAATGGGTTAATATATGTTCAGTGCTTTAGAAGGGAGTCTGGCACATGGTAACTTTTCAGTAAGTATTAGCTGTTGAAGCGATGGATGGACAGACATGCTCTAGGTGGAAGAGAAATAGGCAAATATAAGATAAAATGCTTTGTAGAAATGATGATAGGTTTAACTACCTGAACTTAAAAGAAAATTAACTGAAGGTGACCCTGAAAACAAAATGTGGCCCTGATACTTACCAACTGTAACAGCAAATAGAGAAATCTCAAACAGTGTAGACATTGTCATCAATGAAGGCATTCCATAAACTACTGGAAACTAGATCTGAAATGTTTGGGTCTCCGAAGTCAGATGGGGATATGTTTTGTGACATTAGTGTCAATTATTTCCTCTCTGAAGTTATGTCTTGTAATTCTGGGCCAAAAATCCTAAGATTACTACATTATTAAGAGATTAATCATACCTAATCAAGAGATCAAATGCCAAAAAAAAAAAATTGGAATCCCACTTTCTATTCTTTCTTCTTGCCTCCTTCATTCTTGCTTTCCTGGTGCTGAGATCTCTGTGATGTCCTTTGAAGGAGTAGAAGAAAGATAAATACACCTGACATTTGTTGATTCCCTCTGCATGAACCAGGTTATCTACTAGAAGCTCTAGCCTGCATCCTCATGCTGCAAGTAGGTATTAATATCCGCGCTTACGTTGCAGGTTCAGAGGACTTAAGTGTATGCCCCCAAATCTTACATTTAGTGCATGACAGAGTTGGATTCAAACCCTGGTCTGTATGGTGCTAAAGCCCATTCTCTTATGGATACAGCCTATTCTATATATCTAATCACTCTACCACAGAGTCTGTGGATAAAGATATAGCTATAATGCGTTAATTAAGTCTTGCTTAATTAGGAATCAGTTGCAGTGGTTGTACAGTTTGGGTTACAATTCATGTTGTAAATTTTTAAACATTTTTAAAAAAAATATTATGTATTTATTTATTTGGTTGCGCTGGGTCTTAGTTGCAGCAGGTGGGCTCCTTAGTTGCAGCTCCAGGGCTCCTTAGTCGTGGTTCGCCGTCTCCTTAGTTGTGGCACACGGGCTCCTTAGTTGTGGCATGTGAACTCTTAGTTGCGGCATGCATGTGGGATCTAGTTTCCTTACCAGGGATCGAACCTGGGCCCCCTGCATTGGGAGCACAGAGTCTTATCCACTGGGCCACCAGGGAAGTCCCTTGTGTTGTCAATTTTTGAAGAGAGGTTTTCCTGGGTAGTTTAATATCACTTATTTCATTATCATGATTGAAGTTCTGTGGCTACAATCTTCTAACAACCTCTCATCCTTTATTCTTTGTGACCCTACCAATTCTTGATTACTCATTAGCTAAGCTAATTTCTGAAAACACGCTCCTATATGAGGTCAGGCTATGCTTTTGTAACCCAAAGACCCAAAACCATAGTGCGTCAAGCAGAAGAGTTTATTTCTGTCTCATGTAGCAATCCAGGGCTAGCAAGCAGCTCTGCCATCCTCAAAACATTGCTTTGAATGTTGCCTCTTTCCAAGAAAGTGGGAAAGAGGTAGGCCAAGGCAAGGAGATAGCCCAGAAATGGCACGTTACTGCCACTCACATCTTATTGGCTCAGACTAATTAATACAACAAAGCTAGCTACAAAACTAGAGAACCCTCTAACCAAGTGACTGTGGGGACAGATGTTCTATGCTAAAAGAAGGAAAAGAAAATATATACTGGGGCACAATCAGTGGTCTCTGACTCATCACCCCCGACTAAAGAACCCCTGAGACTCCTCACTGTCTCTGTTATTGAAGCTGACCTAGATTCTAGTGTCCTCTGTAATGACGCCTCACCTTACCCATTCAGTTTTTTCCCCTGGAGCCTTGCCAACATAGGGCTATGTCAGCTTTAGAGCCGGAAAGAAATCTTTTAAAGCAACAGTTATGGTTTTGACATATGTAAAAGTCTGTATATCACAGGCCCATCAGCTGAGTTGGAAAAATGTCCAGCACCTCCCCAGGATGAAGAGTGCTGCATGTGAGACGGGGAAAATGAGATTTGTGTTCATATTAACTAGACACGAAGATTTATATTTGTATCATAAAAAGGCAATAACTACACTGCAAAGATAATTTCAGAATTGGATATCTCTTCTTCTCTCCCTCTCCAAACCTCATTATTAAAAAAAAAAAAAGGTGAATATGTTGTTATTTGCATGGGTATCAGTTGACAGTGCATGTCTGGCAACTCAGAGTTTTGCAAACGTTGTCCTTCTAAAATATCTTGCTGTGGTTTTGTTTTGCTTTGATTTTTTTTAAAAAAAAAGAAAATACATCTGATAAGAAATCTGGCCCCAGAGAGTTTAGAGAACAAAGCTTACAGAAATTGCAATGGATTTGTTCCACAAGCTGGTGCAAAGCTAAAAGCAAAGTGAAGCATATTTCTCTGCTTTCTAACAGTCTTCTCTGTTTCATTCCGAGTACAGAGCTGTATGGCTGAACTTCTTGTAGCACCATGCATCATTCATGACCTGATGGAGTAGACAGAGTGCATAACAATCAGTGCAGAAATCCACTGCATGAATAAGTTGACCAATAGGTTACAGACGTCTCCATTTTGTTTTCTGCTGATCTAGGACATTACCCCCTCCCATTTCAGGAGCAAATTACTGATACATTTTAATCATAACACTTCATCCCGATATGTTTCCTCTTAATTTGGAAGTTGATTTGGGTGATGAGAGTTTTGGCAACTGTTAGAGTGAAATATAATCATTGTATGGTCAACACTCATTAAAATCGAAATTAAACAAAAATGATAACACAGCATATTAAGTTACTAGACTGGTGACTTTAAATCCACTTTTCTTTGCTTAGAATACATTTATGTTAGGGGAAGAGACTAAGAGGCATGCTTTTTTAAAAAAATTAATTTGGGTAAACAGGTCTTCCTGTTCCTACCTACCTATCTCTCCCCACCATGTGAGGCCCTGTAGTAACCATTCTTATTACTGTCTTTATGCATTTAAATATAAATGCAAATACATGCTCCCCTGCCATTCTTATATAACAGGTATATGTTGGATTGGCTAAAAGGGTCATAAACCCGAACGAACCTTTTGGCCAACCTAATATATACCGTACTATATATACTGTGGTGTACTTTGTTTTTCTTACATAAGACGTCTTAGAGAGCTTTTGATATGAGTACATAGACAGCTTCATCATTCTTTCACAGAGTTGCATCGTTTCTTTTTTGTGGATCTGTCAGAGTTTATTTACCAGGAGCATTGTTTAGTTAAATCCTCAGCTCTAAAGTAGGCATTATTAATTTGGATTTTCAGAGAAAACCAAGGCTCTAGGAGCTTCTACAGTGCTTCCACGGTGATCTCTATCTTCCAGGGTTTGGTAGGTGGATTCATATTACATCACCATGGTGGAAGCAATAGTATCGGTTCTTAAATATTGGCTATTCTTAAGAAAATCTCCTTCCTTCACATGCTCACAAGTACGTTTTCCTATGCCAGAGGTTCTCAACTTCAGAGTACAAGAGAATCATTTGCCGCCTCTGAGAATGCAGACTCCTGGGCGGCACTCTCATAAGTTCTCATGAGCATGTCTGGGGTGAGTTGCTGGAACACAGCTCTCCCAGGTAGCCCAACTCCATCATGGCTATTCACATAGAGTGGAACATAGAGGTTCTGGTCGGCAATACTCATTTGAACATATACTCCAGAGGGTTTGTGGCAGCGATCCCTGAGCCACACTCTAACACACAGCTGTAGATAGTCCCTGGGTGTGTATAGTATTTGTGTACAGCATCATGCTTGGTAGTCAGAAGCATTCCCTGACCCCATTGCCACCTGGTTCCCTGTGGTGCTTTGGGCTGGGCTTTGTTCTCCAGCTCACTTTGCACCCTGGCTGTACAGGCTGCCTTAGGTGCCAGTGGGTGCAGCAAAGCATGAGGCTGAATATCTCTTGTGCCTTTGGGATTGAGAAAGACTTTAGTTCTCTGTAGCAAATTAGCATATAAATAGGTGCTGTTGGAGTCCCAAATCCTGAGTGCACCAGGAATTGAAAATATGTGCAAGGGATTTAATTAGGAAACTCTTAGAATCTCCAATGAGACAGAAAACAGAGAAATCTTCAGTGAGGAAGAACTGCTTCCTGAACTTACCTTTCACTTCTTTCTTGTTTCCACCATAGTCAGGTCAGGAATTATAAGAATGAGACCATTTCTGTAGGACTGACCACGACAGAATGCCAGAGCTTGAAGAACCATGAGAGGTCATGTAACATGAGGATTCTTAACATGGAGCCTCTAGAATGGACCCTTTAACTT
Source organism: Aethalodelphis obliquidens (assembly GCF_003676395.1). NCBI lineage: Eukaryota > Metazoa > Chordata > Mammalia > Artiodactyla > Delphinidae > Aethalodelphis > Aethalodelphis obliquidens. The sequence goes on from NW_020837951.1 coordinate 48,040,542, forward strand.
CCAGAGGTCAGTAAACCCCACAAAATCATAAAGTACTGTGTCAAAGGAGTTTCTGATCTTCTCAGAATGATTAAGGACCACCCATATAGCCTAGCACCTTCATTTTACCAATGATGAAACAATGATGCAAAGAATTGCAATGACTTTCCAAGGTCACATAAATATTTGTGGCAGGGATGGGGCCAGAATATGGGAATCTTCATATCTGGTGATTGATATCTCCAAGACTTTGAAAACAGCATATGAAGGTGGCTTAGTAAGAGCCCTTGGCAAGGAGCATGCCATTGCCAGGACTTGCAGTCTTTGTAATAGAAAATGCTAATTGACGGCTTACTTTGTGCTAGCCACTGTTCTAAGTACTTTACATATTAGCTCATTTGATTCTCATAATCACTGCATAAAGAACCCTAAGAATGGATGAATTGTAGGAGTTAACTTTTGAGTACAGAGAGGGAAACAAAGACTGGACGTGATGGTGAGATTTAGATGAAAAGGGGGACAGGGACCAGGAAAGACTGGCAGCGGGAAAGCTTTATGATAAGCCACATAGGAAAAGGTGGTCAGAAGAATAAATGATGTTCAGCTGTGATTTTCCCCACCTTAAAAAAAAGTAATTCAATATGTTGTTGTTCTTATCATCCCATTTTATTTATGAGGAAAAGAAAGTACAAAGAAATTAATTTATCTGCTAGGATTTAAAGTCCAGCAGTTTGGTTCCACAACCATGTTCATCATTACGCTATGCCATTTCTTTCTTTGAAATGATGATTAATGTCAACTGGGAGAATGAGCACCAAATCATTTACAGATCCACATTTTCATGAGATGTGAGAGAAGGTAATCTTGGCTCTGTTCCCGGGAACTTCTGCACTTCAACATGAGCCCTAGAATGAAGAAACACCATTGAGACGCTTTCAGTGATAAACGACAAGATGGTTATACACTAAAACGTCCACAGTAGTTATGTCTGAGTTCTCCAGTATGCAGTTTTATTTTTGCTTGGTGCTTTTCTGTTTTCCCAGTTTTCTACAAAGTATATCTGCCACTTTGATAGTCAAAAAGAAAATAAATATTATTTAAAAGATACTATACACAGTATAAGAAACCCAGAAGTTCATTGCCCCCTTTTTTGTCTCAAACCATTGGAAGGGATCCTTCTATAGACATTTGCTGTCAGGTTTTGGGCCTCTGGGGTGTATTCTTGTCTATCTTCAGAGTGCTTTTGTACAGTGGGAGTTTCAAGGGCTGACAGAACTGCTCTAATGCTTTCTTGGGTTGAAATATGGCACCATAGCACCAACCCCTAAAAGGAAACAGTTTTCCTTCAAACATTATCCAGAGGACACTTTGAATGGATGAATGGTAGGAGTTAACTTTTGTGTACAGAGAGGTAAACAAAGACTGGACATGATGGTGAGATTAAATGAAAAGGGGGAACAGGGTTCAGGAGAGACTGGCAGGGGGGAAAGCTTTAGGATAAGCCACATAGAAATAGGTGGTCTGAAGAATAAATGATGTTCAGCCCTGATTTCCACACCTTTAAAAAAAAAAGTAATTTAATATGCACCAGCCTTCAGTGCTATTCAGGAATGATCTATCAGTGTGTGTCTGTTATGCCGAAACTCAGAGTGGTTAATTATAGATAGAGCAGCATGAAATATGGCCTGCTCTGCATATAAGGCCATCAGGGACCCTCTCTGTTCCTTGCTGTCACTAAAGAGTGTCAGCACAGCTTAAAGATGGCACCCTATCTGCCAGCACCCCATTTGCAAAACATTTTCAGAATAGATTTATGGCTGGGAAGGTCTGTGTCATGGAGTTTGTTTCAGTTTCAAGTCTCAAATTAACGGATAATTCCTTGGAAAACCTACACGGAATTCATTTCTTTAAACTGTATCTGTTGGTATGAGCATCAGACCCTACCTTAGTCTTTCAGGAAACTTAACATTTCTCTAGTGTCAAGCTGCACCATAAGCAAGGTTGCCAATATTTTAGTAATAAAGTTCACAGAGTCAAGTCTTGCTTAGATATTACTGTCATCAGGATATAAAGTATTTCAGTTCGGTAAGTTTTTTCAGAAGACTGAGTTTCATAACTTTAAGGTGTTAAGGCTATTTTCTCTAACTTTAAACACATGGGAGGAACATTTCTCAAATATGTGATACATTTCTGTCCCTTTTGAAACAAAGCACTGTACTCTGGGTGGCTAGGGGGTCACCACTGTACATGCAATTGATAATTCTCAGAAAGTATTGGTGCATATGTAGCAGTTTCCCCTTGCATGTAAGTCCCAGACTGCCTTCCTGGGTCAGTTTGTGTGTCTACGTTTGAATTTGTGATCTCTTTGCTTACTATCCATCCCACTTCCAGATACCATTTCTTCCTCTTACCCGTGTGCCAGTCACAGACATGTTGTATGAATTTTGATGACTTTCCTTAATCTCCTCGGTTCCAGGATTGCTTTAGGTAGTTGAGGTGATTAGACAAATGTTTTTTAGATAAGTGATATTTTGCTATGAGCAGCAATAGATATTTTAATGTTTTTTCAATAAATTCCCTTAATGATATGCTCTCAAAGTATTTAGAAGAGGTTAGTGGTCCCATTGTTTAGAAAGGTGGAGTGAGTGACGGGAGTCACAGAATTCTGTGTTGGTGATTGCGGCCTAAGACTTAGCCAGTCAGCAGCAGCCCATCAGTAGCATCACTGATGGTCTCCTAAATCTCCCAGGGGTCAGAGCTCTCATTCATTCATTCATTCATTCATCAAAGTGGTAGTTTAAGAAGGATTAATTTTATACTTGCGTGTAGAATGATTTCAAAGCTATGGAGACTTAAGAGGGAACGGGGCTTCAAAGACATATAATGTTGAAAGCAATTGAAGCCAGTTAGAAGCAATTTCAATAATTTATCATGAAAAGTCACCCTTACTTGACAGTCCTACTTGAACATGTTTTCTTCATCTATTAGCTTTGAGATTCTTCAACAACTATTACCTTTGACAATAAAACTCATTCATATGGTACAGTTCATTATTACAGAGATTTATACAAATGTCACCTGCAAATATCATGTAAGATCTGATATATCAATTGCTTACAAGCCTTACCACCTAAATGTAGTTGAATGTGTTATAAATAAGCTACTCCTGCTAGACATTTCACCTCTAATTCACCTTGCTTAAAATTTGATTTATCATATATTTTTTTCAAGTTATCCCCTCGTCCTAATATGCCTATATATTAATTCCAGTTTTTGAACAACTGCAGTATGCCACGCCCTACCCCAGGTACTTGAGACGCAATCACAGCCTGCAGAAATTTATGGGCTATAAAAGAATAACAATAAGTCAAATTACACTAATAATTATTTTGTTACAATTATAATGAAGGCTATGAATTAGAATTTTAGCACATTATATGAGTGTAGTATTAAAACCAACTTTTTTAAACTTCATTTATGGGACCTCCATATCATGAAGTGTCTCCAGTGCTTATTGACTGTGCTGTCATTTAGCCTCTCATATCCATTTCTTTTTTTCTGTTTCCCATGTTTGCAAACTAATTCGACCTCTTCTTATTTCAGTAGGCATACTCTGCTGCCCTTCCATTCCAGGCCTTCTCCAATTTCTGTTTCAGTGACTTACAACCTCTTTCATACCCCTCTTCAGTTTTGTCTTATACCACACCTCCAGACGAAGCATCCACAGATGCCACATTGAAAGCAGAAGTACTCTGCTCTACAGACACCTTTGGTGGTCTTCCCTCACCAGCAAGATGAATGCCAGCCTTCTTAGACTGCATTCTAGGCTGTCCTCAGCCTGGCTCCAGCTGCCTACCCAGCCTTATTGTCTATTATTCCCTTAAACACAGTCTCCCCTCAGCCACCTTAGTCTACTCATTGTCTCCTGAATGTGCGTCTATGCACGTTATCAACTCCATCGGAAATGATCTCCCACCTTGGAGCATTCTATACCACAAACTTCATATTTCAGTGTAGATTCTTCCTGTAAAGATGTTTACATCCTCAGAGGATCCTTTCCTTTCTGAACTCGTAATAGTAATCTGCATTTCTTACTTAACAACATAGCCTTTCTATTGTTTCATTGTATTGCAATGTGTGATTACACACCTAAGGCTGATGGTTTCTAGATATCAAGGACTATGTCACTTTCAGGACATAGCACATGTTTTACATGAAGTAGGTGCCCAGTAAATATTGATTTCATAAAAGGATTCTAACTGTACTCAGCAAAGGTGAAGGCATTCTGTAGATCTATATCAGTGAGAATCTCCATAGGAATAGCGTGCCAGGCTCCTCAGAGATGTCAAGTTTGAGAGCTTTCTGACTCTTCCAAGTGGAAGTTCATGGGAGGAGAGTAAGTGCTGTGATAGGAATTTATACTTGCTTTGATAATGTGAGTAAGATGGCCGGATTCCAGAGAAAGAAGACCAGTAGTGTTGTTTGGTTGTTTACTTTAGAAAGCAAGATTTGTCTTCCATGCCAGTTCTTATCTCATCAATATTTTATTTGCTGTTTTCCTCTTCTGAGAACGGAAGAGTAAGTATATTGGATTTTCATTTACTCAAAGAAACAAAAGTATTTAGTAAGCAATATCCAGTTTTAAGCATTGCTCTACTGGAGATAGTGAAGTTGGCATATATTTTGTAAAATTTGCCTTTGTGGTTTTCTAGTATGTTTGTATTGATAGTTCTTGCAATTAACAGAATATAAAGTACAAAGAAATGACTAAGTTTCCTAGGTTTTGAATAATAAATTGAAAGTATAAGAGAAAGAGGCCATTCAGACCGTAACGTTGACTGGCTTAATATAAAGATATAAAATGAAAATGACCTTATTACACTCATTGGCACAACATGCATTTTAATAAAGGCAGATAAATTAAAGCTATAGAGCATTATGAAATTGGTTTTCTGAACTCCTGAAGGTAAGATGCCATGTTCCTGGGCAAATGCAGGGCAGTGGCACTGGGGATTGCAGGTGGTTGTTTAATATTTATTATTAATCTTTGTTGGAAGTTAGTATATGTCTTTAAATTTTCATTACCCAGCTGTGGCTCACTGTAGACATTTCCAGACCTTAGAGTCGTGAAGCAACTGCAGAGGTGAGAGTTGCCCATTCTAACCCACCTTTGTAAGCTCTTCAGTGGTTGGAGGGGAAGGTTTGATTACATGGTCACTATAGGCTTTGGGGTCAGCAAGGTCACAAGCCCTGTATCAGGGGTCCCCAAGACCACCCTCCCCTGTCCCACTAGGTTTGGTGATTCACTAGGGACACTCAAAAGACTTATACAGTCATCCTCATGGCTAGGATGTGTTACAGGGAAAGGACACAAGGCAAAATCAACAACAGGATGAGATGCATGGGGTAAAGTCTAAAGAAAACTAAATACAAGCTTCTGTGCTTTCTCCCAGTAGAGTCATACAGGACATGCTTAATCCCCCCAGCAGTAGTTGTGAAAATGTTTGTGAAATACTGTCTACCATGTAAGCTTATTAGACTCTCAGTGCCCAGGGTTTTTACTGCGGACTAGTCATGTAGGCACCCTCTGCCTAGCACATACCAGAATTCCAGACTCCCAGAAAGAAAGCAGGTGTTCAGCAAAAACCATATTGTTTGTACAGCTTAGACACAGTGAGCCACTCTCATCAGTTCTGGAAAGGGTGGGAATCTTCTCAATATCCAGGTGTCCTGTTGCCAGCCAAGGGCCAACCTTGCAAACAGGACTTCTAGGCATAGCAGTCTCAGGTCTGCTGTGCTGTTTGTACATACCACCCAACCTCCATGTGCAACTGCATTGAGGACTATGTGATTGGGATGTCCCAAGCCACCAAGTTGTCTCTGTCCTTATGCATTCATTTGTTCATTTAGAAAATTACATATTCTACATGGCCTTGCATGAAGTGGCTTCTGTCCGCCTCTCTAGCTGCATCTGATTCCACTGCTCTCTTTATTAATAAGTCAGGCACCCTGGCTTTCTTTCAGTTCTTCAGTGCTCCAAGTGGTTTCCTATTTCAGGGCCTTGCTGTACACTGCACCTGGCTGAGCACTGTACATCCTTCAGCTCTTACCCTGGCAATTACTTATTGAGGGATGTCTTCCCTGACCCTCCAGATGAAATAAGGACCCACTTGTTATCTCTGAGCACTCTGTCCTGCTTCTCAGCATTGATGACAATTGTAATTAAATACTTATCAATACATTTTTTTAAATAATAAGGGTTTTTTTAAATTTATTAATTTATTTATTTTTGGCTGCATTGGGTCTTCGTTGCTGCACTGGGGCTTTTGCTAGTTGCAGCGAACAGGGGCTACTCTTCATTGCGGTGCGTGGGCTTCTTATTGCGGTGGCCTCTCTTGTTGAAGAGCACGGGCTGAAGGCTCACGGGCTTCAGTAGTTGTGGCTCACAGGCTCAGTAGTTGTGGCTCATGGGCTTTATAGCGCAGGCTCGGTAGTTGTGGCACATGGGCTTAGTTGGTCCGTGGCATGTGGGATCTTCCCAGACCAGGGCTTGAGCCCATGTCCCCTGCGTTGGCCAGTGGATTCTTAACCACTGTACCACCAGGGAGGTCCATCAATACATTTTAATTTAATATTTACCTTCTCTGTAGATGTATGTATCTGATGGGGCTGGGATCGTATCGGTCTTGTTTGTTGCTGTATTCCTGGATGACTAGTACCTGTGAACGACCAGCGTTTGTTTAATGAAAGAATACAATTCTTTCACTTTTAATGCTCTGAAAAATAAAGCATGGCCCCATCACAGATGAATTCACTACATTGGACTCAAGGCAGATAAACATATAATTAGGGTGCATGTACTAAGGATCGAACAGACAATGACTTGTGCCTCATGCATGAGATTTTGAGTCCTTCTATCACAGGGTAAGGAGAGTGTTTCCACAGAGAGTTGCCCTCTTCACAGTGGCTTCCCAGGGGAGTCTGGGGAGTCAGGTGCGCCTGGGTTTGAAACCTAGCTTTGAAATCTACTTACTGGATGACTTTGGGCCAGTTACTGAGCTTCCAAGAGACTTATTTTTCCTGTCTTTAAAGTGAGGGCACTAAGCCCACCTTAGAAGTTGGGAGGATGACGTTGTGAAATCAGATATCTAAGTGCTGAGCACAGTGTCTGGCACGCAGGGAGGACTCAGTAAATGGTGGCTTTGATCAGGGAACTGTCAAGCTGGATAGGAGCCTCCAGGTCATACTCTCTCCTCTCACCTAACCAAGAAGAATCTTTTTAAATCTCCTGCCACGTATCACAGTCCTTTTAGAAAGCTGGTCCCTGGGAGCTGATCCAGTTCAATTGCTTCAGTTCTTGTGTTTATTGATTGCCCGTCTGCCCACTGTAACTTCTAACCTTAGGATCCAGTTTTGTATTCTGGGGTAACACAGAACACGGCTATCTCTCTTCTGCATTTCGGACCTTCAAATATGTGAAGGCAGCTGTCAGATCCCACTTAGACCTTCTTCTTCCAGACTGAATATCTGTAGTGCCTTCAACCTCTCCTCACATACTGTCATTTCCAGACCTTTCTGGTTTCCAGATCGCTTGAAGTCTTGGCTGCCTCCCTCCCCACACATGCTCCGTTTGGGTGGTGTATCAGTCAGGGTTCTTCAGAGAAGCAGAACCAGTATGTATATATTTTAAGGAATTGGCCCATGCAGTTGCCAGCACTGGCAAGTCCAGAATCTGTAGAGAAGGCCCCAGCAGGAAGCTCAGGCAGGAGCTGATGCTGCAGTCTGTAGGCAGAATCTCTTCTTCCTGGGAAACCTCAGTTTTTGCTCTGAAGGCCTTCACTTGATTAGATGAGGCCCACCCACCTACATTATCAACGGTGAGCTGCTTAAAGTTAACCACATCTATAAAATACCTTCACAGCGATGCCTAAGTAGTGTCTGATGAAATAACTGGGCACTGTCATCTAACCAAGTTGCCATAAAAGTAACTATCACAGATGATATACTTAAACTATGATGCCAGAACTGAGCATGAAACATTCGCTCTGACTAGAGTCCAACACGGGAGAATGTTAGCTCCCTGGATCTGAAAACTACTTTTGTGTTAATGTGGTCTAAGATTTTATTAAATTTTTAAAAAATAGCCAGGCCACACAGACTTGTTGGTGCTAAACATATCTGCTACCTTTGCATGCAGGGGGCATGGACCCTGCTGCAGAAGCTCCTGGTCCAGGTAAGAGGGTGCCTGACAACAAAGGAAAACCCCAGATCAGAGGAATTGGGGGGAGGGAGGGATTCTGTCAAGGAGCCTGGAGGAGGGAAGGAGACAGTGTTCTTTGACACAGTCCTACTTTGTTTCCAGTAGCCTTTAACATACCCTTCATCTCCCAACCAACTCTTCTGTTCACATGTCCCTAACTGCCACCCAGAAGCTAGTAGCATAACACTAGTTAATAGTAACTTACAGTGTTATTTCTCCTATAGGTTATTTATAGCCTAATAGATGACTCTTGAAATTTGAAAAAAAAAGTCATAGCAATGTATTTATTGCAGCAGAGCTTCAGGCTCCAGAGGCAGGCAGGGAGGGAGATATTTTTGGAAACAGGCACAAGATCCATCAGGTGGACCAGCTGCTCTCCATTCCTGACATCTCTTCACTGTCCCTGTCAGGAGGCTGTGAAGGAGGTCAGGAGGCTGACCTCTGCGAGAACTGTGTGCACTCGGTTAGCCTTGCAAGGCCAGCCCTCCTACATCTAGGCAGCTGTGCTGCCTCTGGCCCCGGGTTGTTTTTCTAATTCCCATATTAATATTAAGAGGGACTGAGCAGCTGACGAATCAGCAGGAGAAAACAGGAGAATAGAGCACGTTACTTCAAAAATATTGTAGCCTGCAGTACCCATCAGTCAGAGCTCTGGATTTGAAGCTACTGCCAGGTGACTGCAGAACTTGCTTAAAACATGTATATAGTAGCTTCTGGAAAAGCATCAAGGCTTGCACTGGGCTATGCCCTGGGTTATTTTGTTCATAAGTGGTATCAGTTTGTAGTGCAGTATTTCACAGACTATGATACCCGTACTATTGGTGACTCAGATAATTTTAGGGGTACAAGGATGATCATATTTTATTCTAGACTTGTGTGCTTATTTATTTTAGTATATATTCTTGTGAAATGTGTTGTAAGGTTATATTCATATTCATATATTCATATATTTTAATGCTTATTTTAAAAGTATAGTTGTCTCACTGAGCTATATAAAAGTATAGCTGTTGCATACTGCTTAAGACAACATTAAGGTAAAAATTTGAGGCTATTTAAAGAAAAATGTTCAATAGATAATAGTACAGATAGTATACAGATATGGTAAAAGTTATGATAGTGACATGAGAATGACCACAATTAGAAAACACATGTCCAATGAGTAAAGTCTGGACTTTACTATCCGACCTTTGTTTTGATATCAATTCTATTATGGCCTCTTTATGGTCTTTTGTGTCTCATTGATAAAATAGAAATGTTAATACTTAACCTTTAGGATAGGTTTGAGGATTAGAGCTAATAATACTAAGTGCCAGGCTCATCATAGGTACTCCATAAATAGAAATTATTGCTTTTAGTATTTTAGATCTGTTAGAAGAAAATGGCACAATTATCAAAAAGATGAGATCAAAGGCTAGAGATCTAGCATAAGACATAAAGACAGAAAACTATTTAAGTTGTGAGACTGCATCAGTGTAGTAGTTCATTTGACTGTGTTTAGAGCACTTCATTATCTGACACTAGCTTCAGATACAAAAGTAGAACATGAAGACACAATTGGGGAGGCCAGGCTAGACTCAGAAGTAGACTCAGTGGTATAGAAAGTGTCATGAAAGATTTTTCAGTTAAAAGTTCAGAGAGGAAGGACTGACAGCTCTCTGGCCCTTCAGAGGAAAGGGAGAAAGTGACGTGGACCCTCTGGTCCAGCGGAGGAGCAGTGAGAGGGGCATGGAGATCCAGTTCTGCATCAGGGGTCTCATGAGCCCATTACATGGGTGTCTGGAGACAGTAAAATGAAAACAACAGTACAGACTGAATCGTTTATCCTCTTCCTCTATTTTGTTGAAACCTAAAATAGGACACTTTGTCACTAAACTCCCAAGCCTCCAAAGCATTTCCTTGTCACTGTTTTGTCCATCTTAGTCAATGCACTAATAAGCTTTTCCTCACAAGGGAGGTCAGGTTCTGGAGTGTGGATGAACCCAAGGATGCTATATTAGTTTGCTAGGCTTGCTGTAACAAAGTACCACAGACTGGGTGGCTTAAACACAGAAATTTATTTTCTCACTCTTCTGGAGGTTATAATTCTGAGGTCAAGGTGTCAGCAGGGTTAGTTTCTTCTGAGGCCTCTCTCCTTGGCTTGCAGATGTACGTGTTCTCCCTGTGTCTTCACTTTGTGCTTGTCTGTGCCCAAATTTCCTATTCTTGTAAAGACACCAGTCATACTGGATTATCGTCCTCCCTCATGACCTCATTGTACCTGAAGTACCTCTGTAAGGCCCCATCTCCAAATATAGTCACGTTCTGTGATACTGAGGGTTAGGACTTCAACGTGTGAATTTGGGGAGACACAACTCTGCCCATACACATGTTTGTTAACTGCTCCTGGAAGAAAAGAATTCACACAGTATGACCTGCTGACTAGACCACAAGCTTCATCTTCATTTCAATGAAGAGTGTCTAATTATCTGTATCTTTGCAGTGTTTCCTAAAGATTAGAGTTGAATAATCATCCTTCTCTGAAGTTTTAAAATTAATAAAATCAGATATCGTTTCAACATGTTATGAAAAGATTACAAGAGGCAGCACACTGTAATTGGTATCTTAATTTCCCTTCACAGCTAATGAGTACTTTGTAAACACTGGAATATAATTTATTCTTCTTCAATTTTTCTAGTCCCAATTCTACTCCCAGACATGTTGTTTTAATATATCTTTAAGATGGATATGAATCATGACTCTGCCACTAGCTGCTGGAGTGGCGTTGGGCAATTTTGCCCATCTGGGTCACAGTCTATTGCTGTGTAGAATGGGGATGATAATTACCTGATAGGGAGGCTAAGGGGATAACAGGAGATAATGGTTCTAAAGTGCTTTGTACAATGCCTGGCATATAGCAGGCACTCAATACATGATAAGTAAAGCTCTAAGGGTTATTTGTATACAGGGTATATAGAAAGGAGGGTGGATTCTTAGCTGTCGGATTAGGAAGAACTAAAAAGGAAGGTGTGGTCCCCTTCAACTCATGCTCTCTGTCAAGAACAGAAGCTATTCTGGATTACTACCAAATCATTCATTAAAATCAACATTCATTCACAAGCTCAGAAGGACATGCTCACATTGAACTGTAGTGGATTCAGCACATGTAATATTATCTTCAAGGAATTGGCATAAAGATCTGAATCCTTATGACTTCTATCTACATTATCCATTCCTTTAAGAGAGCAAGCAGCCAGGCTAGAGATTATATAATAGGTGTCAGAGCAGATAGCACAAAGCAGTAAGTGATACCGCCTGGACATGCGTGCATTTGCGTTCTGATTCATCTGAAGCTGCCTTTTTGGAAAAATGGTCCACTTGGATATAAGAAAGGATGTGTACTGAATGTTTTCCTGCTACTCACAAGCCCTGACTTTAAAAATATTTGCTGAAAAGTAGGGAATTGGACCCTTTGTCTTTCCCCTCTTGATTCTGTTGCTCACCCTGAATACTCTACTTTTCTAAGCACTATATTTGAAATCTTGTAGACACCTGTAATTTCCTCCATTTTATTCTCTATTTCCAATGGTGTCTAATTATCCTTAGACTGCTTCCTTGTTATTTTTATATGTCTGTTGTACGGACTTTACCTTAAGTTCTCACTAATTCTTGACAAGATTATTATTTTTATAACTAGTCTCCTTGACTTTATTCTCTTTCCTCTCCAATCCATCCACTTACCTGATTAAGTTTCTTAAAATGTGACTCTCTTCAACCCAGCACTTGAAAAAGTGAATATTTAGTTAGCAGACTGCCTCCAAAATGGTTTAAGCACAACCTAATCTCTGGCTTCAACATAACTAAACAGCACCTTACCTCCTAACTTGTGTTTCAAATGAACTGGAATCTCCAAATCTGTTCTGAACTCACTACTTAAACTACATATGTAGCAAACATTTGTAGATACGAGTGCTTAGTATCTACCAAGCATTGTGTGGAGTGATTTATATGTATTTGCAAATCACCACAGTAACTCTATAAGAAATATTTGTAAGATACTGTTATTATCTTTATTTTATAGGCTGGAAGTGGGGCTGAGGAGGTTAAGTGGCTTTCCCCAGGTCACACAACTAGCAGTGATGGAGCTGGGTTTACCTGACTCCAAAGCCTGCCTTCTGCCCCAAATGCTGCTTCTTCATATCTGCCAGTCAGACCTTTAAGGTACATCTGAAGCATCTCCACTAGTTAAAATTGTAAGTTCCTTTATTATAGGGACCGTGGAGATGCCACTATATGTATGTATGTATGTGTGTGTGTATATTTATATATATATATATTTGGTGCTCATAAGATCTAGCATAGTGTTAGCCTCATAACAGATACTCAATACCTGTTTGAGTGGATAGAACAGATGATTTCAGATGAAGCATAAAACAAAAGTAAAAAAGTGGTATGCAGTGCTACCGTAAACATAAACAAAAACTGAGCTGAATTAAATTTCATTTCACTGCACAACTACCTCAGTCTGCCTCAAGGGCAGAATAAACAGATTCTGTGAACTTTATGAGTCATACCTATAAAAGAACATTGCTCATGTGTGGCCTCCTCTGAGAGGGAATAAAGTTTCATATCAGGCATCCTGAATAACTGAAGATGCAGAACTCTGCACATGGGGAAACATCTTGGCCAGTCAACAAAATCAGGCTGCTGCCCTCCTGGGGACCATTTTGTTTGCTTAGCATCCACTCAACTTACTGGGTTGTTTTGGGCAAGACTTCACCTCTTTGACCAAGTTCCTCATCTCTAATGCAGAGGGGCTGGTGGAGATAGTAACAGCTACCATGACATACTAGCACAGCTAGTATGAGCAGAGCTAGGGTTTAAGCCAACTAACTGAATTTAAAGCCTTAATGCTACTATTTTAAGTCCCTTGCATCTGTAAAATTCAGTGAATCTCCCACATGTTCTCTCTGACTCTGAGTTGGTTGGAGGCTCTTACACTCCCTTGTCTGAGGATCCTTTACTCTGTTTTGTGATGTTTGGTAATGATTTTTGTACTTCTAGCCCATGCGGGACCTGCTGGAGGGATCTCAGCCATTATGCAGCCTTGTCTGGCTCACATCTGCTGAGGGCTGCTGGCTGGGGAGGGTGTGCAGGCAGAGCAGACAGTAGAACAAAGCTTCTTTTGCCAAGTCCGTGTCACTGAGAGGCGATTCGATACTTAAATTAAAATTTTACATATTTCAAACTTCAAATATTTTCAAATTGTCACATAACCTCTCTAAAAGAACTGAAAAATAACACATTTTTCAAAATTGGGTAGTGGAATTGTAGGTGGCATCTGCACCTCTTTTATAATCTTGTTTTCATACACAATCAGCAGGTTGACCCTCATCTTCTGCCACCATGACCTTGAAAGAAGACCTGAAATTCTCAGGGCCACAAACTGTGTGTGTGTATTTAACAATAAATCTTTTTACTTTTGGGACACTTTCCCTTCACAATCTCTGGAGTGATATAAGAGGTACTTAAATGAATGCGAAAGGAAATGAGTGGACAGCACTGTATATTGTGAGGATAATGAGGCAGGATGAGTTAGCTTGAAAGGCCCAGCATTGCACAGACATCTGCATAGGTCAGTTGTGGCTCAAGCTTTGAAGAGACTTTTCTTCAGCAAGAATTGGAAATAGATGATCTTGAGGTCCCTTCCAGGTTGTTTAATTGCAAGATTTACTGCTAGACTGGAAGATACTTTCCCTCTTCCCTCTCTGCTCAGTTTTTTTTCTTTTTCATAGCATGGTTCTATAAAAAAGGTACGTTAGTTTTCTCTGTGTTATAAAACTCCAGGTGCATCGCTGATGCCAAGAGAGTTACTGAGATGCACTTTGGGTAGGTGTAAATATTGTTTTGTTATTGTATTTTTGTAATAGTGTGATTTTTTGCCATGAAAGTACAGCTTCTGACGGTCATTTCAGTAAAAAAGAGAAATAACTACCTCACATGAACTTATGGGAAGTTCATTTTATCTGGTGAAACTGAGTTTTGCTTTGTGCACTGAAGGAAGCAAATGATGGTACCTTGGCCATTTGCAGCAAACTCTTAGATACCTGGAGTTGTAGGTGTTTTTAGAAGGTTATATGTGTTTTGGCTCAGCTAGTGAGTAGAGGTGGAAACAAGCCTTCAGTATGACCTATAAGGTTAAAATTACTGTAAAATAATTATGATGAGCACTAGTTATTTTCTGCTGTCAATAGGTGGAGTGAAGGTCGTGAAGCATGGAGCATTCGTGGCCTCACTCTGGTGTGCACACCCTGTGTAGACATAACTGATGGAACTGGCAGTCTTTCCTGACTTGGATCAAGACCTCAGAATCCTTTCTCAACACAACAATTCAGGAAGTTGCTATCATCTAATGAGAATGATCTAGCACCTAAAACCCAATTGCTATTCCGAGATTCATCCCTGTGGGCATCCAAGAAATAGATATGGGTTCTAAATACAACATATTTAATTTAGCTTGATTTGCATTAATGAGTATGAATTCTTGATCTGCCATTTACTAGCTGTGTGACCTTGGCCAAGTTTCTTAACTTATCTCATTCCTTTAGTATTAAATGGAGATAATAATATGTACCATGAACATATAAACATGGTTCTTTAACATGAAGCCACGTTGTGCCCTAAATTTTCACTCTCCCCCATGATACAGAACCAACCACTTACTGTCTTTAAACTTTCTCCTTCACCCTGCCTGCTTTTCTTCTCCTTCTGATATAGTTCTTCCAATGCCAGGAATATGTTTGATTAAGAGATATAGTACAGAAGCAGGTAAGACATGCCAGACCTGAACACTAATGAGGATGAAATTAAATGATAATGGATTTTCCTCTCCTATCCCCTAGATAATGATGAGACTGAAATGAACACCAAAACTGTGTTCTTCAGTAATCCATGGTGACAGTAAAAAGAAACAGCCAAACAACATATTGGCCTCAATATTCGGAGCACATTTGGAATGCAGAGTAAGACTGAACAATCCTCCATTTCCCTTTCTCTCTTCTTTTGTGTAGTATAGTCTGAGCAGGTATGTGGGTGAGGCAGTGTGCGCCCCCCCAGGTGGGGGAGGGACACTAGGCTTGGGACTCAGAATACTTGTACTCGGGTGTCAGCTCCATAACTGACTACCTGTGTATCTTTGGATACATGGCTTCCCAGCTTCCTGATCTTCATAATGGAGGAGAATGATGTTATCGACCTCACAGCAGTGTTGAAATGAGATAATGAATTTAGTAATGCATTTTGTAAACTGCAAAGCACTTAAACACATTTTAGAGTCTTAGTAGGGATGCTCAAAGACATGCTGAATGAATGCCAATCAGTTAAGCAGTAGAGGCTAAGATCACCATCCTAGTAGATTCTTTATAGTATAATACTTTGTTCAAAGAAAATCTTATTATGGAAAGCCAAGTTTTTGCTGTCTGACATGGCAGGAGCTTCAGGACTCATCTGAGAAACACTTCCATTTCTGTCAGCAACATTGTGCCTTATCCCCGTCCTACCGAAAGGTACAAATTGTACTTTTTTCTATTTATTTTTTAATTTATCTGTTACCAAGGTGTATCTGAGACCTACATGAGTCTCACAAAAAATAATTGATGAATCTAATTGATGTGCCTAAATATTAGTTGAGAGCTTCCTAGGTCCCAAGCACCATGCTCTACACCAGCAAAACAATAATGAAAATGTCACAATTCCCATATAACAATTTCCTATATGCATTGTTTTCCTAGTATTTGCATGACACTGAGGGAGGCACAATTAATAGTTATAGGCTACACTTACTAAGGCTCTTGAGCACCTTCTGTGTTCCAAGTCCAGTCGTTATTTTACTTTACAGTATTCCATTTAAGCCTCATAAAATCTGGACGGGGATTTGTTTTGTTTGCTTTTATTTTATATTGTGGTAAGAACATTTAACAAGAGCTATACCCTCTTTTTTTAAATTAATTTTTATTGGACTATAGTTGATTTACAGTGTTGTGTTAGTTTCTGCTGTACAGCAAAGTGAATCAGCTATACATATACATATATCCACTCTTTTTTAGATTCTATTCCCATATAGATCATTACAGAGTATTGAGTAGAGTCCGTGCTAAACAGTAGGTCCTTATTAGTTATCTGTTTTGTATATATTAGTGTGTATATTTCAATCCCAATCTCCCAATTTATCCCTCCACCCCCTTTCCCCCTTGGCCATGTTTGTTTTCTACATCTGTGAGTCTATTTCTTGTTGTAAATAGGTTCATTTGTACCATTTTTTTTTTGGATTCCACATATAAGCGATGTCATGTATTTGTCTTTCTCTGTCTGACTTACTTCACTCAGTATGACAATCTCTAGGTCCATCCATGATGCTGCAAATGGCATTATTTCACTCTTTTTATGGCTGAGTAATATTCCATTGTATATGAGCTCTACTCGCTTAACAAATTTTAAGTGTACAATACATTATTGTTGACTCTAGGTACAGTGTTGTACAGAAGATCTGAAGGGAAGTTATTATTAACCCCTGGGTCACAGATAAGGGAACTGAGTCTCAGAGAGTGAGATAATTTTCCCAGACTCACACAGCTGGAAAGTGGGGGAAATGGGATTTTTAACCTGGGCTGTTGGAACTCTAGAACCTATCCTCTTTTCCATTACACCACAGTGCCACCTCTGCCTTCAAAGAGCGACAGTTCAGCTGGGCAGATACAATCTACCTATAATGACCAGGAAAAATAGAACTGGCTAAGGTCCAGTCGTTTCAAGGACCCTCTCATTTGTCCACTTCTTCCCTTCCTCCCTCAAACCCAGGTAACATATATGCCTCCTTACTGGCTTGGGCTCCTTGGGGCCACCCTTTCCTTTTTCCTCTCATGAACCAAGTAAAAGTTGGTTAACTTGGTTTCTGCATATAAAATGATGTTTTTAGAAACTAAAACTCACATTTCAGATTGGGACATGACAGAGCATCATTTTACAGAGTTTTCTCGTGCCCTGAAAGATGAGTACTTAACTCTGGTTATGACTGAGCATTTTGGCTGACGTGGCTTCATTGGGTACAAGACAGGAGCTACGTCCCTGGAGGAGGATCGAGTCATTAAGGCAGGTCAGCATAGCCTCGGAGGGAGGGAGCCAAGGTGTGCCTTGTGATAAAAAGGATAAGTGAGATGGAGTCATTGACAACGACTGTGGCACATCAACAAGAATGGTGCTGAAAGTGTTAGTGCAGCAAAGATGTGGTGAAGAAAGTGAGGGTCTTCAGCCTGCTCTGGGGAAAGACTCATTTATTATTATTTCCCTGGAAGTAAAAGATCATGTCAAAGCTATTTTATTTTATAAAATGGCATTGAATAATATGGATTTGAAGGAAATGAGTAATTTTCATCTGATTTCATCTCATAATGGCTAGCGTGGGCCAGAATGGAGCCATAGCTCAGGGTCCTGATGAAAAATCATATGTCTCCTTCACATTAGCAGTGAGGGATTTTCAGTCCCTTTTGTTACTTAATGCCCCAAGGAAATCTGTCTTGACATTCCTCTTACAGCAGCATCAAAGTGAGATTTTTGCTGTCTGTGGCCATCTCAAAAATTGGCCACTGCTTTTCAGTCACTCAGTTTCTGTGCGTGGGTGTGACTGCCTGCAGTTGTCCATCCCTGCCCCAGTGCAAGGCTCAGATTCTAACCCATACCTAAAACACAGTAGATTCATGTCACAGAATTGAATGAGGTGAGGAAGACAAGGCTCTCCCCGCTGGCTGGAGCCATAAAGTACCTGGAGAGGAAACAGAACCCGAAGGGAATTGTCCTGATTTTATGGTAGGTGAGAACCATAGTATTGTTGCTGAAAGCACACTCCGACAAGCATTCCTGCTTGGGGAAGGTTCGGTACTTCATGGATGGCTAGTGAGTAAACTGTCCCCAAAGATATAAAGATCTGAGGCCAGTAGGCCTGCCCCTAAATGGAAGCTGACCTTCTGGGCAGTTGAGGCTAGAGGAACTACTTAGTTCTTTGGCATAAAGTGAGATAGGTAATTCAATAACTAAATGCTCTAAAAAGTTAAAAGATAGTTTTAGCCATTCTTTCATTTAACAAATATACTGAGCACCTATTCTGAGCAGAACACAGTCTAGGCTCTGTTGCGGATGGGGTAATGAAAATACTACTCCTCACCTTTCAAAAAAAGTGTCAGTAACATATTAGATTAAATATCTATACTAAAGTTGAATGATGAGATGGCAAGAGTAGAAAATACGAAATCATTTATTCACTCAACAAATACTTACTAAGCACATAACCGTGTTCCAGGCACTCCACAAAGCATTGGTGAATCATTGGTGAATGAAAGTCAGATTCTCTGCCCTTGACACCCTTTTGTTCTGGAGGAATGCAACGAGTAGGCTTCCATTTTGAAAGCAGTGATTTTCTCTGGTGATTGAATATCTGTAAACTTGCAGTTGTATAGTTTGTCTGTGGGGCAGATTTAGCCATTGTCAGCTTTCACTGATCATGAAAGAATGAGTTTTTTGCATGTGGTGAACCAGAAGACCAGGTCCTGTCTTCTCCAGATACTCTTCAAGTGAAATAATCAGATGAGCAAGGTGTTGTCTTATCCAGAGGATAGCCAGAATTGCAGGAGTTTGGGACAGCCTCCTTTGTATCAGAAGATTTCAGCCCCTACACAAAATCAAGCTACTGATTGAATTCTTTCCAACATTATTTGTGCTGTGCCTAGGTTCTTAATGGTGGATCCTGATTCTGGGGCATTCAGGTAAAGTGTATCATAGGCTTTCAGGAAAAAAAAAAAAATTAAAATGTTTTTACCTGATGATCAGTTCAGGCTAGAACATTTGAATGTTTAGAAGAAAACCAACAAAAACTGGAATAATAGAAAAATAATTGAAAGTCCATGAATGATTAAAGATTATACCATATTTATACATCTGTATAATCAGTATATAGTAATTCCTATTAATCTCTAATGATCTTGGTTCTAAATTGCCAGAAGATATCCACATATGAACTTTTATCTTGGGTTAATTTGGGACCCTCTTCATCTATTGGAAAAGCATTTCATTAAATGGATTTTACACACACACACACACACACACACACACAGATTTCTTTCCCTACAAGAACAGTTTTGAGGAATTCATTATCCTTAAACACTGCAAATGCAGCTTGCATTTGGCCTTTAAAATATTCCAAGGGGCAGTTCTTAGGGATTACAAGGGTAAGCCTATTTTGGCATGTGTGTGAAAGTCATGTGGTATTTGGTGCTTATTAATTTAAAGTATTATTATAGCCACAGGACCTATAATACTTATAAAGTATTATAAGTAAATGTCATGGCATTTAGGGAAAAAAATGGACCACAACTCTGAAATATCAAAGACCAGATAGAATATTAACTCTATTCCATTCTGACCAGTTTTTTATTCTGTGCCCCCAGGCAAAATATCTGTTCACTATATATGTTGCTCTAGCAACACTTTCAAGTCATGGTAAACCTATTTTAAATTATGAGTCTGAGAGTTGTATGTGTAGTTAATTTTCTTTTTCCCACCTTGCTTGGATTGCTAAGAAAATCCCTCCGAAAAAAAAAAAAACCCATGTTTCACAAAGTGGGAATAGGGAAGAGGGGTGGTTGGAGGAGGATAGAGCTGGAAACAGGCAACAAATAACTGATAGTCTGAGAAATCCTCAGGAGAGGGGACTGTGGAGCAGATAACATTATTTGGATGCTTGAAAGAGAAGGGCCCTTTTTGCCATTTTATGGGCCAGCTAATTTATTTTTTCCATTTCTAAGGTACTGAATATTAGAATTGCCAGTTTCTTATTTAAAAGATCACAAAATATCAAATTGCAGAGGGTCAGTCATGTAGTGTTTCCCAACATGAGTTCCTCAGAAATGCTGTTCTTACAAGATGCTCTATGATAGAAGAATGTCTGGTCACATAAGTGCAGGAAATACCACAAGCTGCAGATTCTCCTGGAAAGTCATACATTAGTAAATGAAAGATTTAAGAAGTGGTACAATAAAGAATCCTTTTCATTTTTATGTGTCAGATTTTCTTCAATTATTTGACCATAGAACCCCCAATTTAAATAGCAAGCAGTTACTCATGTTACTCAGAACTAATGTTGCGCAAAGTATGCTAAATTCTATGGGAAGCACCCCTGTCAAGTATTCTTCCCTAAGAGTCCCTTAGCCTGCAGTTAGCACTCTCCACAATTGAAAACAAATCCACATTACTTCCTTAGAGCTCTGCTGGAGGATACTCTAGTCTTTGTTTCTCTAGGTCATAAGACTTCTTGTCTGCTTGCTTTATGCCTTATCTGTTCCTCCACCTTCCTCTTTGGTTGCTTCTTTTATAAGACCCATCAGTCATCTCATGGGCAAATTTTAGACAGAATTTATTCAATTCAAAAATATTTATTAAGCATCTGTAGCGTGACAAATTGTGCACTAGGTACTGAGATACTCAGGTGAGAAAGAAAAACTTAGAGACCAGCTCAGTACCTGTCTTTAAGGAGTTTACAGTTGAGCGAAGAAGAGAAGCCATTGTACACATTATCATAATAACTTACAGATGTGTCACCTGCGATAAGAAGGGTATAAAGAAGGTGAAAATAGAGGAAAGATAATGTCCTAATGGGGGCTACCTAAGAAGGAAACATGGAGGATAACTGAAATGGTATTCTAGGTTGAGTGAAAGCATTAAAAAATAAAATTACAGAAATATTCAAAATAGTGATGAAGCTCAGAGAGTCTTTAATGGAGAGTCTCCCAACTTGGCTAGACTATAACAGGGAGCAGTATGAACTAAGCCTGGAAAGGAAGTTTGGAGTTATGTAATGTAGTAGATAATCTCATGTGTCAAGCTAATGAATGAAGATTTTATATGTGAGGTAGTGGCAAGTATTAGAGAATCATTGTATGTCTTTATAATGATACAATCAAAACCTTGAGATTAACTTAGTAGCAATTACTAGAAAAAAACTCAGGTGAAAGATGACTAGAGGCTGGGTCTACTGAGAAGTTGATGGAAATGCAAATAATATAAACAGACTCAACAAGACTTGGCAAGTAATCAGTTGTGGAGTGACTGAAAAACAAGGATGAGTCTGAGTCTCTGAGCCTTCTTGTCAGAGTCTGGGGAGAGAAATAGGAAAGCTGAAGAGCAGGGGCTTTTGGGGGTGGTAAGGACTGGGTGTTTGGGTTTTGATGTGTTCCTTATAAGAAGCCATGGGGCACAGGGATGGCATTTCTAATCAAGCAATTGGAAAGGTAAACTTGGAGACTCTGTTAAGATTGCATAAAAGACAAAATTTTTAAAGTCCTGTGGCTAAAATGAATGATTGAGATCATAGCGATGCATCAGATTCTCATGGAAGGAAGTACGAAGTGAAAGGAGACAAGGTTTAACTGTGGAAAACTCCAGATAATAGGGGAAAATGTCACTGAAAGAGATAAAGGAATTGTGTGAGGTAAAAAGAGAATTAGTCAGGGTAATACAACCACAGAAAGCAAGGGAGGAGAAAGTCTCAAGCAGTGAAGTGAAATGGTACAGGGATAAAGAAGGATCAGGGCTAGGGTAAGGCCCCTAGATTTGGTGAATTAGAGGTCCTTACTGAACCTTGAGAGAGTGGTTCCAAGAGGGCAGTGTTGTGACTGTGGTGTGCGTTGGAATCTCTTGAAATGCTGGTTACAGCAGAGATGGCTGTTCAGTTCTCTTCCCTAACCACTCTCTGCCAAAATTTCGATTTTGTAGATCTACGGTGAGGCCGGAAATTTCCACTTCTAACAGATTTCCAGCTGATGCTGGTGCAGATGTGCTAGTCCAGGAACCATACGTCGAGAATCACTGTAATAGAGTGATGGAAGATTGTAACAGATGCAAGAGAATAAGGGAATAAAAGATAATCTAGATGTCTATGTGGCAAATGGAGGCAAGTTCAGAATACTTGCCTATGAAAAGAAGATGGGGAAGGGCAGTAGACTGTGGGCTAAATTTTCCTCCCATAGCACCCAGCACGGTAGCTTATATATATTAGGTTCTCAGGGACTAGCTATACACTGAAGATAACCAATAGCCATTTCTTTCTCCTTGCTCTAGTAGCAAAGACTTCTTAAATGTAGCCTTATGTGTAGTCACCTCTTCTAAACTCCTCCATCTCTTCTTGCCAGAAACTGCCCCCGAATTCCATCTTATGTCCGAAATATACCAGTTGTGTGACAATCACCTCAACTACCAAAGTTGGGGGATAGCTAGGTTTGAGGCTGTCTGCAAAGAGTTTAGCTATTAAAAGATAAGGAGAATATGTCAGACATCACTTTAGCCTTGAAAATGCCGCAGTGTGTGCATCCTTACATTTATGTGATTAAAAGCTGAAGATCTGTTTTGCAAAGATATCAAATTTTCTGTTTCTCAGAAAACTGCAAGAACTTGGCAGAAAGCCTGTGCTTTGGACCAAATGCAGTCATGCTCGTGTGTAATCCCAAGAAATAAGAATGCAACTTTCGTAGTTTAGAAAAGTCATTTCAAAGTCTGTGTAGTGGTTTCCTTCATGACACGATGATTTTATTACTTATAATTTAAAACACCATGGTGCTTCCTGATGAACTGTTTATGGCCCTTTGATTTTTCCCAACTGCCAGGTATGTAATGCTTACTTAAATTAAATTTTTCATCTCCTATTCAAAACCTTTTAAGGAATCTCCTCTTTGCAAAATTGACTCTTAACCTGGGTAAGAAGAGAATGAAGAGTTACACAAATGTAATCACAGGGTGTCAGAAGGCTGAAGCTTCTATTAATGATTAGAAGTCAGCTTCAGGACATCCAAAGATCACTTAGTTTGGATGTAAATATTAGCTTAGATAGAGGAAATTGGAGGGATGAAAATTCAATACCACGAGATACTGTAAGAAGAAAAGAAACAGTATAAGAGGCTTAGTGTGTCCCTGCCAGTAATCATGGGATATTTATTGAATATCTACTATTTGCTTAACATGTAAAAGAAACTGAAATGTAAGGTACATCGAGTTCTTCAAGTAAATACTATCTTTGGGCGACTAAACAAAATTACATAAAATAGCTACAATTTTTTTTAAGTGGTGTTGAGTGGCATGGTATACATTATGTGGGGAATGCTGTATAATGCATAACAGAAGAGTAGTGACATAAATTAGCACAGTAGAGGCTGAGTTGATTAATTTCATTTAATGCAATATATCTGAAACATATTTGACCATTATACTCTCCCCCTTTTTTTTCAAATAACAACTTCAACATTCTAAGGTGTATACTTTAGGAAGTGAGAATGGAAAGGACAAAGCCAGACAAATAAAAATTTGTCTTAACTTTTGATCTTCAGTTTTCTGAGCTCTAAAATGGGAACAATAATGCCTATCTCACAGAAGATGCAGGAGTTAAATTAGATTCTGTGTGTGTGTGTGTGTGTGTGTGTGTGTGTGTGTGTGTGTGTGTGTGTGTGTAGTGGCACACTTAAATACTTTACCCTTGAATACTTCAATGTATTTTCCCCTAACAAGGGCATTCTCTTTCATAACAATAGAACAATGATCTAATTCAGGAAATTAACACAAGTACAGCATTATCTAATCCACATACATTATTCAGATTTTGCCATATTTTTCCTTCTTCCTGGGGAAGTGCCTCAGTCTTCCCTTGTCTTTCCTGACCTTGACACCTTGAAGAGTTTAGGACACTTATTTTGCTGACTCTCTCAATCTTTGATCTTGCCTGATATCTCCTTGTGATTATATGCAGGTTATACATTTTTGTCACAGAAGTGTCATTGTGTCCTTCCCTGTGCATCATATCTGGAGGCATCTGATGCCTGTTTCTCATTGCTGGTGATGTTCATTTTCATCACTAGGTTAAGGCAGTACCTACTAGGTTTCTCCTGTTTGCCTCTGCTTCACTTTGCAATTATGTAAATATCCTGTTACTAATCAAAGTTTATACTACTTGTCATCCACTGATGACTCTTTTTAATCAGTTATAACCATGATGGCTGCCAAATGATGGCTTTTTAAAGTCCACGTCAAAAGCAATTTTAAAAAATTATGTAATCAGAGAGATGCTACTCTATGTGAATGCCTCTAGTTTACAGAATGCCACCCTGAAATAATGTTTTTTATACAGCATGAGGAAACATCCCTAACACCCAGCTGTGACTGTTAATGTTGTGGGGATAGCACTGCTGAGAAAGTCTGGGAAGTAATATCAGGCTGATGAACAGCTATGCATTTCAAAGCTTCTGTTATAGAGAAAGCTTTGTCCACTAATGTTTATCTATAAAATATATTGAGAAATATCGTGTGCTTTGAGATAAACTATTTTTATGAAGAATTCTAGCTCTGGCCACCAGGACTTGTTTCTGCTTCAACACATAAAGAATTTTTTGTCTTTTGCTTTTACTCAAGCAATAAACTTATTTTGTAAATGACTGAAAGCAGATTAGAAGCCTTTAAAGGCTTGTTTGTAACAGCTACAGGCTTTCTCTTTCCTGCATAGGGACTCCTGCTCCCTTTTCCCCTTACTTGAAAATTATAGCAAAAAATTAATGCTCATAGTACCTGTGAGATGTATTGGAAGAGAAAAAAGTTCATCCACTTCTAAATTATTGCCCTTATAATAAAATTATCAAGTATTAGCATTTCAAATATTGTATTTTGAAATGTGATCTTTGTATACCATGAATAAAAAAGTATGACATCTATTGATCACTTATTATGCCCCAGGTACAGGATATACTAATAGTCTATATATTCTCATTTAATCCAAAACCACTCTCTGAGGTGGTATCCCCATTTACAGAAGACAAAACTGAGACAGAGAGTTAAGTGCTCTTCATTTCGTTTCCAGTGTTTGTGAGTCTTACTCATAAATCCTGAGAATTAGAACCTATCTTTGTTCATTTGTGTTAATGAGAATAGTCTTGAGATTGAGTTGACCATACCTGTGGCCCAAAGAGGCTCACTGATATTTTCTACTTTTATGGCCACATGTGGCATTTCCAGACCCAATATGTTTTCTTGAAATAGCACATTCTTTCATTCCTGGCAGTATCTAGCTAGAGACTATAGATTTACATTTTTGTAAATCGTGGATATTATTAAAGAGCATCTATTGATATTATGATTTAAAACTTTTACTTTTAAAATGTTATATACCTTTTTACCCACTTATTAAATATTTGTTGAATACTTAATATGCCTGGCACTATGCTGGGCTCTTTACATGTATAACCACCCGGTTCCATACTTCCTGGAGGGTAGTTTTTAATTCTGATTCTGCACATGAGAAAGCTGTAACTTAGAGATAGAAGTATCTGCTCAAGACCAAAACACCAGAAAGTTCGGAGTCAGGATTAAATTCCATGATTTGTCTGATTTCAGAGTCCACAATCCATGTAGTACCCTGACAACACTGGCTTTCATAAAGGTGCAGGGATGTGTAGGTAAGAAAAAGACCAACGTTGCATGGTTGAGGTGACAGGGTTTTAACATGATGCAAGGCACATTTTCCTCTATTTCTTTTTTTTTTAAAGTTTACTTCAAAATTTTTATTCCTGATTTATTAATGCAAAGTTCAAAATTATACAGAAATGAAAATATTTTAGAGGAAATTTTGGGCTGGGAATTGGGCCCATGACATTGAAGACAGTCAGATAATACTCTTCTGCCATTGCCTGATGTGTCAGTTCTGCTGAGATCCTCCAGTGGCCTCTTCTGGCAGCTTTCTGCTGTGGAACATTAGCACAAACCACGTCCTCTGCCTGGAATGTTATATACCCCCATTCTGTGACAGGCTGTCTCCTATCCCTAGGTCTCAGTGTGAATATGACTTCACCAGAAAGCTTCTCCTGACCTGTCCATGTGCCCGACTAGACTATAAGTTCCATGAGGTCAGTGATGCAACTGAAGCCCTAGTCCCTAACCCTATGCCTGGCACATAATAGCTGTTCAGTAAATGTTAAATAGATGGATGGATGGGTGGGTGAAAGAGAAAGAGGGAAATGAAAAAGACAAGGGGAAAGAGGTGGAGAGGAAAGGAAGGAGGGAGGAATATTGTTAAAGAGAAAGAGACAAGAGGGAAGGGGAGAGAGAGAGAGGAAGGCAGAGAGGGGAAGAAAGAGAAAAATTCTCATTCAGGTTATACAATAAGCATGTTGTAATGCAAAAACTTCCTGGACCTAAGGCCAGTAGAGATGAATTCAGATGCCCCTTTGTTCACTTGTTCCATAGCATTGAATATATTATTTCCCCTCTCTGAACCTCTAATTCCTCATCAGTAAAATAAGGATTTGAACTTGAAGACAGGAGGCATCTCAGATCCCTTCAAACTCTGTCATTCTCCAGAAATGCAATTGTTAGTGGATAAGTATTCTCAAATGCCTGATATGCACTTCTCCACTTCTCCTCCAACTCCCCAAAGACTAAAACAGCCCACGGCCTTGAACAATACAAATCTGTTTTGAACAATACAAATCTGTTTGAAAACACTTTATGCTCTGTCACTCCAGCTTTTATCTCACTAAGCTGTCTAAGACTATTGAAAATTCAGTAGGGTCATTAAAATCAGCTCGTCGATTTCTTTTCCCTTGTAATCTGTAAGCACTACTATATTTTGACTGAAAAAGACCGAAACAGTATGTAAAAGCATTAGCAGCAAGAATGATAGGCTGCACCATTTATTTGAATGCATGAATGTCGTTTTCTAGGACGATTGATGTTATCCAGGTTTTTCTTGATTAGGATTCTCCTGTGGCATCCATGCTTGATGGGACTGTGTGGGTGGGCAGGAGGGAAGAACAGCAGACTGGCTTGTATTAAACAAGTAGTGGGCTCTGTACATGACTGATTAGATCTGAGGTGATCCATTTCACTGAGAGGCTTCTGCATATGCCTGCCACATCATACCAATGTTCTGCAGGCTGCTAGCTGAGAAATGAGGTAAACCACACAGTCAACTAAGGTGGGAAGACTTGAATAAGCAAGAAGTGCAGTTTTGTAACTTCATAATGGACAAGTTATGCTGAGTCAATGGGCAAGGGCCACTTTTCTGCCTGTGCACACACGCACACGTATGTGTGAGCTTGTCTCACTTGAAGCCATACATTTTATGCACACATATCACGTATATACATACAAATGTTTATGAACACATGAGACTCCACTGAGTTTTAGGAAACACTTGGATTCTACCCAGTAAAGTTAAATCCAGTCAAAACACTGGATTTGTGTTACATATTCAAACTTTAAATGTAGTATTTCCCATGATACCAAAACGTACTCTGAGGTTTAGGGGGTAGCTACTAATTGTTTAAACTAGGCTAGTCTTACATACCTAAGTATCCAAGTGTTGAATTCTCCTCACTATTGTAAGTTGAACATAATCATGATAAGACTTGAACACGGCTGGATGATCAAGATACAGTTAATTCTCAATTAACACCCCTAACAAAAAAATAAATACAGAGTTTATAGCGTACCTTTTCACGTGGGACGCTTTTTAAAGTTTTTCATTATTGCTGATGCTTCTCTTGTTGCTGCTGTCATTGGTCATGAGCTGAGTATAGCAACTCTGTCTCATATTTCTTGGTATCTCAATCATAGCTTTCTGTCATCATCAATGCTTAATAAATGCTTATAGTCATATTGTACTAGATTGTCCTAAATTTAGCATAATTTAAAAATGATCAGTCTGTGTTAATTTTGAAATGTGTGTTTTCACTCATATTTGAGTGTCTATTGTCCCTCAACTCCTGTTGAACCACCTAATGACATCCCCAAGGCACAAAGGAGTTGTCAAGTTCCCCATGCTGCCATTCTTATAAGTTGCTTCATAATGGTAGGCAGCTACTTCAAACTAATGCAAACTTAGCCTTCTTTCAAAAATTCTCTTTATCTGGGCGTAGGGCCAAAAACTTCTGTTTCGAAGAGTTCCCCTCAGGCAAAGTAAATTGAGGGAGTTCCCTCGTGCATTCACCTGTTCCTTCAAAAATAGTGTGCCAAAAAAAAAAAAAAAAAATAGTGTGCCAACAAATGTGTAGTGAAGCCTTTGTACTGTTAACTTTTTAGTTAATGCCCATCAAATGAAAAATAAGTAATTTAAATGAACTGGAGTCTGTGGAAAAGCCACAAGGCAGTGTAGATAATATACCCACAAATAAGTGAAATTTGGTTGCACTGAGTTTATATGGTCTTAGTAAAAACCATGTCAGGGTGCCTGAGACATAAGTGCTTTCTCAAGAAAATTGAAGAGGCATTATTTACAGAGATGTGACCTGGAGGTCCCTGCTTCATGCATCCTAATTAAGTAAAGCAGTCACTGAAATTGCTTTCTGTCATCTGGATAAGAAGCAATTACAGTTACACTTCAGGTTGCTGGTTTGGTTAGGGAATAAGGTATTGTATTTAGCTGACTCCTTCAATCAGCTGAGGGTTAATAAATTAATGTCCATAGTTGTGAAAAGGTAATGTGGCAAAGAGGGAAATCTAACTTCTTAGAAGATGGAGACTTTAAAAATTCAGTCTGAAACCTCTTTCCAGATCATAAAATTAGTGTTAGTGGTTATTTTTGTTTTCTCTCTTACAGAAACTGAAAAAAAAAATCCCAAAATTGTTTAAAAAATATTTCCATCACCAGGTTGAGTTTTAACATGGTATACAATAAATTTAGTTAGAATAGATTTCTGATTTTTTTTTCTTTTTTTTCTGATTTCTTTATAAAACCTCCTGTATACTTACTTATCTCTATTTAATAAATATTATAATCTGTGATCTGCTGCCAACTAGATGATGAGTTCTTCAAGTGTTGATACTGGAGTTTTTTCTTTGAGAAATCCTAATTATAGCAGGCCCCCATAAAGTTTGATGAAGGAGTAAATTTTTATACTATGTTTTATGAATTCGCAAATTTGTGTCTCCTAATGCCTGTTCTTGAAATATGCTAAGTCTCTAAAAGTAGTTTCTGGCTTCTTGTTGTTGTTGTTAGAATATTTTCTGGAAAGATTTCAAAGTTTGCATTCATTTGTTTTTCGGTAGTTTCATCTTTCTCTTCCTGATCAGTGGGCACTCTCTGAATTGCTGGTTACTTGATGCGTGCAGTTAGCTGAGTGCTTGTTAACCAAGTTTTTACTAATGAAGAAAAGCAAATGAGCTCAACTGCAAAAGCTTTTGGAATAATTCTAATTAACTTCAACAAAAGGGTTGGCCTACTAAAGGAAAGAGTGGGCTGGAATTACCAACAGGTTGAGATTAGTCCACTGTTACCAACTTCCCACTGTAAAAAATGAATAAGCATGAGGAAACTGTTAAGAGATTTTGTAGCTGCTGAAACATATATCTGACCATTTTTAAATGCATGGGTGAGCTAGAGGATGATTTAAAGTTATTTTGACTAATTTTCCAGAAACTAAATTTCCAGAATGTGTGCATGCACACACATACACAGACACACACTGAGTAGTGTGCTGATGTATGTTTAACAATGCAAAGCTCTCTGGAAAAAAATAATGATACAAATACCCTGATTTGTAGCATTGTTGATTTCCAGCATAAATTCTCCCATCGTGGCCAATTTCAGCCTCCAAAGGTGATATCACTGAGCACAGTTAGGAAGAGATGTGCACAATCAGCTCTTACACTGAAGCAAACCAGCTCAAACAAACCACTGCACACTCGGCCCCAGTATACCATTTAACTTCTAATATCTCAGATACTGAATCCTGTGAATCATATATAGAGGTGTGACCCAAAATCCAGTATGAAATATCTAAACTGGAAGAATGAAATATTCGCCTTTCTTTTCCCATGTTTCAGGCAACTAAACAGAACAATGAGGCTTGCCACTTCATGGGAATAATAAGCTCATTTTGGTGAAACACATTCACTTGATAAATGATATCTGTCAGCATAAAGCCCTCACCAAACCTTCTATCATTTTGCTGATGACCCAAACTTACTTACCAAGCTGAGTGCTGACTGGATCTCTGCTATTCCAAGCAGAGCTGGGGCATGGCCACCATGAGAACCAGAAAGAGCAGCTTCAGAGTCCTGGCTTTGAAGATATTAAAGTCAGCCTCCCAGTGACCTTGCTCTCAGCCACAACCTGCTTCTTTGAACAACTCTGTCTGTTTGGCTTCCCAGCAGTTTAGGACCCCTTCTCCTTATTTCCTGTGTTCCTTCTTGCTTCAGAGACTGCAAGCCCCAGCCTGCTTGAGATGGAGATATGGCTCATGAATGGAGTATCAGACGGGTGCCAAAAGACTCAGATGGAAATAGGATCTGATTGTTTGACTCTGCTTAGAATCAATAATTGGCACTAAGTAAAGCAGGGAGTTTAATCAAGGTAAATGGGACGGTGATAAATAGATAGCTAAATGGAGTCCAGGAAGTAATAGAGTATAATTCCAAAAGAAAGGTTACATTTAATCCAAATAAGTAAAGTGCTTCTGAGAGGGAGGAAGTTAATAGAGGGATACACACTGAGAACCGTTGATGGTATGAATAGCTATGTACTACACAGGAGGAATCTTCATGGAAAAACTGCTATAAAACAGATTTAAAACACACACACTCATACACATACCCCTTGGTGTTGTGGTAGAAAAAAATAAATGCCACATTTTCAGATGTGAGGTTAATTGGACACAGGTGATTGTTGTTTCAATCTATGGGTCACACTTTTATATCATCCTTATTTAGTTAAAATGTTATTACATTTATGGAGACTTAGAATGACTATCTTCTTATCCTACTCCTCATTTCTGCAATCTCTTCTCTTCTTTCTCTTGTCCTATTAGCTTGTTTTACTTCTGCAATATTCAGACTGTATTTGAGTAATATGTTGAAATTAATGGTGGGTTTATAACCTGATATTTATTTTTAAAAACCTTGGTGTTAGTAAATACATCAAGGATGGGTCCCAGTATCTTCCGTCTAGGTTAATATTTAGGAAGTGTCAAATTTCATTGGTTTTCAAATTATGGTTCGTGAAATATATTTTATG
The DNA here is from genome assembly GCF_003676395.1 of Aethalodelphis obliquidens. NCBI lineage: Eukaryota > Metazoa > Chordata > Mammalia > Artiodactyla > Delphinidae > Aethalodelphis > Aethalodelphis obliquidens. The sequence continues at coordinate 48,071,846 of NW_020837951.1, forward strand.
AAAGAATCAGTGGCTAAACATAATTCAGAGTAGGATTAGCCCAGTGTCTCCAGCCTTGACCCTGAAGTTAAGATGTTTACGTATGAAAAGGGAGTGTGTAAATGTCTCAGAATCTCAGAAATTGAATGTTTCAAGGCCCTAGTGGACTATAACTTGGCATGGTATTTTGTAATCTGACTAAAAATATCAACAACAGCCACAAAAATAGTAATAGTGAGTATGATTTCTTAAAGTATCTACATTGTGCCAGGCATCTGACTTTCTTAAGTATCACTATGTGCTGAGTATATACTAGGTATTTCATATGTATTGCATTCATTCTTTTTTTAAAAAAATTATTTATTTATTTTTGGCTGCATTGGGTCTTCGTTGCTGCCCGCAGGCTTTCTCTGGTTGCGGTGAGTGGGGGCTACTCTTCGCTACCGTAGGTGGGCTTCTCACTGCAGTGGTTTCTCTTGTTGCAGAGCATGGGCTCTAGGCGCATGGGCTTCAGTAGTTGTGGCACATGGACTTCAGTAGTTGTGGCTCATGGGCTGTAGAGTGCAAGCTCAGTAGTGGTGGCGCACGGGCTTAGTTGCTCCGCAGCATGTGGGATCTTCCCAGACCAGGGCTTCAACCTGTGTCCCCTGCATTGGCAGGCGGATTCTTAACCACTGCGCCACCGTTGCATTCATTCTTGAGAGAAACTTGACAAAGGAGTTATCACTATCCTGTTTTTATAAATGAAGAAATTGAAGCTTAGAAAAGTTTAGAGAGAAATATGAGGGAGAACCAATATTCAAACTCAGATCAAGCTGACCGTAATTCTGCTCTCTTACTACTATGGCCATCTGATTTTAAGCTCTGAAAGGGCAGAGACCATGTTGGTTGTGCTCATCTTTCTATCTCTAGCACATAATAATTTGCTTGGCATTCAATCTATATGTGTGAGTTGAAAGAATAAATGAAATCTCTCATTTAAATTCTTGTTAGCTGTCGTATTTTTTTCCATCTGAAAGTGAGAATTATAATGTTAAAAATTTTTGTTAAACTTTTCAGACATTTAATGAGGCCATATGACTTAGTGTGGTTGCAGCATTTTAGTGCTCAGCATGCAGCAGCAGGAGCCCCCAAGTGTAATCTATGAAAGACTACAGAGATGCTGAAATAAATTAAAAATTTTAATGAGTTCAACAATTCAAACTTTAACTCAAATAATTTCTATGGTGATCAATAAATACCCTGTGCCTATGTAATTTCTTTTCATATGTTTCATGTCAATATCAGCATAATAAATGCAAGAATTAAAATCTCTAGGAGAAATGGCTTCAGATTCATTCAGTCTTTATAACCCAGATAAAACTACCAAATAGCATTGACTACATCCTGGGCATTGAATTCATGAATTTGCTATTACAACTTAATATACCCTTTATGTCCAAGCTCGCATTGCTGCACAAGATTCCAAAATGAATAATCTTGTCTATACTAAAATAATGTTTTGTGTTTTTAAAATGCCATTTAGTCCGATTGGTCAAGGAAAACCTGAGTGTCATTTTAACCATCTAAGCTTCATTAAAATTTATGCTTCTGTCATTAGAAGGAAATTGAATGCATCTTGTCAAAGAAGGCATCTCTGTTACCTCTGAAAACAAAATCATGGCAGATTTTTTTTTTTAATATTTATTTTTTATTATTTTTTTGGCTGTGTCGTGGCTTAGTCGCAGCATGCGGGATCTTCGTTGAGGCATGCGGGATCTTTATCATTGCAGTGCGTTGCAGGTTCTTCGTTGGGGTGTGCCGGCTTCTCTCTAGCTGTGGCGTGCGGGTTTTCTCTCTCTAGTTGTGGCGTGCAGGCTCCAGGGCACATGGGCTCTGTAATTGTGGTGTGTGGGCTCCAGAGCGCGTGGGCTCTGTAGTTTGGGGCACGTGGGCTCTCTCGTTGAGGCGCACGAGCTCAGTAGTAGTGATGCGTGGGCTCAGTTGCCCTGCGGCATGTGGGATCTTAGTTCCCTGACCAGGAATCAAACCCATGTCCCCTGCATTAGAAGGTGGATTCTTTACCATTGGACCACTGGGGAAGTCCCATGGCAGATTGTTTTTAAATAATTCTAATAACTTTCTGTAACTATAAAATATGTTTACTGAACAAACTTTAGAAAATATGATCAAAAATTTAAAAATAATTATACCTCCTTAGCCTTAGGTGACCACAGTGAATGTTCATTAACATTTGTTTGTGTTTGCTAAGAGACTTTATACTTTATTTACAGATAAGTGAGTCAGTAGAAAGGGAACATGAATCAGACATTCTTGTCTTTACAGAAAGCTTCAGCATGTAATTTCAGGCTTTTGGACCCCTGAAGTAGCTTCTTTGAGCTAAGAGTTCAGTCTGTATCCTGGTACATGACTCAAATGATAAAAGCAGCCCACCAAAGTAATGTCATAGCCCTAATTCTACTCTAATTTTCCTACTAAATATTCTCTTCTGAATTCCAGTTATCTGTCTGACTATTGTTTATTATCAATATCTATAGTATCTATTGACATTTGAATGCATATCTATGTAAGGATATGGAGTGACCAATGTAGTTTTTTTGCTGAAGTTCTCTCATAACACATCATTATATACCTTAATTCTTAAAGACTTTCTAATTCCTGAAAGACTGTTCCCCAGAATACATGCATGAAAAATCTGTTGATTTTCCTTTTTTTTGGTCATAAGCTTAGATTGTCTAAACTGTATTATGGTATTTCTCTTCCTTTATTATATCTTCACATAGTAATTGAATTTGGAATGGGTAAATCTTGAACTTTTTATTGATGAATATTTACATCTTTATTTGGTGTCATTTTATATTTTGGTCACCTTTCAGTATGTAGCTTTTACTCCATACTGAATTTTGTATATCTTTGGCTCTAGAAATCTGTGAATACATAGAACATGTTAAAAGTCCCTCATAACTATTAAGCTAATTTCTGATAGCATTTTATTTTTCACTCTCTCTTTGTGAGAATATTTTGGTCTTATTATAGGTCAGGAGTTTTTTTTTTTTTTTAATGTTGTGTTTCAGGTGTACAGCAAAGTGAATCTGTTATATATATACATATATCCATTCTTTTTTAGGTTCTTTTCACATATAGACCATTACAGAGTATTGAGTATAGTTCCCTGTGCTATACAATAGGTCCTTATTAGTCATGTATTTTATATGTAGTAGTGTGTATATGTCAATCCCAATCTTCCAATTTATCTCTCTCCCCCAGCTTACCCCCTGGTAACCATAAGTTTATTTTTACATCTGTAACTCTGTCTCTGTTCTATAGATAAGTTCATTAGTAGCCTTTTTTTTTAGATTCCACATGTAAGTGATATCATATGATATTTGTCTTTCTCTGTCTGACTTCACTCAATATGACCATCTCTAGGTCCATCCATGTTGCTGCAAATGGCATTATTTTGTTCTTTTTATGGCTGAGTAATATTCTATTGTATGTATGTACCACATTTTCTTTATCCATTCCTCTGCTGATGGACATTTAGGTTGCTTCCACGTCCTGGCTATTGTAAATAGAGCTGCAGTGAACATTAGGGTGCATGTATCTTTTCGGATTATGGTTTTCTCTGGCTATATGCCCAGGAGTGGGATTGCTGGATCATATGGTAGCTCTATTTTTATTTTTTTGAAGAACCTCCATACCGTTCTCAACAATTTACATTCCCACCAACAGTGTAGGAGGGTTCCATTTTCTGCACACCCTCTCCAGCATTTATTGTTTGTAGATTTTTTGATGATGGCCATGTTATAAGTCAGGAGTTCTTTACCTAGAATCCTAGACTCCCAAGGGTTCAAGGATTTAATTCATAAGGTCTGTGAACTTGTATAGAAAAACATATACATATTCATATTCACTAACCTCTGACTAAAATTTAGCAGTTTCTTCAATTATAAATGTAGACAACAAACCACAGTACTGTTAGCAATATCTGACTTTGTCACCACTGAAACTGACAGATATTTTCATGTCACTTTATAGTTGCTATAGATATCTTAAAATATCATTACATTCATCACTACTTAGAAATTATGGAAGTTATTAGATCTACTGCTAGATCTTGATATTTAGTATATTAATAAGGGCTTGCATATTTTTATAACAAATATCTGGCTTTAATTTTTCAACAATATTTAGTGTTTTAGTATTTCAATATAATAGGTTTTCTTTGTAAATAGATGTAGTTTATGCACGAAAAACTATTTTGATGATGCGACTGTATCTTTCACCTATTTATTTTACTCTTCCAAACATTAGGATTATATACCAACACACAGCGTAAGTATCTTTCTTGGTACTTAGACTTCAAAAATATCTTCTGATTAGTTTTCATACTTAAAAAATGACTATAGAACTTGGAAGAACTGGATAAGAAAGAAACTTCAAAACAAACAAAAGGGAATGATTAAACGATAGAAGGAGAAGAGTAAACAAGGGTGATCCCAGATGATCTAGAAGAGGAAATTTCTTATATTTCTATTTATACATGATGCTAATTTCATCCAGGTGATGAGCTGCCAGATTAATAAGGATCATTTCAAGAAGGCCTAGTAAGACATGGCAGATGTGCTTTCATAAGGAAAGGTAGTAAATTTGCAGAATATAGTTCTAGAAAGAGGACTTAAATCTGGAAGCCGTGGTTGACTGTTTCCCAAAGTGTAGTAGTGTCTGCAGCCAGAGATGCTTCCCCTTTCCCATTCATCCCCACCCTTGCAAAGCTGGGAAAATTTCCAGAAGGAAAAAAAAAAGATCCTGTGCTGATTATCATTATACAGTCTTGCCAGAGGTATATTTCTGGATCCTGTACTTCCACAAAAGAATGAAGAATATGGAGGAAGTTGAGTGAGTGGTAACTAAAATGATCAGCGGATGGATATATCCCTTGATTTGAGGAAGTGAGGACTGAACAAGTGCAAGGCCTGTAAAAATTTGAAGATTATAAACAAGATGGAGATGGCTCTGTTAACCAAATTCTTGAACACAGAACTCTTTTTTTTTTTGCGGTACGCGGGCCTCTTACTGTTGTGGCCTCTCCCATTGCAGAGCACAGGCTCCGGACGTGCAGGCTCAGCGGCCATGGCTCACGGGCCCAGCCGCTCCGTGGCATGTGGGATCTTCCTGGACCGGGACACGAACCCGTGTCCCCTGCATCTGCAGGCGGACTCTCAAGCACAGTGCCACCAGGGAAGCCCAACACAGAACTCTTAAAAGGGATTTGATTCAAGAATTTGAATAAAAATAAATGACAGAATCACTATATACTGCAAGTAATAAACATATGGAACTGGTAGTCTCTAATGGTGGTATTCATCAATATAAACAAAAAAGGGGGGCTGAAAACAGTTGAGTGTGTGAATAGTGGCTTTCCAATGGGATTTCATTAAGGGAATGTTAAAATGATAAACCCACATGCTTATTAAACTACTGAAGTTATTGACAGGACAACCACTGCATGTGACGAAATACCCTTCAGTGACATTAATAGGAGCCATACAATTGGACTGTATTCTGGTGTTCCCGCTGTGTGGTTGTTTTTGTTTCTCTGGCTGCATGTTGTGTATGGTATGCCAACAGCGGTGGCTGCTAAGTCAGTGCTTGTCCTTATTAAAGAAGAAATGTGCCAATACCACCAACTTGGTATTTTCCCTGCAAATGATCGTATCCTGGTTCATTAGAAAATATGAGCCTCATATAGTTCATACCCATAAATATTTATTCCTTTTCTGTGCATCATGTATTCTTGCCAGTAAAGCTCAGGCTCTCGTAGAGTGGAATTCTCACAGCTGTCATCCTGTAGACTTCAGGGCTACTTCAGCAGCTCCTTCTGCACTACTCAGAGCAAGTCTATCTGTAGGGGATTTAGAGCCAACAAGTTCAGTCTAGATCATTACTCCCTGCCAATCTTCATCAGTCAAGAGGGTTGCAAAATAAGGAAAAAAAATTACCAGCAGGGCGGGAAAATGATTATTACAGTTTCTCTTTGGGGAATGAGTGTTTCATTACTTGTGATGCATTCTACTTTGTCAGAGAATAAATAGGTTGCTTGGTGCTGAGAAGGTGAAGAAATCGCAGAATTATCTCTAATTTGGGCTGGACTCACAAAACAAAGATATTATTGGAAATCAGTCAGGAAAAGGGGGACAGGTTTGAGGGAGATGTATTGAAGTGGTTTCCCTCTCCAAGTAACATTGTTTATACTTGGATGGGTAAGCAGCCACCTACACAATACTGTGCTTCTCTGGCCTGCTTTCAAACAACTTTAGAAATCAGAGATGCAGAGGTGTCAATTTCCCCAGCTGCTGTGGCATAAGCTCAGTTAGTAGAAGTATCAAAACACGGTCAGTAATAAGAAAGACACAGGAAAATTATAGCTTATGTTGCCCTGTGATCAGGTAATGATACAATCAGCTAAGACTGAATATCAGGCACTCTTCTAAGATTTTTATATACATTAATTTATTTGGCCCTCATAATAGGCTTATAGGATTCATATATTATAAGGAACCTGAGGCATAGAGAGGTTTCAATAACTTGCCCAGGGTCATCCTGCTAATAATTGACAGAGTTGATTTTGGGTCTCAGGCAGTCAAGTTTAGAGCTCACACTCAACAGTTATATTCTACTGTATATTTTGGGTGTATTCTGTTCAAGAAGGCACCACGAAATACTTGCCCTGGATTTTCATCCCTAGTTAAGTAGAAGCTTGTTACCTCCTCCTTAAAATCTCAGTTTCAGTCTTAACCAGTAGTTACTTCTACCTCTCTGATATCCTGTATCCAATTTGATTTTTCTTTTCCAGAAAATGATAACGGCTCAGTTTTTGATACTCTGCACCTCTGTCCTGTGTGTGTTGTGTGTGTGTGTGTGTGTGTGTGTGTGTGCACATATGTTTTTTGTTTTTATTCCAGTTTATTGAGATATAATTGACATACAGTACTATGTAAAGTTAAGGTGTACAGCATAATGGTTTGACTTACATAACATCGTGAAATTATTACCAAAGTAAGTTCAGTGAACATCATTTCATATAAATGCAAAATTAAAGAAATAGAAAAGAATGTTTTTCTTTTGATGAGAACTCTTAGGATTTGTTCTCTTAACAACTTTTATGTATAGCCTACAGCAATGTGAATCATGTTTATCATGTCCAGTGCTGTACTGGAAGTTTGTACCTTTTGACGGCATTCATCCAGTTCCCCTCCCCTCACCAACACCACAAATCTGATCTCTTTTTCTAGGAATTTGTTTGTTTGTTTTTGAAGTATAATTTTCCTACAACATTATGTTAGTTCCTGGTGTACAGCATAGTGATGTGGCATTTCTATACACTTCAAAATGATCACCACTATAAGTCTAGTCACCATCTGTCACTCTACAAAGACATTACATAATTATCCACTGTGTTCCCCACACTGTAAAGTTCATACCCATGACTCATTTATTTTTGTAGCTGGAAGTTTGTATCTCTTAATCTCCCTCAGGAAAGAAACCTGTTTCTACCCCCCTTACCCCCCCACCCCTCTGGCAACCACTTGTTTGTTCTCTGTATCTTTGTTTCTGTTTTGTTATGTTTGTTCATTTGTTTTATTTTTTAGATTCCACATGTAAGTGAAATCATATGGTATTTGTCTTTCTCTGACTTATTTCACTTAGCATAATGCCCTCTAGGTCCATCCATTACATCTATATTCTTTCTTTGAGTTTATAGCTGAGGTATATTTTTGTGTTCAATAATTAATTAAACATTTTTGTTTTGAGATAAATGTAAATTTACATGCAGTTGTAAGAAATAATACAGAGAAATCCTGTGTATCCTTTATCTGATTTCCCCCCATAGTAACATCTTGCAAAACCACAGTATAATATCACAACCAGGATATTGACATTATCCAATCCACCAATCTTATTCACATTTCCCAAGTGTAACTTTACTCATTTGTGTGTATGTGTGTGTGTGTGTGTGTATACTTAGTTCTGTACAGTTCTGTCACATGGGTCTGTTCATGTGTCTGAACCATAGTCAAGATATGGAAGAGTTCTATCACCACAAGGATCCTTTGTGTTGCCCTTTTTATAACCACGCCATCTTCCTCCTGTACCTCCCCTTCCCTGTTCCTAAACCTTGGCAACCACTATCCTGTTCTCCATTACTTAAATTTTGTCCTTCCAAATGTTTATTATAAATGAAATTACTATATGTAATTTTGGAGGATTGGCTTCTTTCACTTACTGTAATACCTTGGAAACTCTTCCAAGTTGTTGCATGTATCAAAAAACCGTTCCTTTTTATTGCTGAGTAGTATTCCACAGTTGGTTTAACAGTTCACCTGTTGAAGGACATCTGGGTTGTTTCCACTTTGGGCTGTTATGAATAAGGCTGCTTTGAGCATTCACACACAGATCTTTGTGTAAACATAAGTTTTTATTTCTCTAGGATAAATGTCTGAGAATATTACTGGGTTATATGGTAGCTGATGCTTAGTTCTACAAGAAACTGCTAAATTGTTTTCCAGAGTGACTCTATCATTTAATATTCCCAGTAGCAGTAAATGAGTGAGCCAGGTTTCTCCCCATCGTCACCAGCATCTAGTACTGTTACTATTTTTAATTTTTGTGATTCTGATAGGTGTATAATTATAGCTCATTGTGGTTTTAATTTGCATTTTCCTGATGTCTAATTATGTTGAACAACTTTTTATGTGCTTATTTGCCATCTTTATTTCTGCTTCTGTGAAATGTCTGTTCATCTCTTTTGCTAATTTTCTAATTGGGTTTTTTTTTTTTTTTTTTTACTGTTGAGTTTTGGCAGATCTTTATGTATTCTAAGTAATAGTCTTTTGCTGGATATGTAGTTTGCAGATACTTTCTTCAATTCTGTAGCTTGTGTTTTTATCATGTAGCAGAGTATTTCAAAGAACAAAATTTAAAAATTTTGATAAGGTCCAAATTATCAATTTTTCCTTTTAGGGATCGTGCTGTTGGTATCAAGACTAAGAATTCTTTACCTAGCCCTAGATCTCCGTGGTTTTTCTCACTTTTCTTTTCTACAATTTTTATAGTTTTATGTTTTGCAATTTAAGTTTATAATCTATTTTGTGTTAATTTTTATATGAGGTGTGAGTTTAGTTTGGGTTCACCTATTTATTTATTCATTTTGCCTATGGATTCCAATTGCTCTCGTATCATTTCTTGAAAAAGCTATCTTTTCTGATAAACTGCTTTTGCACCCTTGTCAAAAATCCGTTGGATATATTTGTGGGGGTCTATTTCTGGGTTCTTTATTCAGTTCCATTAATCTGTGTGCACATCCCTTTACAAATACCATATTGTCTTGAGTAATGTAGCCATATAGTAAGACTTGATTTTGGGTAGAGTGATTCCTCCCACTTTAGTCCTTTTCAGATTTGCTTTAACTATTGAATATTTAATTTATGATGTTAATTTATAATGAAAAACAACAGCCCATGCTCCACTTAACATTCTTATTCCAACCTCCTGGAGGCAGCATCTGTGAGTAATTGCATTTTAGTTTCTTTTGGTGGTTTACCCTTTATTTCTTAATAGTATATATTGCTACCTCTTGATTTATCAGCTTTTCGATGCTTTGCATTACTTTTTGCTATAATATATAGTGTCTTAGCTCACTTAAATCAATCCCCACTCCCTCTCCCTCCTACCTTTTGCTATTGTTAAGCCACTAGTTTTAGTTTGTTCCCTGGTCATTTGTGTACCTTAAAAAGACATACCTGAACCTTCTTCTCTTGACTTCCCTCTTTGTTAGATGACAGTACTGCTCCCCCAACTCTTTCACCTCATGTTGTCTTATACATTGTTGAACTTTTCAACATTTTCATTCTGTTTTGTAATGAATGATAATTGTCTTATTTCTTTGTAGTCTTATTTGAAAAGTTGAAAATCAGTAGATATTATTAGCTTTTTAAAACTGTAAATATTTCATCATAAATTTCTTGACTCTGCCAAATAGCCCTATGGACCATTCCCATTATAAATGTTCCTAATACCAAGTTGAATAGACTCTCCCCACCATCGTCAAAATTAAGTCACCTTTTAGATTACTTCACACTTGAATGATGCATTTCTTATTATTCCTTGAGTTGCATATTATCAATCTTTTTGGAATAAATTTTCTTATTGAAGGATATGCATACATAAAAAGCAAAGATTATAACTGTATAGCCTGATATATTTTCACAATAAATAGAACATTAGCAGTACCCCCAAAACCTTGTTTGCACCACCCCAGTCATCACTTGCCCTTCTCCATTTTCCTGACTTCAAACACTATATGTATTTGTTTTATTTGATTTTGGATTTTATATAAATTGAGAGATACAATATTAATCTTTTGGTCTGGCTTCTTAACATTAAGTTTGTGAGAGACATCTTTGTGGTTGCATTCAGCAATAATTCTTTTATTTTTGTTGCTGTAAAGTAGTTTTTGTAGTAAAATACCACAATGTCTTTATTCCAACTGTGATTGGGCATTTTTTTCCAGTTTGGCTATTGTGGATATGCTGCTTTAAATCTTCTTTTCCCTGTCTTTGAGTATATACATACAAACTTGCTGTTGGGTATATGTTAGGAGTATAATTACTGTGTTATAGAATATGAATATTTTCAAGTATAATGAATACTGCTAAACAGTCTTTCTAAGTTTGTAATCTCACTAACATGTATGAGAATTCTATTTGATCAATTTCTTCACTAACAATTAGGCTTGGCAGTTATTTTAATTTTACCCAGTTTGGTGAGTAGATGTTTTTACCTCATTGTAATTTTAATTTGCATTTTCCTGATGAATAATTGAGGTTGAATAGTTTTTCATATTTTTTGGCTAGTTCTTTAAATATTCTGGTTTTGAATCTATTTTTATTTATTCTATGGCTTTTCACTTTTTTAAAACTGTCTAAATGAGCAAAAAAAAATTGTAATGTTATCCAGTTAATCTTTTCTGTTTTGGTTAGTGTTTTTTGACCCTTTTAAAACGTATTTGCCTATCCCAAGTTTATAGAAACATTGCATAATATTTTCATCTAGAAGCTTTATTGTTTTACCTTTCATATTTAGACTTACTGAAATTAATTTTTGTGTATGGTGTGAGGTAGGATTCAAAATATATTTTTCCCATATAAATATCCACTAATTTGGTTCCATTTCTTTAAAAGGCCATCCTTTTCCCAAAGTTCTACAGTGAAATCTTAGCCATAATCAAGTGTCCATAGATGTGTGGGTCTGTTTCTGCCCCTCTATTCTGTTACATTGTTCTATTTACCTATCTTTGTACCAGCACACACTTTAGCTTTTTACTGATTCTTGAAATGTGGTTGTTTAAGCCTTCCAGTTTACGATTGTTTTGGCTATTCTTGGCCCTTTGAATTTCCATATAAATTCTAGAATCAGATTATCATTTAAAAAAATTCTCATGGGATTTTGACGTTTATAGATCAATTTGCAGAGATATGACATCTTTACAATATCAATATTCCAACCCATGAATCTAATACATATCCCCCCAATTATTTAATTCTTTAAAAACCTCCTCTCAATATATTTTTTTCAGTTTTCTGGGTTCTTACACTTCTTTTACTTCTTTTGTTAGAATTATTGCTAGGTATTTGAAGATTTTTGATATAAACAGAAACTTTTTAAATTTTCATTTTTAGCTGTTGATGAAATATAGAAATAAATTGATTTTTGTATATTGACCTTTAGCCAATGAACTAAATGATTTCACTTACTAATCCTAAAAATGTATTTTTAGGTTCTTTTCTAGTTACTATATTTCTTTTAGTCACATAGTACAGGGTGTCAGTTTGGGAGGGTGATAAAAGTTCTAGAGATGGATGTTGGTAATAGTTGTGGAACAGTGTGAATGTACTTAATGCCACTGAACTGTACACTTAAAAATGGTTAAAAAGGTACATTTTATGTTATGTATATTTTACCACAGTTTATATAAAAGAGATGTTGATGAGATCTGCAGTATACTCACATTTGGCAATGTCGTCAGAATTTCTTTACCTCCCTCGTGATTTATTATTATTACTCTGAAGCAAGTATGTAGGGAACTGTCCAAAACCTGCTCCTCAGTGTGACACATGGATATTCCATTCAAAACAAAAATAGACCCAAAACTCTACTGAATTAAACTAAACTACTCTGGTTCATTGGCTTTCTTTTTTGCTTAGCAGATTTTCCATAAGGAAAGCTCTGATTTAATTGATAGAAAACACAAAACAAATGTAGAAGACCCCAAATGATAAACTCCAGAGTGGAATGATAAGGGGACACTCTCATAGTACTCTGAAGTACTCTGAACATAAGAAAACACAAAGAATGAGGAAAATGTCCTTGAACTGCTATGGAATGATTTCCAGGATATACCGTCAAGTGGGGGAAAAAAAGCAAGATTCAAAGGATTCAAAATATTTAAACTAAATCTAGCCTTGAAACTATAGTTAGACAAGTCAGTTTGTGGAAAAATCATTAAAGATAACTAACCCTAGGACTCTTTGAAAATGTCAGTATAATGAATAACCAGAAAAAGAAATATGAAGGTAATAGACTTATTCTAGATTAAAAGAGGGACTAGATGGTTGAGAGTTCGCCTGCCGGTGCAGGAGACGCGGGTTCGTGCCCCGGTCCGGGAAGATCCCACATGCCGTGGAGCGGGTAGGCCCGTGAGCCATGGCCGCTGAGCCTGCGCATCCGGAGCCTGTGCTCCGCAATGGGAGAGGCCACAACAGTGAGAGGCCCGCGTACCGCAAAAAAAAAAAAAAGAGAGACTAGAGAGACTTGACAACCAAATGCTGTTAAGTAATCCTTTAATGAGTCCTGGATCCAACAACAACAATTATTAAAGACATCTTTGGAAAACTTGAATATAGACTATATATTAAATCATACTTTTCCATGTTAAATTTCTTGGTTGAGATATTGGTATTGTGGTTATGTAGGAAAACATTCTTGTTGTTAAGTGATACATGCTGAAGTGTTTGGGGGTGAAGTGTAATGATATCTGCAACTTGTATGCAAGTAATTCTAAAGGATATATGTGGAGAACGGATCTAGCTGAAGGTATAGAGGTGCTCATTATACTATTATTTCAACTCAAAATCAGACTTGAAATTTTTCAAGTAAAAAGTTGAGGGACAAAAGGGATGTCCACGATAAAAAATAATTTAAATTAGAGCTATGCCATTTACTTATTTTGTAGTTCATTGGAGTTTGAGCTTACATTTAAGTAATGTTAAATGGTAACAAATTGGTCATCCTAACCAAATAAGCCTTCATGGAATGCCTGTTGTGTCTGAGGTGTGGTAGAGAATAGATATGTATAATGAAAGGAGAAAAGAGTCAAAGCAGAAAAACGATCAACACGATGGATGAAGTTATAGTGAAAACCTCAGTGTAGAATAATTGTGTTGTGTGTCTAAAAAGTTGGTCTTTCATTTTCTCTGAGACCTCTCATTAAAAAGAAATGTAGTCCCTTGTATTAGATGGTTTCCTGGAGACTGAGATTCCTTTTTAAAGTTTGAAAGCTAAAACCACTGGCTCCAGTTTCAGTGAAGAGAAGTATTTCTAGCAACTGATTGATAGCTTACGGCATATAGTACATAAAATGACTTAGTACATGGAGTCAGGGAATGCTTCCTTGAATTGATGTCAGAGGTGAACTTTGAAGAGTGATAAGAGTTAACTAGGCAAATGGGATGGGTGAAAGTATTCTAAGCACAGGGAACAGCACGTACAAAGAACAAAAACGAGGGGAATGGTGCATTTGGGAGCTAGGAGAAGGTCAGTATGCCTGGAGCACGGAAACGGAAAAGATGAATGTAGAAACAAGGTTGCAACCCTCCATCTCCCACCCCTTCATTGTTCATTCCTCCATCTCTATTAGCTTGTCAACCACAAGGGGGCTCCCAAGACCCAATACCTGGTCTGTGGCCTGTGTGCCATTCCAAAGGTGTTTCCTTTCTTCCTTGGGGTTGTACAGAACCATCCTGAGCAGCTCCCATCTCTTTCACATATGACCCCGCCAACTGAGTAGCAAAGGGGAAACAAGCGAATAAGTTTCAAGTTACTACCAACACACAATAGATGCCATGTGTCTCATACTCCCTCTTGGGTTAGAAATCAAAATAGCTGCCTAGACACACGGGGATCAACAATGCAGTCCTCCTTTCATTAGAATGATGTTTTGCTTTGGATTCTACATCAAAAAGGCTAATTTTTCAGGGTTAGGGACTTGCTGTTTTTATAGGAGGACAAAAAAAGAGGAGAGTGTTTGGTTTTATTTTTTACAATGTCTCTATTGTTCCTGGCTTTTTTGTCCTTAATGGACATTGCATGGCACCAAGGCATTTAGAAGTAACTCAGTATGCCTGTTCCGAAATCATGTAGATCAGTAAGAATATCATAACTTTTGAAACTAGAACTATGAGGTAGCAGAAATCTTAGGTTTGCTGAGATATATTTAAGCTTAAAATGACCTTAATGGAAAAAACAAATGTAAAAATCTAAGGGAAAATGACATGTGTGTATATATTTTTATCTTTATCTCTATGTGTTAGTTATCCTAGGGTTGATAAAACTAATTAAAAGGCACAGTGACTGCTGAATTGGTTATAGACATAACCCCCAGATTGGGATTGCTTTTGGGAAGACCCAAGGGTTCTCATACCACACCACCTACCACAGTCTGGACTCCCAGGTCCTGGCACTGGAGTGGCTCAGAACTGGCTTTGGGTTCCAACAGCACTAATAATCAGAATTCACTCAATCACCCATCCACCAACCACCATTCAAATATGTTCTACACCAATGTTTCATCTATTGGAGTAGAAGGCAATTAGGTAGATCTGAGGAAATTCAGCAGGCCAAATCATTACTTTGCATTCTGCATGTAATTTGTTGAGACCCTTCTAATAAGAAAAGGTATTTTGTTTGTTTTCTAGCTAGAATTATATTTATAGGAACAAAACTTATCAGACCAATACCAGTTTCTGCTATGAAAGTGGCAGGACTGATAAATTGCAATATGATTATAATTTATCTTGATTCTGTGAAGATTTTTATTCTGTTCATACTAATGAAAAGAACTGGAGAAACAGCCCACGTCCCTTTTCAGGGTGTTGTCAATCCTGTGGACTAAATAGCAGGTACGCACTTTACTGTCAGCTTCTCATGAACTGTGTGAGGGGTCTAGGTTAATGAGGTAAAGGGCAAGATCCCGTTCCTTTATGATGGCAGGTGATTATGTGATTTAATCAGCGAACTGTGTTTAATTAGCTCTAAAAGTAATAAAACTAGATAAGTTTGACAGCTGGAAGAGGAAAGTCAAATAAATTAAAAAGCAAAATCTAAGTTTCTCTGGATCCCAACTAGATTGAAATTTTATTTGAGTTTTATATATACACTTTAAAATTTATTTTTCATGTAAGCACCACAGCTCAGGGGATTATTTTTACACCAGGAAAGCCCGGTCATGGATCTGAAAACCAATTTAGCACTTCCTTTATTTTATTTCCAAAACTTAGCAGTACTTTGGAAATGGCTAAAGAAAAAATAATAACTACAATGAGATGGAATTCAACACTTTAACCTCAGTGTTCAGCCAAACAGAATCTTAAGGCTCTAAATTGTAAACTCATTCCATTTGACTTGATTTTAGGGTCACATGGAGCCAAAACTAACTTAAGTGCCTTGAATTCACTGCTTTGAACTGAAAAGTAAGCTGTTTGCTTGCTCCCAATGGGAATACGTTATGCTGAAAGATCGCTTCCTGTCTGTCCTAGAGGGGCTTCCCTGCCCTGAAAGGAGCGGTAAGTTGGGCCAGCTGTCTCTGCAGGGGCCGCCTCTGACAGCTTTCTCAGGATGAGGTCAGGAAAGCACCAAGCTGTCGGAAGATATGAAGCCAAAGGCTTGGCACAGCCCCGCCCCTCCCTTGCAGAGGGCTTTAACTTTAAGTGCGGCCCGAATGCTGAAGTCACAGAAAAGGGACACATTTCCCCCAAGTGACTTCTGCTGAACCACACTGTGGATTGTTTCAGATGCTCCTGAAAGTCATTAGGAATGCTGTCCTGCATGGATATTTTAGACCGTCTGTAGGAGGATTGCCCAGAGAGAGTTGCCCCTCTCTCTGGTGTGACATTGGAAGGTGCTGGAGAGTAAAAATAATCCTGGATTAGCATATTAGTCAGATGCAGTATTTATCCATTCTGCAGTTAGGGAACAAAAACTTAAAATGCCACCTTGCCGAAAATAACAGGCAATTAAAGTATGCCGAATCCATGATACTACTTGTGGTAGCCAAGAAGCATTATTGTAGAGGAATAATTATTAATGGGGTTTCCAGTCTTTCATTTCCCCTGATATTACCTACCTAACTCTTTACCCTTTTGCCTTTGAAAAGAAGTGAAGAGTTTTTCTGGTTTCATCCAGGGTAGTATCACCACTTCTGCTTATTATTTCTGATCACTGTCCCACTAAATTCTAAGTATGATGCTAAGTTCTGGCATGAACCACTGCCGGAAGGAGTCCAAATGAAGAAGTGTAAACATCCAAAGACTGCCCCATTCACACAGCTGGAAAAATCAATTCAATTGAAAGCACACATCCAATCTACTTCAGGTGTGATCGACAGCATATTACCAGGTCAATGCCTTCATAATTATTTCTTTCTAGTGAGGCCTTGTGGGAGATAGGCCAGATACTCTGACTCATCTTTACTGAGTGCTTTCATGCCAGCATGCTCCCTTCTCTGAAAGGCAACTGGAATTGAAGGAAAATGGAAAACTCATCTTGAGGTGAAATGGGAAGTGACCAAGGAGCCACAAGGCAGTGACTGTCAATAGGCAGAAATAAGTGGCTTTGCTACAATCATGTCTCGTAAATGTGCCTACCTTCCATCACAGTGCCTTATATCTAGCAAGTGTGGAACAAAAAATTCTGGAAAGTATGAAAATAAGGAGTGCACTGTGTAGTACTGCAGGGGACAAAGGGGTAGAAAGTAAAAGTGTGAAGAAGATGTGAAGACCATCATTGCAAAATAAATGGAAATGCAGTTCCAGGACTTCTAAAACCACGCTAGTGAAACTGTTTGTGTTGTAATCTGAGTTCTAAGAGTAAATAATGTATCCTATTTGTGGGAGAAGTTGCTAGTGGTGAAAGAACACGTACTAGAAAACAACTAAAAAATAGTGATAATGATACAAGTAAAATTCAGTAAAAGTGGTTACATCAGGGTAAGTAAAAAACTGAAACTAAGAAGTAGAATTGAAGCATAATATATGGATTATATAGAGAATAAAATTAAAAACAATTTTTCAGCAACAGCGATAACCTGAAAACAATAGAAACAAGCTTGAAGGCATATGGGAAAGGAATTTCTTTTTGAATTTTATTTAATTTTTTTTTTTATACAGCAGGTTCTTATTAGTCGTCCATTTTATACACATCAGTGTGTACATGTCAATCCCAATCACCCAATTCATCACACCCCCAACCCCACCCCCCGCTGCTTTCCCCCCTTGGTGTCCATATGTTTGTTCTCTACTTCTGTGTCTCAACTTCTGCCCTGCAAACTGGTTCATCAGTACCATTTTTCTACGTTCCACATATATGTGTTAATATACAATATTTGTTTTTCTCTTTCTGACTTATTTCACTCTGTATGACAGTCTCTAGATCCATCCACATCTCAGCATATGACCCAATTTCGTTCCTTTTAATGGCTGAGTAATATTCCATTGTATATATGTACCACATCTTCTTTATCCATTCGTCTGTCCAGGGGCATTTAGGTTGCTTCCATGACCTGGCTATTGTAAATAATACTGCAGTGAACATTGGGGTGCATGTGTCTTTTTGAATTATAGTTTTCTCTGGGTATATGCCCAGTAGTGGGATTGCTGGATCATATGGTAATTCTATTTTTAGTTTTTTAAGGAACCTCCATACTGTTCTCCATAGACGCTGTATCAATTTACATTCCCACCAACAGTGCAAGAGGGTTCCCTTTTCTCCATACCCTCTCCAGAATTTGTTGGTTGTAGATTTTCTGATGATACCCATTCTAACTGGTGTGAGGTGATACCTCATTGTAGTTTTGATTTGCATTTCTCTAATAATTAGTGATGTTGAGCAGCTTTTCATGTGCTTCTTGGCCATCTGTATGTCTTCTTTGGAGAAATGTCTATTTAGGTCTTCTGCCCATTTTTGGATTGGGTTGTTTGTTTTTTTAATATTGAGCTGCATGAGCTGTTTATATATTTTGGAGATTAATCCTTTGTCCACTGATTCATTTGCAAATATTTTCTCTCATTCTGAGGGTTGTCTTTTCGTCTTGTTTATGGTTTCCTTTGCTGTGTAAAAGCTTTGAAGTTTCATTAGGTCCCATTTGTTTATTTTTGTTTTTATTTCTGTTTCTCTAGGAGGTAGATCAAAAAAGATCTTGCTGTGATTTATGTCAAAGAGTGTTCTGCCTATGTTTTCCTCTAAGAGTTTTATACTGTCTGGTCTTACATTTAGGTCTCGAATCCATTTTGAGTTTATTTTTGTGTATGGTGTTAAGGAGTGTTCTAATTTCATTCTTTTAACATGTAGCTGTCCAGTTTTCCCAGCACCACTTATTGAAGAGACTGTCTTTTCTCCATTATATATCCTTGCCTCCTTTGTCATAGATAAGTTGACCATAGGTGCGTGGGTTTATCTCTGG
Source organism: Aethalodelphis obliquidens (assembly GCF_003676395.1). NCBI lineage: Eukaryota > Metazoa > Chordata > Mammalia > Artiodactyla > Delphinidae > Aethalodelphis > Aethalodelphis obliquidens. The sequence continues at coordinate 48,090,621 of NW_020837951.1, forward strand.
GCTTTTATCCTGTTCCATTGATCTATGTTTCTGTTTTTATGCCAGTACCATATTGTCTTGTCTACTGTAGCTTTGTAGTATAGCCTGAAGTCAGGGAGTCTGATTCCTCCAGCTCCATTTTTTTCCCTCAAGACTGCTTTGGTTATTCGGGGTCTTTTGTGTCTCCATACAAATTTTGAGACTTTTTGTTCTAGTTCTGTAAAAAATGCCATTGGTAGGGCATTTGATAGGGATTGATTGAATCTGTAGATTCTTTGGGTAGTATAGTCATTTTCACAATATTGATTCTTCCAATCCAAGAACATGGTATATCTCTCCATCTGTTGGTATCATTGTTAATTTCTTTCATCAGTGTCTTATAGTTTTCTGCATACAGGTCTTTTGTCTCCCTAGGTAGGTTTATTCCTAGGTATTTTATTCTTTTTGTTGCAATGGTAAATGGGAGCGTTTCCTTAATTTCTCTTTCAGATTTTTCATCATTAGTGTATAGGAATGCAACAGATTTCTGTGCATTAATTTTGTATCTTGCAACTTTACCAAATTCATTGATTAGCTCTAGTAGTTTTCTGGTGGCGTCTTTAGGATACTCTATGTATAGTATCATATCATTTGCAAACAGTGACAGTTTTACTTCTTCTTTTCCAATTTGTATTCCTTTCATTTCTTTTTCTTCTCTGATTGCCGTGGCTAGGACTTCCAAAACTATGTTGAATAATAGTGGTTAGAGTGGACATCCTTGTCTTGTTCCTGATCTTAAGAGGAAATGCTTTCAGTTTTTCACCATTGAGAATTATGTTTGCTGTGGGTTTGTCATATATGGCCTTTATTATGTTGAGGTAGGTTCCCTCTATGCCAATTTTCTGGAGAGTTTTTATCATAAATGGGTGTTGAATTTTGTCAGTAGCTTTTTCTGCATCTGTTGAGATGATCATATGGTTTTTATTCTTCAATTTGTTAGTATGGTTTATCACATTGATTGATTTGCATATATTGAAGAATCCTTGCATCCCTGGGATAAATCCCATTTGATCATGGTGTCTGATCCTTTTAATGTGTTGTTGGATTCTGTTTGCTAGTATTTTATTGAGGATTTTTGCATCTATATTCATCAGTGATATTGGTCTGTAATTTTCTTTTGTTGTAGTATCTTTGTCTGGTTTTGGTATCAGGGTAATGATGGCCTCATAGAATGAGTTTGGGAGTGTTCCTTCCTCTGCAATTTTTTGGAAGAGTTTGAGAAGGATGGGTGTTAGCTCTTTTCTAAATGTTTGATAGAATTCACCTGTGAAGCCATTTGGTCCTGGACTTTTGTTTGTTGGAAGACTTTTAATCACAGTTTCAACTTCATTACTTGTGATTGGTCTGTTCCTATTTTCTATTTCTTCCTGGTACAGTCTTGGATGTTTATACCTTTCTAAGAATTTGTCCATTTCTTCCAGGTTGTCCATTTTATTGGCATAGAGTTGCTTGTAGTAGTCTCTTAGGATGCTTTGTATTTCTGTGGTGTATGTTGTAACTTCTCCTTTTTTATTTCTCATTTTATTGATTTGAGTCCTCTCCCTCTTTTTCTTGATGAGTGTGGCTAATGGTTTATCAATTTTGTTTATCTTCTCAAAGAACCAGCTTTTAGTTTTATTGATCTTTGCTATTGTTTTCTTTGTTTCTATTTCATTTATCTCTGCTCTGATTGTTATTATTTCTTTCCTTCTGCTAACTTTGGGTTTTGTTTGTTTTTCTTTCTCTAGTTCCTTTAGGTGTAAGGTTAGATTGTTTATTTGAGATTTTTCTTGTTTCTTGAGATAGGCTTGTATAGCTGTAAACTTTCCTCATAGAACTGCTTTTGCTGCATCCCATAGGTTTTGGATCGTTGTGTTTTCATTGTTATCTGTCTCTAGGTATTTTTTGATTTCCTCTTTGATTTCTTCAGTTATCTCTTGGTTATTTAGTATCGTACTGTTTAGCCTCCATGTGTTTGTGTTTCTTACGTTTTTTTTTCCCTTAATTCATTTCTAATCACATAGTATTGTCAGAAAAGATGCTTGATATGATTTCAATTTTGTTAACTTTACTGAGGCTTGATTTGTGACACAAGATGTGATCTATCCTGGAGACTGTTCCGTGTGCACTTGAGAAGAAAGTGCAATCTGCTGTTTTTGGATGGAATGTCCTATAAATATCAATTAAATCTATCTGGTCTGTTGTTTCATTTAAAGCTTCTGTTTCCTCATTTATTTTCATTTTGGATGATCTGTCCACTGGTGTAAGTGAGGTGTTAATGTCCCCCACTATTATTGTGTTACTGTTGATTTCCCCTTTTATAGCTATTAGCAATTGCCTTATATATTGAGGTGCTCGTATGTTGGGTGCATATATATTTATAATTGTTATATCTTCTTCTTGGATTGATCCCTTGATCATTATGTAGTGTCCTTCCGTGTCTCTTGTAATATTCTTTATTTTACTTTATTTTATTTTATTTTGCGGTACACGGGCCTCTCACTGTTGTGGCCTCTCCCGTTGCAGAGCACAGGCTCTGGACACGCAGGCTCAGTGGCCATGGCTCACAGGCCTAGCCACTCCATGGCATGTAGGATCTTCCCGGACCGGGGCACTAACCCGTGTCCCCTGCATTGGCAGGCGGACTCTCAACCACTGTGCCACCAGGGAAGCCCATATTCTTTATTTTAAAGTCTATTTTATCTGATATGAGTATTGCTACTCCAGCTTTCTTTTGATTTCCATTTGCATGGAATATCTTTTTCCATCCCCTCACTTTCAGTCTGTCTGTGTCCCTAGGTCTGAAGTGGGTCTCTTGTAGACAGCATACATATGGGTTTTGTTTTTGTATCCATTCAGCAAGCCTGTGTCTTTTGGTTGGAGCATTTAATCCATTCACGTTTAAGGTAATTATTGATATGTATGTTCTTATGACCATTTTCTTAATTGTTTGGGGTTTGTTTTTGTAGGTCCTTTTCTTTTGTGTTTCCCAGTTAGAGAAGTTCCTTTAGCATTTGTTGTAGAGCTGGTTTGGTGGTGCTGAATTCTCTTAACTTTTTCTTGTCTGTGAAGCTTTCGATTTCTTCATCGAATCTGAATGAGATCCTTGCTGGGTAGAGTAATCTTGGTTGTAGTTTCTTCCCTTTCATCACTTTAAGTATATCGTGCCACTGCCTTCTGGCTTGTAGAGTTTCTGCTGAGAAATCAGCTATTAATCTTATGGGAGTTCCCTTGTATGTTATTTGTCGTTTTTCCCTTGCTGCTTTCAATAGTTTTTCTTTGTCTTTAATTTTTGCCAATTTGATTACTCTGTGTCTTGGGGTGTTTTTCCTTGGGTTTATCCTGTATGGGACTCTCTCCGCTTCCTGGACTTGGGTGGCTGTTTCCTTTCCCATGTTAGGGAAGTTCTCGACTACAATCTCTTCATATATTTTCTCTGGTCCTTTCTGTCTCTCTTCTCCTTCTGGGACCCCTATAATGCGAATGTTGAAGTGTTTAATGTTGTCCCAGAGGTCTCTTAGGCTGTCTTCATTTCTTTTCCTTCTTTTTTCTTTATTCTGTTCCACAGCAGTGAATTCCACCATTCTGTCTTCCAGGTCACTTATCCATTCTTCTGCCTCAGTTATTCTGCTATTGATTCCTTCTAGTGTATTTTTCATTTCAGTAATTGTATTGTTCATCTCTGTTGTTGGTTCTTTAATTCTTCTAGGTCTTTGTTAAACATTTCTTGCATCTTCTCGATCTTTGCCTCCATTCTTTTTCCGACGTTCTGGATCATCTTCACTATCATTATTCTGAATTCTTTTTCTGGAAGGTTGCCTATCTCCACTTCATTTAGTTGTTTTTCTGGGGTTTTATCTTGTTCCCTCATCTGGTACATAGCCCTCTGCCTTTTCATCTTGTCTGTCTTTCTGTGAATGTGGTTTTTGTTCCACAGGCTGCAGGATTGTAGTTTTTCTTGCTTCTGCTGTCTGCCCTCTGGTGGATGAGGCTATCTAAGAGGCTTGTGCAAGTTTCCTGATGGGAGGGACTGGTGGTGGGTAGAGCTGAGTAAAATTTTGATCCGCTTGACTGCTGATGGGTGGGGCTGGGTTCCCTCCCTGTTGGTTGTTTGGCCTGAGGCAACCCAACACTGGAGCCTACCTGGCTCTTTGGTGGGGCTAATGGTAGACTCTGGGAGGGCTCACACCAAGAAGTACTTCCCAGAACTTCTGCTGCCAGTGTCCTTCTCCCCACAGTGAGCCACAGCTGCCCCCCGCCTCTGCAGGAGACCCTCCAACACTAGCAGGTAGGTCTGATTCAGTCTCCTCTGGGGTCACTGCTCCCTCCCCCGGGTCCTGATGCGCACACTACTTTGTGTGTGCCCTCCAAGAGTGGAGTCTCTGTTTCCCCCAGTCCTGTCGAAGTCCTGCATACAAATCCCACTAGCCTTCAAAGCCTGATTCTCTAGGAATTCTTCTTCCCATTGCTCAACCCCCATGTTGGGAAGCCTGATGTGGGGCTCAGAACCTTCACTCCAGTGGGCAGACTTCTATGTTATAAGTGTTCTCTAGTCTGTGAGTCACCCACCCAGCAGTTATGGGATTTGATTTTACTGTGATTTCACCCATCCTACCGTCTCACTGTGGCCTCTCATTTGTCTTTGGATGTGGTTTATCTTTTTTGGTGAGTTTCAGTGTCTTCCTGTCGATGACTGTCCAGCAGCTAGTTGTGATTCTGGTGTTCTCACAAGAGGGAGTGAGAGCATGTCCTTCTACTCCACCATCTTGGTTGAATTCCTGGGCAAGGTATTTCTTGTTATTATGTGGGCTGTGTGATGTGGGATATTCTATTGTGAGGCTTTGGGAGATCTTGTTGGGTGCTGTGTAAATTGGTATTAGAGCAGTGTTGAGACTTATAAAAGACTCTCAATTCAGAGGAGGTAGACAGAGCATATCAGAAAGGGCACAACAGTTCATCCAAGAAATGCAAAAAAGAAAAGAAAAGAAAAGAACTAGTAGAAATCCACAGTGCATTATAATTAACATTGATACCCAGGAACCGTGAACACTGAAGATTCTGTCAGATTAACTATACAGTGTGTGTGTTCTGAAGGTCATCTGGAACTAGACATCAATGATGTGGCCTTCAAAAGAAGCTAGCCTACCTTCTTAAGGGGAAGGTGAAAATCTACTCTGATTGACTAGATTCCAAACAGATTGGAAATGATAGTCTGGGAAAGACTGTGCAAGAATCAGATTTTGAAAAGGTGGAAGGAAGCCAAAGAAAGCATTCTGGTTAATGAGTATAAAAATGTGACACAGGGGAGAAAAAAAGAAAAGAAAAGGGTATATACATTACTGAAGGTATAAAACAGTTTTGAGCTCTGTAATTGGAAAATATGTTGTCCATCTAGTCCTTCTTAAGGTGTAGACAACAAACCATACTCAATAGAGCATTAAAGAGATTAAGGCAAAAGAAACCCTAATATGGCCCACAGGAGAAAAACACAGGAGTCATAAACCCCCATTAAAGGTATATTTATGACTGATTATAAGTTTACTCTCATTTATGAAAAAAAGGCAAACCTTCCCACAACTCCCGAGATCTAAAAAGTGTTCTTCCCATTTACCTGGTCATGGGTGCCAACTAACATGAGAAGAAATTTAATCCAAATTTCTCGTTACTTTGAGATACTAGGTACTACATGTTAAATCTTTTGGAGGCAGTTTAACTGGATAATTTACCTGACTCAACAGAAGAAAACTTGAGGCTACTGTTAAGGTGAAAAGAAAAGGAAATCCCAAATAAACTATTAAAGCAGATAGTATTCAGTACACTAGGAATGACCCAATGGGCTGACCTAAATGTGAGAAATTAGTGTGATTTAATATTGTGACTTGGCCAGTGATTCATTGTTAGCCTTGCATACAATCTGAGTGCTCTGGCCATGGGATGTAGATGTAAGTGGAGCCATATATTTACCATCCCTGTTTGCTCAGTCGTTCATAAGCCAACATAACAAATGCTCCTGCGTATCTTGTTCACTTGGTTGGACTATCAGGATTTGTTTACAGTAGACATAGATGGCCCAAGTTCTTCGGTGTCATTGTGGAGCAGGGAACAAGAGGACGGAATTCCTCTATCAGATTCCCCGTGACTTTCAACAGTATTGGATCTATGCGTTTCACCACCTAGGACTTCACTCTCTAGATAGACTGAGCAAGGTGAGTTTGTGTCTATAGATCAAAGTTCTTAATCCCTTCAAATGGTAGGCAGGGTTCCGTTTCTATGGATATGTGTTTAGTTTTTCTAAGGAGAATGTATCAGTGGCCATTCATCTGCCAAAGTTAAGAAGGGCCTTTCATTAATCCAACAATATATTGTAGTACCTTCAATGTATAAGACACTAGATTCTGTGATTACAAAAGTAAAAATGACAGTAGTTGCCCTTAAGCAGTTTTCAGTCCACTGGGGTGAACAAGCCCCAGCCAATTTCAAAGATGCGGTAAAGACATGCATAGAGCTAATGGATCCAGAGAATTATAGAGGAAAAAGGGACAAGATTAGAGTTTCTTCCTGAAATTGCATAAAATTATGGCAATTAGGAACCAAAGTTGGGACACCAAGATAGAACAATTAAGTAAATGAGTCCAGCAGTATGCATGTGTGTAAATCAGTGTGCATAGAAGCAGACAGCACTTGGGTTTTGCAGGGCTTTATTTTGAGCAATTAATTTTTAAGAGCCTGGAATGCTACATTTATTCATCATCTTGCCCACACATCTGGAAAGATGCTAGGAACCTCTGACCTAGCTAATTAAAACAAATGGCTCTTGTTGTGGCATTACGAATGGCTAGGCAAACGACATCGCACTGTTTGTTAGCAGATTCTGCCGCACTAATGGAAGAAAAATGTCAGAAATCCTAGCAGATGTCTTTCCTAATTGCTACAAGGACACTTGATGGGCAGGGATGACAAATGCTAAAACAAAAGGAGATATAAAGAAAAATGGAAACAGCGTGTTGGGCTTGGAGATTAAGTTGATGAATTTTTTTTAAAAAAGGAATAATCTAACCTGTACACTTTTGCAAAGATAAGAGTTAAAAGCAGTAAGTGATCCATCCCTCTTCCACTTTTCATCTGCCCTGATCTAGAGAAAATTTGCTTGAACTGCTGATTTAAATGTATTTTTTTAGTAGATCCTTTTAGGAAACCCTGATGAAGACAGTTCAAAGAGAGTTAAGTAGATTCCTTAACCTTAGAAAATGACTTTAAAAACTGGTCAGCACCCATGTATTGCACTATAAAGACTCCTAGACCAATTTTCAACCAAACGTAAGACAGAAAAATGTGATGAGGTTACACACAAACACGCATACACATTTACACTCATACAAAGGAGGAAGCAGGAATCTTGGAAACCTACATGCTCTGATTTCTGCAAGAGTCCTCTGTACCTGCCTTGATGGTGGTGGTTGTTCATTAGGAGCATCCACCTGGATCCAATGAATCACCTGTACAAATACAAAGTGGGTTGGAGAGCACACTCTGCAGAAAACAAGAAAAGGTGTTTTGAAGATGATCATGCTAGACTGGGTCCATGTTTCTAATTGATCTTCAGGGATAAATTAACTGTCTCCCATCTTTTTTGTTTCTCATATCCACAGTGGTTGAAGATTTATTAAATAGAATGCACAACGAAAGCAGAGTCAGCAGGAATGTAGCTAATCCACATGTTTCACTGCAGTCTGGGAAAAGAGCAGTGCTTGTATGCCTTGCTGGCAAGTCCTGCATGCTGAGTAAGCTGGTGAGGTTCCCCTGGAGAGTAAGGTGGGCTGGGAGGAGGAAAAGGGGAAACATTGGGTTTCCCTGGGCACACATTTACAAAGGCCATGTGAAATTACATACTTCCTGCCAGAGAGCAGTAGGCAGAGCCAGTTTCTGGAAGCAGCACTTTCCAATTAAAAAAAAAATGAATTAAGTTAAAAAATTATTCTTAGGGAGCATTAGAGAAGTAAACAGAGAAAGAAGGGATAGAGCCAAAATTAGGTAGTTGTCAAGCACAGGAGTCGTGGCATGGCACAGCGGAATGATCACAAGCTTTGGAGTTGCGTACACCTGGGTAAATTTCTTAGGCACAGTAACGGAATTAGTAACACTGACCAAGGTATTTCATATCAACAGCTAATGCATTTGGGGCATTTATTATATGCTAGGCATTGGACTTGTATCCATTATTTTACTTAATTCTCCTTACAGCTTCACTTACTGATGAAATTTGGGAGACATTAAGTATCTTGTCCAAGGTTATGCAGCCAATAAAGAGTGGAGTCAGGATTTTAACTCAGGTCTGTATGACTGTTTGTATACCAGTTACATTCTCTGTGAAATAGAGGAGCTATTACTAATCTTCCAGGGTGACACAGCTAGTAACTGTTGGTTCTCCCCCTCCCTGACTGTAGCCATTTGCTCAGTGCAAAACTCAGAGTACACCTCTGTGGTGTGAACTTTGGGTCACTGATGGTTGGGCCCTTGGAATTTGCACATTTTGCCCCAAAGAGAAGTGATCCTAATCTAAAGAGAATAACCACTGTGCAGGTGCTGGTCAGCATACCCAGCCCTCCTGGAGCACTTTCTCTTTTCTGTCTGGGCTCATGCCACAGATGATTTCATCAAGTCCCTCAGCTTCAAAGACCATTTCTGTGCTGCTGCCTCCCAAACCCACATTCGCAGTTCTGACCTTTCATTAGAATTCCAGACATGACATTTCCACTTGGATGTCTCATAGGTATTTTATACTTGGCATATCCAAAACTGAACTCTTGATTTTTCACCCTTGAGCTGGGTCTTGAATTTACCAGCAGTCAATTAGGGAAAGACTTTTTATCAGAGAGAACAGTGTGCCCAGAGATAAAAGAGAACTGTGATGGTTCAGTGCATCTGGAAACTTGAAACAGTTTGGAACAGATAGAAAGCAGAGTACAAGGATCAACACACAGGCAGCGAGGCAGTGGAAGGAGACATGTAGATCATGGAAAGTCTTCTGTGAACCACAAAGGATTTGGATGCTATTAGGGAGATGGCTTGGTGCCACTGAAGAAGTTTAAGTTAAGGGAGTAACATTATGAAAACGTTAGAAAGATCCTTCCAGAGCAGAGGTTCTTAATACTTGTATGTGTGCCATGGACTGCTTTAACTGTCTGGGAAAGCCTAGAGATCCCTTCTCAGAAGTGGTTTTTTTTTGTTTGTTTGGTTGGGTTTTTTTTGCGGTACGCGGGCCTCTCACTGTTGTGGCCTCTCCCATTGCGGAGCGCAGGCTCCGGACGCGCAGGCTCAGCGGCCATGGCTCATGAGCCCAGCCGCTCCGCGGCATGTGGGATCTTCCCGGACCGGGGCACGAACCCGCGTCCCCTCCATCGGCAGGCGGACTCTCAACCACTGCGCCACCAGGGAAGCCCCAGAAGTGTTTTTTAAATAGACCTATAGAATTTCAAAGGAGACCAATTACTTGAAACACAGTGATCAAAATATAAAAAAGAAACAAATCTGTAATACAGCTATATATGTGCTTCTTTATTAAATGCACTAAATAATAAGATCTAGGAGGAGGTCTAATAACTAAGATAATTTTGAATGGTGGTGCACTTACATGCTATTGGGGATATTTGCTGTAACTATAGTGAGATATGAAAATGTCTGTGGTTTTGTTTGGCGACTAGCTCACATCCACTACAAATAATACTGAAATTTGTTTCATCGTAGAAGGAAATGCTGAATTTCGGTTTGAGATTAGTGAAAAAAAAAGATACTTTATCCAAGCTTATGGACCACTGAATTCTATCCATGGGTCCAGATATAGAGCCGCTATTATAGGTGATACAGAGAATAAACTTGGGGGTGAGAAAGAATAAGGGTGAATGTGAGGCTTGTGATGAGACAGGGAAAGCAGTTAGAAAGATAGTACCATAGTTCAGTGAGAGATGAGGAAGCTTGAAGGGAGCAATTCCTTTAAAACAGATGTGGCACAAATTCACTTCCAAAATAGATCATTTAAAGGGTAATTTTTCTATTAGAAATGATACATCACAAATCCCTTATAAATAGGCTCCCCCTTACCTTATTTAAGATTTAATTTATATTAACTTTGAGATATGTAAGTTTCAGAGACACAGTATTTCTGGAGAGATAAAGTTATACTAGTGCTATTTTCTATTTTTTTTTTAACATCTTTATTGGGATGTAATTGCTTTACAGTGTTGTACTATTTTCTGCTGTATAACAAAGTGAATCACCTATATGAATACATATATCCCCATATCACCTCCTTCTTGCATCTCCCTCCCACCTGCCCTATCCCACCCCTCTAGGTGGTCACAAAGCAGCAGGCTGATCTTCCCTGTGCTATGCAGCTGCTTCCCACTAGCTGTTTTACATTTGGTAGTGTATATATGTCAATGCTACTCTCTCACTTTGTCCCAGCTTACCCTTCCCCCTCCTCGTGTCCTCAAATCCATTCTCTACATCTGTGTCTTTATGCCTACCCTGCCCTAGGTTCATGAGAACCATTTTTTTTCTTTTAGATTCCATATATATGTGTTAGCATATGGTATTTGTTTTTCTCTTTCTGACTTACTTCACTCTGTATGACAGACTCTAGGTCTATCCACCTCACTACAAATAACTCAATTTTGTTTCTTTTAATGGCTGAGTAATATTCCATGGTATATGTGTGCCATATCTTCTTTATCCATTCATCTGTTGATGACACTTAGGTGCTTCCATGTTCTGGCTATTGTAAACAGAGCTGCAACAAACATTGTGGTACATGACTCTTTTTGAATTATGGTTTGCTCAGGGTATATGCCCAGTAGTGAGATTGCTGGATCATATGGTAATTCTATTTTTAGTTTTTAAAGGAACCTCCATACTGTTCTCCATAGTGGCTGTATCAACTTACATTCCCACCAAGAGTGCAAGAGGGTTCCCTTTCCTCCACACCCTCTGCAGCACTTATTTTTGTAGATTTCTTGATGATGGCAATTCTGACTGGTGTGAGGTGATACCTCATTGTGGTTTTGATTTGCATTTCTCTAATGATTAGTGATGTTGAGCATCCTTTCATGTGTTTGTTGGCAGTCTGTATGTCTTCTTTGGAGAAATGTCTGTTTAGGTCTTCCATCCATTTTTGCATTGAGTTGTTTGTTTTTTGATATTGAGCTGCATGAGCTGCTTGTATATTTTGGAGATAATCCTTTGTCAGTTGCTTCATTTGCAAATATTTTCTCCCATTCTGAGAGTGGTCTTTTTGTCTTGTTTGTGGTTTCCTTTGCTGTGCAAAAGCTTTTAAGTTTCATTAGGTCCCATTTGTTTATTTTTGTTTTTATTTCTGTTTCTCTAGGATGTGGGTCAAAAAGGATCTTGCTGTGATTTATGTCAGAGTGTTCTACCTGTGTTTTCCTCTAAGAGTTTTGTAGTATCTGGCCTTACATTCAGGTCTTTAATCCATTTTGAGTTTATTTTTAGATATGGTGTTAGGAAGTGTTCTAATTTCATTCTTTTACATGTAGCTGTCCAGTTTTCCCAGCACCATTTATTGAAGAGCCTGTCTTTTCTCCATTGTGTTTTCTTGTCTCCTTTATCAAAGATAAGATGATCATATGCGCATGGGTTTATCTGTTGGCCTTCTATCCTGTTCCATTGATCTATATTTCTGTCTTTTTGCCAGTACCATACTGTCTTGATTACTGTAGCTTTGTCGTATAGTGTGAAGTCAGAGAGTGTGATTTCTCCAGCTCTGTTTTTCTTTCTCAAGATTGCTTTGGCTATTTGGGGTCTTTTGTGTTCCCATACAAATTTTGAAATTTTTTGTTCTAGTTCTTTGAAAAATGCTGTTGGTAGTTTGATAGAGATTGCATTGAATCTATAGATTGCTTTGGGTAGTATAGTCATTTTCACAATATTGAGTCTTCCAATCCAAGAACATGGTATATCTCTCCATCTGTTTGTATCATCTTTAATTTCTTTCATCAGTGTCTTATAGTTTTCTGCATAGAGGTCTTTTGTCTCCCTAGGTAGGTTTATTCCTAGGTATTTTATTCTTTTTGTTGCAATGGTAAATGGGAGTGTTTCCTTCATTTCTCTTTCAGATTTTTCATCATTAGTGTATAGGAATGCAAGAGAGTTCTGTGCATTCATTTTGTGAACAGGATTTTATGTATCCTGTTACTTTACCAAATTCATTGATTAGCTCTAGTAGTTTTCTGGTAGCATCTTTAGGATTCTCTGTGTATAGTATCATGTCATCTGCAAACAGTGACAGTTTTACTTCTTCTTTTCCGATTTGTATTCCTTTTATTTCTTTTTCTTCTCTGATTTCTGTGGCTAAAACTTCCAAAACTATGTTGAATACTAGCGGTGAGATTGGGCAACCTTGTCTTGCTTCTGGTCTTAGAGGAAATGGTTTCAGTATTTCACCATTTCACCGACCTCCGAAGCCCGAGCCTCAGCTCCCAGCCCACGCCCATCCCGGTGGTGAGCAGACAAGCCTCTCAGGCTGGTGAGTGCTGGTCGGAACCGATTCTCTGTGCGGGAATCTCTCTGCTTTGCCCTCTGCGCCCCTGTTGCTGCGCTCTCCTCCATGGCTCCAAAACTTCACCCCCCCACCCCCGTCTCCACCATTGAAGGCACTCCCTATTGTGTGGAAACTTTTCCTCCTTCACAGCTCCCTCCCAGATGGGCAGGTCCTGTCCCTATTCTTTTGTCTCTCTTTTTTCTTTTGCCCTACCCAGGTACGTGAGGATTTTCTTGCCTTTTGGGAAGTCTGAGTTTTTCTGCCAGCATTCAGTAGGTGCTCTGTAGGAGTTGTTCCACATGTAGATGTATTTCTGATGTATTTGTGGGGAGGAAGGTGACCTCCACGTCTTATTCCTCCGCCATCTTGAAGGTCCCTGCTAGTTCTATTTTTCAAAGCTCATTTCTAACATGGTGGGAAGAAAACTGAGTAGTTCTAAATTGTGATTCCAGGAAAAAGATCCCTTCTGTGCATTTTATGCCTTTGTTTTGTTTTTCAACATGTGTGTGCACGTACACACACACACACACACACACACACAC
>NW_020837951.1:48103722-48219733 GCF_003676395.1 Aethalodelphis obliquidens
ACACACACACACACACACACACACACACACACACACACTGCTTAATATCCGTGACAGTAACAAAAGCCCAGGACCAAGAGAGGTGAATTGTGCCTTCCTTCATTTCAACACAAGCATTTCAAGCACAGGGTGTTTTGGGCCAAGAACATGTTATAAAGGAACAGGGATCCAGGGAGTCACCTTCAAGACCTATTCATCTCATAACTTGAACTAAAAGCTTCTATCTTGTTATAAACTATTAAAGTATACTATTTGTTTTATGGTGCCTTACTGAATTTTTTAGGCTCTAGGCAGAAGCTTTAAAGTAGGCTTTTGTATTCTTCATTTTTCTTGCCAAGAGCAGTAGTGAAGGAGAGGGAAAGGTCTGGAATCAGTTACTGGTTTTTAGATGTTTCCTTGTTTCACGCCTGTGCATTTTGCCTCTCCAAGCAGAGGCAACATTCTTTGACACGAAGGTCCTGCATCTTCTGCTGAAGGCTGCACTTTGCATGCAGTAGATTTGTCAGCTAAGAGAAGTAATACATCTCATGTCAAAATAGAGTAAGCATTATAGACACAACTCAAGAGCCAGAATTTCTGAGTTCCAGCTTCTCCACTTATTAGCTATATGATCTTGGGCAAATTATTTAAATATTCTATATATAGTTTCTGCATTGTACAAAAGGCATAATGTTAGAACTTATGCTACCTTTCTAGAAGAGATGTTATGACAGTTAGATTAATACACTTAGAGTGCCCACACAGGATCTGGCATGCAATTGCTTAATAAATGTTGTATATTATTGTCTAATGGGAAATGCACACATGTTTCCTACACAAGTAAAAATTCCTATGTACACTTGCTTCAGGTTATAAAAAGGGTAAAAGAGATCAGTATTCTCCTATTAGATCTGACCTCATTGAGATTGGAGACATGATTTATTTTTATTTGAAATACTTTAGAAGGTAGAGTTTGGTTGAATGTCTAAGTTCCTGGTCTAAATAATCCAAACCAATTGGGATTTAGTTTGAAGAACATATAAAGCTGCATGTTCTTACTGAAGTCCCAAGACTTTAAAAAAAAATCTTCATCTTCTTGATCAGATCAGACGGCCAAAAGTACCAATTCCCTTCCCCCAACCATATAGAAGGACTAAGAAAATGAAAATTCAACAACAATAACAAGGAAGGAAGCTCTTCACAGTTGTAAACCTTTGGGAATTGCTGTTTCTTCAAGTTAATAGTTCAGTTCCTGTCACTTCTAGATTCTTAGCTAAGCCTGTGGGCAAGATGGGAACGTTATTTCACTGTAGGGCATTTATAACAAACTAAAGGAGATGGAGTGAAAGAGATGTGCATTTATGTAGTCCTTGGTAATATGTCAAAATAGTGAATATGTTGTTTCTCCTTCCATTTGGCCCTTGGAAGATAAGAACTGTCACTTCTTATTTCTGTTACAGATACAAGCATAGGTATATGGTGGAAAAGGCAAGAGGAGGAATTTGTTCTTCAAATAATGTTAACTTTTAAAAACAATCAATAATACAATTCTGTTGTATATATATATTTATTGTCATCTAACAAATTATCACAAATTTAGAGATTTAAAAGAACACTTTATTATCTTGCAGTTCTATAGGTCAGAAGTCTGGCACAGCATGGCTGGGTTCTCTGTTCAGGGTATGGCAAAGATGATATCAGGATGTCGGCCAGCTGCATGCTCCTCTGGAGGCTCCTCTAGGGAAGGATCTCCCCCTTTGCTCCTTTAGGTTGTTTCAGATTTCATTTCCTTGCAGTCGTAGCACTGAGGTTGACAGTTGGGGACTGATCTCAGCAATTACTCTCAGGTCCTTGCCATGTGGCCCCATAGGCAGTTCACAACATGGATGTTGGTCTTCTTCCAGGCCTGCCTAAGTGCATCTCTCTGACTTCCTGTGGGACAGCCAGCAAGAAAAATCTCTCTGTTTTTAAAGGGTTCATGTAGTCAAGTCAGACCCACCAGAATAATCTTTCCATCTTAAGATCAACTGATTTGGGACTTTAATTACATAAGCAAAATTCCTATACAGAAATACCTAGATTTGTGTTTAACTGAATAACTGGTGGCTGGGAATTTGGAGAGGACCATCTTAAAATGTTGCCTATCCAAAAATACATATGCAAGGTATATAATGGACACTTAAGTAGCATGGTGAATACTTAACTAGCATGTACGAGGGTATGGTGGAGAACTGATTTTCTTGGGTTTCTTTTCTGGACCAAGTGCTGTTGGAAACTTTATACTGATTAATGTTTTCATTCTCCTAAAAGCCCAATCATTTTACAGGGGAGACAATGAAGGCTGCGAGACTTTAAAAGTATCTTAGGTCACCCAGCTAGTAAATGGCAAGGCAAGATTTCAAACTTTCGAGTATGTCGATTCAACGTTTGTACACTTTACTCCATACTAGTGTTTCTCAAACATTAGGATGTATTTGAATCAAGGAAAACTGGTTAAACATATTAATTTCTAGACCGTCCTCCCAGATCATGGTCTAGGAGTTACTATTCAAGAAATCTGGCTCTATAGCAGTGTTTCCCAGAGATTCCAAAGAATCTCAGTGGCTAACACAAGCTTGCCTACATGAAGAACAGATATTTTAACCCTGAAAAATTTAGAAGAACATACAGAATAAGAGATAATCTCTTAGGTCCTTATTTTTCACCCTTCTCCATAGAATGATAACAAAATTGTCATGAAATTTACTTACTAATCCCAGGTCTGGCATTTGGGAACCACTGTTCTATACCATAGTTGGAGTATTTTTAAATTAGTTACTTACATAACATACAAGTCATTAATTATCCATGAAATAAAATTTTACTGTAGTTTAAAACATAGGAATATTTTAATATAGTGTTAAAAATTTTTAACACTCCGAAGACATTTCAGGAACCAACAGAGAATTAATCTTTGTTGTTTGGTTGATGTGCAGAAGGACTACTTAATGGAAAGTTCCAGCTGATAGATTACTAGATTAACAATATTTTATTCTGTATGTATGACTGTAGCCTCAGGATGATAATATGACAGCAAGAGCCTCTCTGATCTTGTTTTCATACGTTCTTTTCCCAAAGAATTTTCATTGCTTGTAAAACACATAACTAATATATGTGGGTGTTTACCCACATATAACCATATATGTGCAAATATATATTCTGACTTATTAGTGACAGTTATTGTATCACATATACTTGTCTCTGGCTTTCAGGTTTCAAAAATACCAGAATTAGTCATTGGACATAATCTCTATGGCAACAAATTGATCATTTCACATCAGAAATAATATTGGTTCTTAAAATATTGGGGAATATAATAGATTTTAGAAATCTTAGAAAAGGACACAAGAAATGGAAGAATTAAGCGGAATTTTCCAAACAGTGAGTATATTACAATTACCATCTACATCAAATGTAGCACATGAAAGTTGCATCTTACTCAGAGCCTGTGTTCAGAATTTAGCAGGAAATGCAAAAGTTACGTAAAATCAAAATTACCTTTGAAACCAAATAAAGGGATAGAACAGATCATACTTTCTTCAGTTAAGCACTAGTTCAAGTATTTGGCTTAAGTTTGGGGCCCATTTTGTGTTTTAAAAACACATGTTGGTTTTTGTTTTTTGCTTTTGTTGTTGTTGTGTCATCGTTGTTGTGTTGATTTTGCTGAGTCCATGTGATTACACTGATGGAGTTTAATGGACATATACTATTCTCTTGTAGGACTTTTTAAAGCTTTAAAGCTCTTTGAGTTGGATTTCTATCTGTGACTGACTGAGGGAGTCACAGACATGGTGGTGTTTAAGCTGGATGCAACTAAATTTGAAAAAGTAGGAAAAGGAGGCAGATGAAGGAAGAAGAGATGAGCTGAGAATTTAAAAATAAAAAGGAAGTGTCCACATGTATTCCCTTCACTGTTTTAAATAAGCATCTTTTGGAAACAGCTTTATGGAAGCTAAAATAGTATTTTTCAGCTTTGTTGATAAGGAAACTGAGTGCTTGGGAATTCTTGCTAGGTTTACATTAACAAAGGTTGCAAACCCTTACATTTTTCTTTTTCTCATTAAACTTCCACCTTCACCCATTTCACCCACTCCTCCCCTCCCCCACCCCACCTCTGTGGGTTTTTTTTTTAATTCCATACAGTATATACAGTATATATCTTGAGATCATACAGTATATATCTTTCTCTGTATGAGATCATACAGTATATATCATACAGTATATATCTTACAGTATATATCTTTCTCTGTATGACTGTTCAGTGAGATCATACAGTATATATCTTTCTCCGTATGACTGTTTTCTCTTAGCATAATGCCCTCTAGGTCCATCCATGTTGTCACAAATGGCAGGATTTCCTTCTTTTTTATGGCTGAATAAGATTCCATTGTATATATACCACATTTTCTTTACCCATCCATCCTGAAAAAGATTAATGAGATCTGTAATCTGTGCCTGTACTGTTCAGTAAATTAAATGTAAATTAATTAGAATTAAATAAAATTAAAAATCCAGTTCCTCAGTCACACTAGTTGCATTTCACATGCCCAAGAGCCACATGTGGCTAGAGGCTACCATATTGGAAAGATGCAGCAGAAATATAGAACATTTCCATCATCCGGAAATCTCTGTTGGAATATACTGACCCATCATTGGATAAATGATGCTCCTAGAAGGTTAACTACAGATAATAAGGGACTGATGTGACCTGTGCTCTTTTGAAGAGTTTTCTAAAACCAGAGATCTGAAGAGGCTCCACTAGATTAAACATCTGTTTTTGCACATTTGCCTGTATTCTATTTGCCTACATTTTTGGGAAATCACAAATGTTAAAGAAAGAGGCAGAGTAATATAGTAGAAGAAAAATAGTGCTGCTTCAAAATCTGGTTAATTCACTTGTGAATGCTGCTACTACAGAGCAGTCACCATACATTTGTAGGTCTCTCTTTCCTCACCTGTGAAATAGGATCATAATACTGACCTCACATGGAAATTGTCTGACTTGATTTATATAGTTCAAGGGGAAAACATCTCAAAGCACCAGATAATTCTGAATCATAACAAACTTCCTCTTGAGATGAATGTGTAGTCAAGTTTTGGGTTTTGGGTATTTATTAAAATATAAGTAATAAAATTATAATATTGCAAATAGAGTATGTTTCTCTTTCCCGCTTAGATTATAGGTTCCTTGAGTATAGGGATCATATCTGGCCCACTTTTATACCCACCAGAGCCCAATACTGGAAAAAGTCAGTTCTCAGAAAACACTTGACTCGAGCTGAGATTACTAGCAAGTACTTTGGATGGATTTAGAAGCCAAATTTCATTTTTTAAGTAGCATTTTAGTTATAATACTTTTGACCAAAAGTAATAGAATAAATTCCTGACTAAAAACAAATACAGACATTTCATTGCTTGTACAAAAAGTTTGGAAATGTGCATCCCCAGGGCTGGTTCAGAGGCTCAGTGCTGTAAGAGCACTGGGTTACCCTCTTTAGAATTCTCTTGGCCTCTTCCTCATGTTTCCAAAATGGCTGCAGAAATTCAGTATACATGTCCGGACATCAGGCACACCAAGCAGGAAGGGAGGGAAGGAAAGGTCCTCTCTTCATCCATTTCTCTTTAAGAAAAAATTCTTTCCCAGGCACTCGACAAAAGAGGTCTTAAATTAGTCAGCACTGGATGTTAGGGTTACTGATGACATTTTCAGCTTAAGGAATGTCTGGTACTGGCCCCAACAACCTCTGCCACAGTAAGCTGTCCCTAAGCCCCATAGATAATAATGCCATAATTAGACCTTCGTGATCTCATTTCATTTTACTTTTTTCTTCTTTTTTCCCATCTGTTCTTTGGCACTCCATGCCATCTGCTGGGTATTGTTTACATCTGCATCTTAATGTGTATTTAATCTGAGATAAAGAACCCAACAGCAGAAAGCTGGAACCTAGGATACAGGTGCAGGAAGCTCCACATGACCCCAAATAATCTGTAGGTAAATGAGACAGTGGATGACATATTAGCCTCCTATTGTTTCTTGGGCAAATTACCACAAATTTAGTGGCTTAAAACAATACAATATATTCTCTTACAATTCAGGAAGTCAGAACTCCAAAAGGAATCTTAAGCAGCTAAAATCAACATGTCGGCAAGGCTTTTTCCTTCTGGAGGCTCCATGGAATGTTGTTCCCTGCCTCTTCCAGCTTTTAGAGGGGGTTGGCATATTTTGCCCCATGGATTCCTCACTCCATTTTCTGCTTTTGTTGTCACATCACCTTCTGTTCCATTGACCCTTTTGCCTCCCTCTTATAAGAACCCTTGTGTTTATGTTGGCTTACCCAAATAATTCAAAATAATCTCACCATCTTAAGATTCTTAACACTATAAAGTCCCTTTCGCCATGTAAGGTAGTAGATTCCCAGGTTCCAGGGATTAGCACGTGGACATCTTTTCTGGGGGAGGGCAGGGAGAGGAGACATTATTCAGCCTACTACATATAGGCAGTTCAGTTGTACACCATCAAAAATATGTGTAAGTAGGAAACAAATGTCTGATCAGGAAACACAACTTACCTGAAGTCTTTATTAATTATAAGGCACTAAGTAAATGCTGTTCTTATGGAGTTTTGCATCTCCAAGCAGCAACCTCTTTTCTTTTACAAATAAGGTGACATGACTTACCTGAATTGACTGTTTTGGAATCTGGGGCAGAAAGCGGGTGTCTGAGTCATAATTTATAAGAAGGATCAGGCAAGAAAAATGACCCCTCAAATGCACCAGTACATTAATGCTATTATGCCTGCCAAAGCAGATTATATGTTATATGCACAAGAGCTTTATTTGTAATGTTTTAAGGGAAAGTTGATCCAGGAGGTCAAAACAGGAAAAACAGAAAAGGAAGCTTCTGTTTCACACTGCATCATGTCTCCTTTCTACTCACTCTAAGCGTCATTCTCATTTATTTTTAAGATGTCAGTTTGATACCAAAAAAAAAAAAAAGTGGCAGTGTGGGTACCAGTGCCAATAACAGATAAAGTATGATGTCATAAGAGAACAGTTTTCAAAAGGCCACTTTCTGAAGTCTTTTTCTAGTTTCAAAAGGAAATTTCAAAATCAAGGGAGTTTTAAGCATGAGATAAGGTTGTTTTGAGAGATGCCAATAACCACATAACCAGTATTTATCATGCACCTAAGGGCTGCAGAACATTACTGTGCTTTGAAGGAGCAGTTATAAGAATCCTATGAGGGGGTCTCATGAATCCCTGCTATGCAAGGAGTTGAAGTATGAATGGAGCTATTTGGATGTCCAGTCTTTCTAGCACCATTTGCTGAAAAGATTGTCTTTGCTGTATTGTATTGCCTTTGTTCCTTTGTCAAAGATCAGTTGACAGTATGTAGGTCTTTCTGAGCTGTGTCTTCTGTTTCATTGATCTATTTGTCTATTCTTTCACCAACACTATACTGTCTTGATTCCTGCCTCTTTGTAGTAAGTCTTGGAGTCCAGCAGTTTCAGTCTACCAGCTTGGTTTTTCTCCTTCAGTACTGTGTTGGCTATTCTGGGACTTCTGCCTCCCCATATAAACTTTAGGATCCACATCTTAACTTGCTAAGATTTTTATTGGGATTACATCAAATTTATAAATCAAGTTGGAAAAACTGACATCTTGAAAATACTGAGTCTTCCTCTCCCTGAATATCTCCCCATTTATTTAGTTCATCTTTGGGAGGGTGGGGGGGAGACGCAAGAGGCAAGAGATAAAGGGATATATGTTTATGTATAGCTGATTCACTTTGTTATACAGCAGAAACTAACACACCATTGTAAAGCAATTATACTCCAATAAAGATGTTAAAAAATAAATTAAAAGATTAAAAAAAAGAAAAGGGGGAAAATGAGAAATAACACACCCACTGAAATATGGCATATATTATATCCTGTTACACAGGAAAGGTCAGGACTCTCTGATAGAGATCAGTCAGTCATTCTGGTCCTCTCTGGTTCTGCCCTAAGGAAGGATCTTTCTTATCTGTTGTCATTCTGAGTGACATCTGAGACATTTATTGGGTAGAATGTCCTTCCTTTGAGCCAATTGTTTTAGCACTATAATTCTTGTAAGTATGAGTTGTAGGGCCCCAAAATCACTGTAGGGTTTGTTACAGATTATTTTTAGCCAAGCACGTTGTAAATTTAGCAGTGTAGTACTCAGAAATAAAAAATTACTAGCTTTCCATTCTGTTTTTTTTCCCCACAGGCAGCTCCATATTGTAAAACCAGCGCCAACAATCTCCTTGTACATAATCCTTAAGAATATCTGTCTTCTGGTCACTGGCGCATTTCCTCTGCTAAACCCAGAGCTTTGATTTTAATGTTAAAATATGGAATAGCATCTTCAGTGATATGGGAACACACCTCCTTTAAGCTTATTTTTGCCATCAGTCTTTTCCCCTTTGTCAAGCAGAGAATGATTAAGATGCCAGGTCCACTGTTTTCTCAAGTGTATATCCTACCTCTCTCTCTATATTTAATTCAGGTTTGAGAATTCCATTATTCCAACACTGCAAGACTTCAAATTATAGAAGTCTTGGTTGATTTTAATTTCAGGCTATTGGCACAGAGAGCTTCTCTTGGCAAGTTTGACTCTTAAAATACTATACTGAATTCTGCGGGGCTGTAGCTAACACATATGAGTAGGCTGAATTTTCCTTATATTACCATCAGCCTTGTTAGTAAAATTGTCTTCATTACAAGGCAGTAATGCAATAACTAAACCAAGCATTTTGACCTTGAATGACAAAGCTTATCAACTTCCAATCTAGGAATAACGGAATTCTCAACACCCTCCATCTCCTTTTGTCCTTCAATCAAATTCTCATTTTTAGGGTCTGTTACTTATAATGCACCGTTCCTGATTATCATTGGACCAAGAACATAGCCAGTAGTTAAACGTTTTTAACACTTCAGAAAAGTGTGGGTAATGGCTGTTGAGTAGGCAATAACTGTGTCGATGTCAGATAAGTCTCCCATTCTACTGATTTTTAGGTTAAGTAAATGAAAATTAAAACAAAATTTAAGTACCTTGTCCAGAGTTACAGAGCTCATGTGTGGTAGACCTATGAAATATAAACACAGTATGATTCCAGAGCTCACATTCTTACTATCATGCTATATTGCCTCCTTAGTTTCTGGTTTACGAGACCGGACTGAGGGAGTTGAGAGACTGAATATATAAATGGACAATGGCTAGACCATATATAAAATAGAACTCTGACCCATAATCTGCAGCAACCAGCCCAGGAAGTGAACCTCCCATTTATATTTTCTCCAACTGGAGGAATCCAAATGTATACCTCTAACCAATCACATAGGAGGCCCACTTCTAGTTAGCCCACGTCCAGCTTTCCCAAGCCAACAGCTTCTAATCAGGGCATACCTGGAGCCCTTTTTTCTTGACTGTAAAGCATCCCCACTCCTCTCCCTGCCTTTGAGTCTCTGCCAAACACCGGTGATGGTGGCTGACTCCCTTTTTGTGAATAAATAGTCTTTGCTTGCTCTCATTTGAGTCGTCTTTTTGTTTATTTCCACAGAGGTATCTTTCAATGAGAGAGAAAGTGCTGAAATGAAAGAAAATGAATCTTGGATAGGATGTGTTTGATGCTTTTGAAGTATCAAAATACATGTGTTAAGTAGGCACTTAGACTTATTGGTTTGAAGGGCCTAAGCTATGAAGGGTGGATAAAGTTGCCTAGAGAAATATACGAAGTGAGAAGATATGAGGTATTAGAACCGATCCTGGAGGAACTCCCACATCTAATGGTTGGAAAAAGCAGTATCAGCCTGCAGAAGAGTATGAAAGGATGAGAAGGGAATAGGAGAAAAACAAGGGCCATGAGGTCATGGATGTCAAGGGAAGAGAGCTTTCAGAAGGAGTTGATCGACAGCATCTAATGCTGATGAGAGTTGAGTGGATTTAGCACCATGGAGGTCAGTGTGCTCCTAGCAGAAATGCTACTGTGATAGCCTGGATTCCAGACTGGTGGAGATTGAATAGAAAGAGATGAGGAAAGAAAGACCAAAAGTTTAAAGAACTTTCAACAAGTTTGGCTGTGAAGAGGGGGGATGAAAATGTGCTGGGGGCTGAGGTAGAATGTGAGGATCAGAGAGGGTTACTTGAAAATATCTAAGGTTTGCGCGTGTTTAGATGCTGACAAGAACGAGTTGTTTGAAAGGTATTGGTTGATTATATGCGAGGGGAAAATGAATAGTCATATGTCAGGTTCCTGAGGAGACTGGAGAGAGATTAAAGCTTAGGCAAAGGCAATAAAAAGGAAGAACTCCTTTAATCTAAAAGGAAAGAAGATGAGGGCTGTTGACTAGGTCAGTGGGTTTGTCATTTTCAAGTGAGTTCCTTGGGAAATCTTTGATTTTCTGAAAAATATATAATGATATTGGAAATATTTCAAATAGTCACTGTGGAAATTAGGCGAGGTAGTTTACCAGAGAAATGATGGGAAAATGCTAGGCATAGTTGAAGGCCCATTTGAAGTTTATAATCTTGATTTTTTGTCACATCAGTAAATTGATCCAAGAATGTGAGGTTGTACAGTATAACTGACTTGGAGGAAATAATCACCAGAAAGATTCCATGCTGGGCTGAGAGGAAAAAGAGAACATTCATGATGGGTGAGGTGAAGTTAGTCTGGAGAGTGTATATAACCCAGAACTGAGGCTTGGTGAGGTTTAGATGGTGAAATAGCCCCAGTCTTCCAAGGTTTCAGGAAGAACAAGAAGCTTTGCAAGGTTTGCTCAAGTCACACCAGTATATCAAGGCACTTTAGCATATGTCCTCTTGTGTTTTATAAATTAGTGATTAGTGTTTTATAAATCTAAGAATACTTTTAGTGCTTTATTGGGTGAAGTCCAATTTGTTTGGAAATAATATAAAGATAATATTTTCTAAGATTAGGATGTTCCTGTGCTTTTGTATTACTTTTTTGAAATTTGTATTGCACATCTTAGATGCACGAGCTTCAAATGGAATGGGGAAAGAGATGCTATCATCCTCACATAATAATAATTATTAGCATGATTTGAGTATTTACAATAAGCCAGACACTGTGCTACATATTTGCCTATATTTCCACACTCCATCCTCCCAACAACCATGTAATTTAGATAGCATTCTTATCTCCATCTTACAATCAAGGAAACTAAGGTTTATAGAGGCTAGGTGACTTGCTGGAGGTCCCCCTACTGGGAAATGATGGAGTCAGGACCAGAACCCAGGACCTTCTCAGGCAAAATTGTGATGTCAGTGAAAGTGATCTTCAGGAAATTCCTGGTTCTCTTCCAGCTTTACTTTCTCAGACCTTGCCTAACAGCTCCCACCTCCCCAAGATGACACAGCTTCTATCTCTTTTCCAAGTAAGGCAATAAAACATTCTTTGCTAATGGGTTAATCATGTACTCCCAGACATTGTATTCATTATTTATTAGGAAACTTTCTGGAGACACTGGCCTAAATCAGTGAGATCGCTCTAATGGTGCTTTTGCTCTCCCATTTTCAGGTCATTCTGTGCTGTAAAACTGCAGAAGCGGTAACTAACTGTTTTCATTCACTAGGGCCCTAAAATCAAGACTCCTGTTGCTCTGGACCAAATCACATTGTCATCTTTCTCAGTAAAAGTGAGCAGGCCTGTGGGGATGGGAGAGCAGAGAAGTGACTCAGATTGTAGGTTCATCAAAGCTTATGCTAATTAGGAAGCAACTGATTTGATGTGACACTCGAGCTTCCAGTCACCCAAGGAAAGAGGCATCTTGTGTATGCATGCATGTGTGTGTGCACGCACATATGTGTGTATTGAAATTGCTTTAGATTTATTTTTTGTTTTTTAAAATTTCAGCTTTATTGAGGTATGATTGATAAAGTTGTAAGATATTTGAAGTGTACATTGTGATAATTTGATGTATGTATGCATTTTAAAAGGATTACCCCTCCACCCATCTAGTTTATTAACACACCTTTTCCATCACCTCATATATTTATCTTTTCTGTTTCTTGTAGGGTTTTTTTTTTTTTTTCTGAGATAGATTTCTTAAAACAAATGAATATAATGCATTTCCTGAGTCCTAAAACATACGGGAGGATGGAAAAAGGAGAGAAAAGGCCACAGCAGTGTGCCTATCTCTGGTGAAACATCTAGTTCGAAGTTTAGGCAAAAACAGCACAAAGTACCCAAAGATTGAGTTCCCACATTTAAAAAATAGTTCAGTTGATTTTTAATCACTTCTGCCCACTTTTTTTTAGAGAGAAGCTCAAGGTAAGGCAGTTGAAGGGGGTATGTGTTGGCAGGGGCCAGGATGCTAGCGAACAGATAAATTGGACGTGGGAAGTAAAGGAGATGGAAACAAGATGAGTGCATGTAGAGGGATGAGTTAATCAGTCAGCTTGATAGAGACTGGAGTAAAAGAAGAACATGAAACAGATGCCTTAGAACCGCCAGGAGTAGCCAACAGAAGTGAGCAGAGGGAGAAAGAAAAATGAACACCTACACATAGCCGACATTGATTAGCTTCCCTCCTCAGGAACATGAAGGAAAACCACCTTAAAACCACTTCAGAAAAGCAAAGAGAAAATACGAAAAGTCGCCCAGACTGCCCCCATCTTTCTTCCTTCTAACACTGATCTCTCTCATGCTACCGCTCCCTCTGGTCTTATTATCCTGTTATCACTCAAATCTTTCTTTCTGCCCTCCAAAGATGTCCAGAAATCCCAGTTCCTCCATAAAGCCTTTCCTGGATAAATGAAAAGAGGTCACGCTGACTTCTCCTCCCTCCAGCAGTCTGGCAGAGAACACTGCAAGGCCTGATTTAAGAAGGTTACCCTCAGTGTAAACATTTAATGACAGGTGCCCTCACCACAGCATTAGCTCTTGGCTTAGTGTGCTGTGTGTGCATGAGCATGTGCACGTGCTATGGGCTGAATTGCCTACCCCACCAATTCATATGTTGAAGCCCTAGCCCCCATGTGACTGTATTAGAGATAGGGTCCTTAGGAGGTAGTTAAGGTTTAGTGAGGTCATGTGGGTGGGGTCCTAATCTGATAGGATTTTGGCCTTATAAGAAGAGGAAGAGAGATGTCCCATCCTCTGCCCAACCAATCCCGCACCCCTCACTCCCTGCTACCCCGTGAAGACACGGCAAGAAGGAGGCAGCCTGCAAGCCAGGAAGAGAACCCTCACTAGAACCTGAACCCTGCCTGAACCTTGATCTTGGACTCTTTGTCCTTCAGAACTGTGAAAAAAAAATGTCTGTTGTTTACACCACCCAGTCTGTTGTATTTTGTCATGGCAGCCCAAGCGGTCTATGGCAGTGTGTGTGGGTAGCGGCAGTTGTGAAGACTGTTAGTTGAATTTAGGTCATCCATTGTTAGAATAAAACTCCCATAAGGCAAGAATTGTCAATTTAACTGTACTTACAATAAGCAAAGTGTTTATGTGACGCCAGTTCCTAATAAATACCAGTAAATTTTTGCTGTTTCTTTTAATACAGAAATGAGAAATGTCTTCTGCCTATTTTTCTTTATGTATCCGTTTGGCTCCCCCCTCCCCTAAATTGCTGTTTACCTGAAACCAGGGACCCAGATATAGCAATACAGGTATTCTTCGTTATATCACACTTGGCTTTGCTGCACTTCAGAGATACTGCTTTTTTTTTTTTTTTTTTTTTTGCAAATTGAAGGTTTGTGGCAGTCCTTGTCGAATAAGTCTCTTGGCACCATTTTTCCAACAGCATTTGCTCACTTTGTGTCACGTTTTGGTAAATTCCCGCAATATTTCAGACATTTTCATTATTATTATATTTGTTATGGTGATCTGTGATCAGTAATCTTTAATGTAATTACTATGACTCAGTGAAAGCTCAGATGATGGTTAGTGGTTTTTAGCAATGAAGTATTTTTAATTAAGGTATGTACATTATCTTTTTAGACAGTGCTGTTGTACACTTAGTAGACTACAATATAAAGTATAAACATAACTTCTATATTCGCTAGAAAACTAAAAATCTCATGTGACTTGCTTTATTGCAATGTTCACTTCATTGCTGTGGTCTGGAACCAAACCCGGAATATCTCTAAAGTATGCCTGTACTGGAACCTCTGGATTTTACAGGACAAGGTTGGAGTAAAGTTATCTAATACCCCAGAAAATTGAGAGGCTTTGCCAATTAGATGTAGATATTTCACACTCTATAGCATTTCTATTAAATTAAAGCTGTAGCCAGTTGTATGCATTTTTAGTTGTAGAACTCAACTCAGATAAATTATTTCAAGTAAGGACACTGGCAGTTATCAAGAAGTAGGTATTAGATGGCAGCTTAGCTGAAAAAGCGCTTTCCCTACTACCGTAATTATTGTGCTGAAAAACTGCCTAGGAGAAGCCTGAAAGTAATTAGTTGCTGTTAAAAGCAGGTGGAGGGAGGATGCTTCATTCTCCTCCCTGGGCCAGCGCACCCACATGGTAATTTACATCAAGGAATCCTTCCCTCTGACTCAGAAAGAGGGTGGTCCCTGTGGGGCTCTCCTCATGTGAGGAATAAATGTGCCCCTGCGCACTCACCCTTTTTAATCATTAGATACTCCAATCTAGCAACATGGACCTCAGAAAAGAGTATTAGCAAGGTTGGCAAAAAAGCACGTTTGCCCTCTATAAGACTTCATTCAGAGACAGCCTGGAACGTAAAATGGCATTGGCCATTGAGCAGGAAGACTAATTCTGGTTCTCTTCCCATTACAAGGGTCGGGAGGAGGGGGACTATTAAGACCTTCCATTTTCTTGCATCTTTTTTTCCTACATGATACATCAGCACCTCAAAAGCCTTTCTTGCACCAGATTCTGTATTACATATATCAATGAGCAATGCTGATTCCTAACTCTTGCAGGGTGCTGGCCAGTTAGGGAGAGAGAAAGAGAGCCCAGGCTCAACATCCTCCCTCCCACCTCCATCCCTACCCATATCCCCCAACCCCCATGAAAACCAAAAGGGGTCCTAAGGTCAGGAACGAGGACCTGGAACTCTTTCCTCCCCCAGGACCACACATCCTCCTAACTCACATCCCTATGCCCTCTCCTCCCCACAGCACTGTGACCTGGGTGGGATTAAAACCCCTGAGGCCCTGAACCCTGGAACCGTTATAGAACCTCTTCTCATATGTAAATCAAAAATGTAAATAAGTCTAAATGGAATAGCCATACACCTTGTCACCCAAACCTGGACACTTGTGAGAAAGGAGGAGCTATTGACAAATGTCAGGCAGCAGACACAAGCCAGGAATGTCCTGAGCAAATGGGGATGTATGATTACCTCAACTCAAAACCATAAAAGAGGTATAAGAAAGTTCTTTTTCCATGATGACTAATTTGATTTGGAAATATCAAATTCTTACCCCCTAAATTCTTTCTCTAATATAAATATAGTTTGTTTTTTCTTTTTCGAAAGAGTTGATGTTGGGCTGCTTATTGTTAAATCCACTAGTTCTCAAGTGTAGTCTCTGGACCAGTATCATCAGAATCATCTGCAAATGTATAAGAAATACACATTCTGAGGCCTACCCCAAACCCACTGGGGGTGGGGCCCAGCAGCTTGTATTTTAACGAGCCCTCCAGGTAATTCTGAGCCATGCTGAAGTTTGAGAAACATTGGGATAATCAGTTCAGCTCTGAAGGCAGCTTGGTAAGGAAGTTCATCAGGGATTTGCTGGAAGTGGTTTCCCTTCCAGTGGAAAAGGAAAATGCCTGGATGGACCTAACCAGCATCTGCTGATAACTTATAAGCCTAGTTGTCTATCAAAGTCTTCACCTGTTGACTAGCTTTTGGATTCTGAAGAAGGCTGCAGCTGCACAGGCCATATCTAGGGTTTTGTAAAATGCTTTAGTTCCTTGGAACTGGATCTCAATATAAAGCATGCAGATATATTGTTTGACTTTCATACCATTGTGTTTCCAACACACTTTCAGAAATTTGTTATGTGTGCCAGAGAGGAATATCTGGACTTCCTAGCTGTGTGACATCAGGCAAGCAGTTTCTCCATCTTTCATGTATCAGTCAAAGTAGCTTGGGTGATGCTGTGCTAGCTAACAACCCCAAAATCTCAGTGACTTAAGATGACAAAGGCTGATTTCTTGCTCATGCTTTATATTTATCATGGTTTGAAGGGGTGAGAAGGTCCTGCTCATTGGAGTAACTCAAAGACCAAAGTCACCATCCACAAACATTGCTGATCTCCATATAGAGGCAAGAGAGTTCTAGAGTGTCTCACATCGGCAATTAAATGCTCTAACCTGAAAGTGACACATTGCACTTCGGCTCACAGCTTATTGTCAAAAACTAGTTACATGGCACAACCATGGGGGTATCATATATTAAACAAAAGACATAAGAAATAAGTTATGTAATATGTAAGAAAGGGATGAGTGTGATGCAGAAAGAAAACATGGAGCAGATAAGGAGGATGGGATGTACTGGGTAGAGGAGAAAGGGAGGAAGGTTGTCAATTTAGACAGGGTGGTCAGGGAAGACCTCAGGGAGAAGATGACTTTCCAGCAGAGACTTAAAAGAGATGAAGGAGTCAACCATGCAGATACCGGGGGAAGAGCATTCTGGGTAAATGAACAGAAGGAACTGCTAATGCCAGTGCAAATGCACACCGGGCATGTTCAGGGCCAGCAAAGAGGCTGCTGGTATGACAGAATGGAGTGGAGAGGGGCTTGGCTGTGTGTGTAGCGGGGTGTAGGAGGTAAGGTCAGAGAGGGAAAGGGGCCTCAGTCTTCCTAAGGACTTGGCTTTTACTCTGACTGCAGTGGTGGTGACCTATTATAGGCATTTGGGAAGAGGACTGATGTGATCTGACTTGCATTTTAAACTGATGCTCTGGTTGCCTTGTTGAAAATAGACTGTAGGAGGGCAACGGTAGAAGGAGGGAGACTTATGGGAAGCTACTGTCATAATCTGGGCTCAAGATGATAGTTTGGGCCAGGGAGGTAACAGAGAGGTTGGAAGCAGAGATCAGATTCTAGATACGTTTGGAAGGCAGAGACAAGTGAGATTTCCTGACAGATTGGACATGAGGTGTGAGCGAAAGAGAAGAAGAGTCAGGGACCCGCTTCGAGGTTTTTTGCTCAAGGAATCAGAAAAGTGGAGTAGCCATCAACTGAGGTAGGGAAATCTGAGAGGGGAGCGGGGTTATGGGGGGCAGACCAAGAGTTCTGAGTTAGTGTGAAATGTGAGAGAAAGCCTCTTGCAAAGGGCAGCTTCAACTGAAGTGCTATCAGTAGATGTCAAAAGTAAGAGAAATAGAAAATTCCACATGCTAGCACAGGCTAACTTCCTTGATTTCACCAATCCAGGCAGATATGAGAGACCTGGGACGATCCTTTTGACAAAAGATGATGATTTTTACTGGTTATCATATGTTTCATAGAGATGCCTCAGAATGCAGTAGGATGACTGGGGTTAAAATTAGAAAGTTAACAATACATCATATTCATCTTTGCATTCACCATGAGTAGAAAATCCATGGTACATAAGCAAATGATAAATATTTGATAAATGGATGAATGAAATTACCATACCCACATCTCCCCAAGTGTGAGCAATGGAATGGCAAATGGAGAGGTGTAACAGGAGAAAAGGAAAGCCAAGTGAAAGGCATGGGCTTGAAAAAACAGCCATTTGGCCCAAAGGGGACTTGGTATGTTGACCTATCACTGGTTTCAAGAAGTACTACACACCTAATCTTAGCAGTTGTATTAGTTGGAATTCTTTTCTGCTCTAGAAAGGTATTCCTTTAAGATGACTCATCTCAAGATATCCATCAGGGCAATAACATTCAATCTTCCAATTTTCTTTCTTCCTTAGGGAGGAAAAAGTCTCATTTTAACTTGTTTCTCTCTGGCATTTGCGGAAAAGGTATGAGTGTGGCATTTTGGAACAATTATGTTCATTTTCCTGGAATATGGATGACATCCAACCTCGAGGTTTTATGTTGAGGACACTGGCAGGGCACCCAGTGAGCATGTAGCCAGGAGACAAACTTCCTCATATAAAACAGAGCCGTCTGACACCAAAACAAATGTGTTTCCATTCATGCCATTTATGTTTTATGAAGTTGTTTAAATTATGCTGATGGCAAATTAACACTAAGCTAAATGCCTTACCCCATGATGGGAACTACAGTATTTCCTCGTGGAGGCAGTGTTTCAGGAACTTATGATGCAAGCCATGGCATCGGAAATAACTTGAATCCTGATGATGTCTCTAAAGCATTAAAAGCATCTCTCGTAGATGCATGAAATAAATAGGATTGTTGCTGGAAAAAACATAAGTTTGGGGAAGGGAGAAACCTGTAAAGGGATTTTCTGAGCAATTTCAACTGACTGCAAAAGAGTAAAATACACTATATTGACAGATTGTGGAGTATGCATGGGGCTGGTTTTTCTTACACTCAGTGGGCTGAATTGCATTTGCTTTGGTCACTAGACATAAATATCCAAGCAGGCAGCTGCCCTGAGAAGCATCCAAGACATTTTTCATTTCACCTGTGCACATTAGTCACATGCATTTGTTAAATATTTTTTGACCAGAAACAGTTTAACTTTCTCCATGTTATAAAATTCAGTTATCCATCCTTTCTGAAGTTATACTCTCAGGTGTAGCTGAGGAGCAGATGGGAAGAAAAAAAAATTTTTTTTGACCTTCATAATTAAAGTAATGCTGTGCCTTTCTCTTAAAAAAATCCCTGGAATTAAAGGAGAATCACATTATGGTGATTCACAAATAAGAATATCATGACTCAGAAGAATCTTTCAGAGACTTGCCCACTGTCCATCTGTGGCTGCACCCAGGTTTCTTCATTCTCAGGCAGGAATTTTTATTATTAATAACTATTATTTACAAAGGACTTACTAGAATCCAGTAGAGTGATGCATTATCTCATTTAATCCTCACAATAATCCAGTGAGGTAAAAACTATTATTTGTACCTTTTTACAGAGAGAAAATTGAAGCATAGAGTGGTTAAGAGACTTACCCAAGGTCACACAACTACTAAGGTGAGGATCCAAGCGTTAAATGCAGGCAATCTGGTTCTCAGGTTCTTTGCCCTTAACCAGTGCACAGACTGCCTTTTTAAAGACATAAGCACTTTCAAAGAAATGAGCTTTGATTGATTGATTGATTTTTGGCCATGCCACACAGCATGCAGTATCTCAGTTCCCCTGCCAGAGATTGAACCTGTAACCCCTGCAGTGGAAGCGTGGAGCCCTAACCACTGGACCACCAGGGAATTCCCAGGAAATGAGCTTTTAGAAGATGTTCTCAAATTATAGTATACATAAGAATCTCCAGGAACCCTCTGATTCAGAAGGTCTGGGCTGGGGCCCAGAAATCTTTTATGTTCAGGTGCTTGTGGCTGGGCCCGATGCTTTAGAACACCTCAGCTCTCTCTGGATAAGTTGTACCTGAGATGGGCTGGGGTGCTTTTGAAGCTCTTGACTTCAGTGTGTACTTTGCGCATTCTGCCTAGTGACCTGGCCTCGTGAGAACGTTCACCTGGGTGTGGATGTTGGCGAATCAGGTGGAGAAATCACTAGCTGCGTGACCTCCTAGGCAGGAGAAGTTGAGCTTCCCTGTTTTGTATTTTCTTTCACGGTAGACAAACCCTTCACTTCCTGAGGTTTTAGCTCATGACATAATACTCAGTTCACCTTGCTCCTTCTTGACAATGCCTCATGCTGAGTTGTTCTGCACCAGGAGTGAAGAGCGAATCTGTGTTCACCTTCCTCTTATTGTCCAGGAAATTTCACCATGGATAGTCTTCTCTACACTGGAAGCAGACTGATTCTCTCGAAGTGATTGCAATGAAAGTGCATGTTGAATACGGTGAAATGAGAGTCCCCTTGGATTCTAAGGCTGGGAATGGAGATCAGGCTTTAGAGAGCAGGGATGGAAAGAAGGGATACTAAAATAAGTGTCGTAGGCACTGTGCTTGATCATTTGGGTCTATGATCTTCAAGGTACCTGTTATCTACATTCTTACAGATGAGGACTCTTGGCACAGAGAAGTTAGGTAACGTGCCCAAGTTTGTTCAGCTAAAAGATTCTGGCCTATCTGATTCTAGAGAGTGTGTTCCTTCCATGATACCGTGCTGGCCAAGACAACGCAGGTGGCTAGCTGAAGTAAGCTCCTAGGTGATCCTAACATGCAGCTTACATCTTTAATCTTTGAGCTGAACCTGAGAGGTTCTCCAGGCCTAAGGTCTTACGTGGTATTTATCTACTGCAACTAATTAGAGAATCTTCTTTAGAAATTGTG
This sequence comes from Aethalodelphis obliquidens, assembly GCF_003676395.1. Taxonomy (NCBI): domain Eukaryota; kingdom Metazoa; phylum Chordata; class Mammalia; order Artiodactyla; family Delphinidae; genus Aethalodelphis; species Aethalodelphis obliquidens. The sequence goes on from NW_020837951.1 coordinate 48,124,105, forward strand.
ACTATTCAGTGTTAGATAAGTGTACATATAAACACTTATTTTTTTACTGATATGAATCAAAATGCATTCTGACTTAAGGCCCTGGGTAGTATTATGTATGTGCTCTAAGGCACATAGAGGTGTTCATAACATTGTAGATGTACAAAAGGTTTTTCCCCTAGGTATTTCCTAGAAATGGCTGTGGTGCAAGTAACAAGTTCTTTTTCCTTTAAAGAATCCTTTATTCATCTCTTATCTCTTACTCTTAAAATACATTTTGAAATAGGAGTAACATGATACTATAAGATGGCTCTACTCAGCAACTCCTTTGCAGAAGTTACCTTTAGCTTCCTGAAGAAATTAATGGTCTTTCTTTCTCATGGAACTGTAATCAATTTTGAATTTTTGTCTTTATGTACATTTATTAACCTTTGTAAATTTCACGTTTCTCCTATTAAAAACAAACACAAAAAACCTTTCTCATTTATATCTGGAAATTATTGTATGCATCAGAAAAATTACACATGTGAAAATGTTTCAGGAAATTTATCATGCTGTACAAAGAGAAAGAATTTGCTTTCAAACCACGGTGACTGGATTACTTTTTGGGATTAGCCTGCTGGTTTCTCTGGTCGGTAGGCAGTTAATAACCTTTGTAAGTATCATTCCTTTTTACTTATGAAGTGCGTAAGTATACTTCACTTACTATGCGCCAAGCATTTTGTGAATAGCAACTCACCTAACTTATTCAGAATGTTGTCCTTTTAGGCATCAACTACTTTATAAAATTCCCTGTTTGTTAGTGAGGAACTTTATCACAGCTTTGAAATTGACCAATTCTAGGCTATGCAATTTAAAGAACTTTATCTTAAAATTTGTATTCAGTGAAGTTTTTGTTACAGTTGGTAGTCCTTTTTTCAGTGACTTTAGTCTGAATTTTCGAATTTTTTCCAATGGGAGATAGTTTTGACCCAGTGGTGTGCTGTAAATGTTTAATAACCAGATAGATGATGTTTAACAACCAGGTTGGGGGAAGGGATTAAGACCTTAATTTGTATCATTGGCCAATTCCTATGGTGTAAAACCATGGCTGATTTGGTGTCACGATGTGGAATTGGGAAGAAATGCTAACAAGCAGCTCCCGTGAGTGTGGTCTTTTTATATCTTATCTTAAAGATGCTATAAATTTGAGTTTAGTGAGAATGACCTAAATTCCTAGATAAGGTTTAAAAAAGAAGTGTCTCATGAAATGGAGGATATTAGTTGCCAGACAGTTACTACCTTCTCATGTAGGTATAGTTGATAAGGTTTGAAATCTTATATAAATACAAACCAGTAGGAAGACTACATAAGAATGAGTCACTTTTACTAGAAATTAAATGCTTTCACAAATGAATGAGACCTCCTTGCACTTGGGCTAACTCAGCTTAAATAAGCAAAGTAAGCAGTGTCCTTGTCAGTACGATAAGAAGACTAAGGAAAAAAAGATCTCTGCTAGTATTAACCACCCACAACCTGTCATTGATGTGATAAAGTCAGTCCTTTGAATTAAGAAATAATTGTACACAGTTAGATGTAAAGAGGACTAGACTATGATTCAGCAGACTCACATTCCATATATGGAATCTGTCCACATCTTTTTATCTATGTCACTTAAAATCTCATTTAGGCCCCAATTGTTTCATCTTTATATTGGAAATAATAATTATTGAAAGCATAAATACCAAGGTACTTTAAAAACCAAAGGCATTATATGAATGATGAGGCATCTTATGTAGGGGTTAGATTTTTAAAGTGAGGACGTGAGAAGGCAGATCATATGTAACCTCAGTCCATGCTCCCAATCCTTTCGATATCATAGCTTCCACAGAAAATAATAATAGTGGTGGGTCACACTGGGCCCCCAGCTGAATAATGCTTACCAGATGAAACTTTACAACTACTATAAGCCAGATACTATCTGGGGTTTCTTGCCCCTTGGGATGTAGAAAAAAATTCTGCACTGATACAAGTCCAAAGCCCTCTTCAAGAATCTAAAAAAAATTCCTAAAGCACTTTTTAAATAACAGCTTTGTTGAGATATTATTCACATACCAAAAAGTTCATCTTTTTTTTTTTTTTCCTCTTTTGGGCCGCACCGTGAGGCATGCAGGATATTAGTTCCCCAACCAAGGATCAATCCCATGCCTACTCCAGTGGAAGCAAGGCATCCTAACCACTGGACCGCCAGGGAAGTCCCAGTTCACCTTTTAAAAGTGTACAATTTAAATAGATTTTAGTGTATTCACAGAGTTGTATATCCATCACCACTATTTAAATCCGGAACATTTTCATCATTTCCAAAAGAAACCCTGTACCAGTTAGCAGTCAGTTCCCATTTCCCCTCATCCTACCCCTGACAAACACTAATCTACTTTATGCCTCTGTAGATTTGCCTATTCTGAACATGTTATATAAATGGAATTATATGTGGCTTTTTATGTCTGGCCTTTTTCACTTTACCATAATGTTTTCAAGATTCATCCATATTGTAGCATGTATCACATCTTCATTCCTTTTTATGGCTGAATAATTCCATTGTATGGTATACCACATCAACTGATGGGCCTTTGGATTGTTTCCATTTTGTATAATGAATAATACTGGTATAAACATCCATTTACACTTTTTTTATGTGAACATATATTTTCAATTCTCTTGGGCATATACCTAGGAAAGGAATTGTTGGGTCATATGGTTAACTCTCTTTAGCATTTTGAGGAACTGCCTCCAAAGCAGCTGGACTATTTTACATTCCCACCAACAATGTATGTGGATTTCAATATCTCCACATCCTCGCCATCAATTGTTATTGTCCACCTTTTTCATTATAGCCATCCTAGTGGCTGTGAAGTGGTATCTTAATGTGGTTTTGATGGGTATTTCTCTAATGACTAATGATGTTGAGCACCTTTTCATGTATTTATTGGTCATTTGTAAATCTTCTTCAGAGAAGTGTCTATCAAGTCCTTTTACCATGTTTCATTGGATTATTTGTCTTTTTATTACCGAGTTGTAAAGTTTCTTTATATATTGTGGATACAAGTTCCTTATCAGATGTATGATTTGAAGATAGTTTCCATCATTCTGTGGGTGTCTTTTCACTGTCTTGATGGCGTGCTTTGCTGCACAAAAGTTTTTAAATTTGATGAAGTCCAAAATTATATATTTTTTCTTTTGTCACCTGTGCTTTAGTTATCTAAATATCTGAGATAGATATCTAAGAAAGCATTGCTTAATCCAGGGTCACAAAGATTGACCTCTGTGTTTTCTTCTAAGAGTTCTTACATTTAGGTCTTAGGTCAGTTTTGAGTTAACTGAGTTAATTTTTCTGTGTGCTGTGGCACTGATGCTTTTATGGTAACTCTACCCTCAGGTTCCTACTTTTGTACATAGTGTCTCTGTTCTCATATTGACACACAGGAAAACCAGGCCCTTCCTTGATTTCTACACACACGCGCGCGCGCGCACACACACACACACACACACACACAGATCCTCACACATACACCTAAACTCCTCTTCTATAAAACATCCCCAGGATAGTATACTTCACAAAAATTTTAATAGTCACATCATATATCAGACAAACAACCTAAAATCACATTTTAGACATCTCTAACCTCCAGAGTTTTTTTGGCCAAGGGATATTCACTGTTAATTGTCCCAGTATGATGCAGTTTCTAAGTGGTTTTTTTCTTTGTTCAGTTCCTCTCTCTCTCCCCTGTACTTCTCTCCAGGCTCTTGAGAACTGAAACACAAATGTCTCTCATTTTCTCCTGTAGCACAGCTTAACTTCTTCATTTCCTTACTTGAGTTCCTCATGGTTTCTCACTTGCTTTTCTGCAAGAATGTATTCCCCTACCCCCCAAAAAGGTTTCTCCCTAATGGAAATTCTGGTACCATTTTCCATACCATTATTCTAAGCAAGTTTTGGTAGAGTAATGGATGGAGAGTGGTCCTAGGAGTGAGTAGAGAGCCCACATACCTGAATAGCAAAAAATAAGAATCACCAAATGAATAAAAGAAAGGCACAAAAGGGGAGACCAAGAACACTATGATGACGAGCTTCAACTATTCCAACATGTTGACAACAGTTGAGGTAGCAGAAAGGGTCTTATAGGTCAGCTCAGTACAGTGGGGGAGAGATTAGGTTGTGGAGAGATTGGTCAGTGGAAGGGGGAAGGAAACCTACTTTTAAATATACAAAGTTATAGTGTTTTGATTATACAGATCCACAATACTTTGGGGCAGATACGTTTTATAATTAAGTATTTTTCCGATTTTAGAATATATTACAGTAGGTGTGTCATGTATTATATACAATATAATACCCGGGTAGGGTGAGGCAGCATCCCATAAGCAAATACAGCATCAAAAGTATATAACATGAAGGGGGAAGAAAACTCTAAATAGCTTTATATCGATTATTTAGTCTTGTCAAATGCGTTAGGAAAACAACTTTCTGTTTTTGGTTTGTTTTTTTTTTTATTCTGAATGTCGTATCGTGGAAATATGAGATCTGTAGGTGATAAACCACTGTTCCAGTGTTCTCTTTTGCTGAGACTATTCAGCAAGGCTAGTGATGATGAGGATGAAGATGAGGATGCTTCCCAAGTGCCAACATTCTTTCTAGCCAGTGCATATTTTGTAAGTGATTTGCCAGGCAGATCAGCTTTGCTACTTAAAAGCATTCACTGTAGCCTCATTTCCTCCCAGCTTTCTTTTTAGCTTCAGTCTTACCGCAGTGAATATAGTTGGAACATAAGATGATGAGCAAATGCTGCTCAGGATAATAATGTGAGCTCAAAAAGGAGAAAGAAATCATTACAGAGAGGAGAGTAGCAGGGAAGAAGTAGACTAAAGCAGTATAAGGAAATTGCTACCCACCCCTCAAGGGAAAAAAAAACTATCAGCTGTACTAAAGCTCTCTTTGGAAAACCTTGAATGGTAATAAATGAGCACAGGCGTATAGAAGGAGTGACCGGCAGCCTTTGTGGACTTAACGGAGGAATTAATCTTAATTTTCCTTTTGCTTAAAGGAATTCTGATGCAGCTTTGATGCATGAAAAATGCTCAGGATTTGGATTCAAGATAATGGGTCTTAACCAATCTCTTCCTGAATGTGACCCTAACCAGCATCATTTGTTTTCGTTAGTGAAGATTACCATTTTGTAAAAATCACTGTGATCGGGACATTTTACATAAATTAGTCCTAATATTCGTAACAGCTTTTCAATGAAAAAATACAGGTCTTAACATCTCCATATAATGCATGAGGAAATTGAGATCTGGAGAGTTTACCTGACTTAACCCAAGTTACACAGTGAAAGATCTGTTCCACTGGGATTAGACACAGTTCTGTCTGGTGCTAGAGCTTATGTTCTTTCTGTTGTTCAGGATGCCTGTTTAACTGAGACCCTGGTTTAGCACGTGAATACTAATTTTACTGTATAGTGTAGAGACCTGCAGACCTAGCTTCAAATTAAGCTTATTATATGCTAGCTATTCAAGCTTGGAATAGTAATAATAGTAGTAGTGGTAATAGTTACCATCACTATGTATCAAGCACTATTCTAAGAAACTTTATATAGATATAGCTGTAGGTAGATATTTAAGGGGTAAAGATACCAACTTGTTTTCTGTGTAGTTCACATGACATAACGTGGATCAGCATTCTCCACGGTACATTTTAGGAACTACTAGACTCTTGAAATATCCCAAGAGAAGTGGTTTTATGCTAAAACAAATTTGAAAAACCCTGACTATATTTTTCTTTTATAGGTTCTCAATGTACATCCACATTGTAATGATGCTGAGAACTACTTAAGGTTAAAAAGAAATGGTTGAACCTTGTTTAACTTAGGGGTTTCCCCAATATTTTGACCACAGAACCTCTTTATTCAGAGTTTATCTGAGTTTATCCTTAACTTCCATGGGACACAGTGTGAGAGACGCTGACACAAATGAAAGTCCTTTGTGTACTGGTATAAAGTGATAATGATCACTCAAGTGGGCTTTGCCCACTTGAATATTTTTTAAATAAAAATAAATTTTAGGGTTATGTCTTGCCATCCAAATTCAAGGCGCTCAAATCCTGGTCAAGGTTTCTTTCTTTCACAGAATCTTCCCAAGCCTCCCTCCCCTCTAGCCCATAGGGATCCCTCTGTTCTCTGCCCTGTCTCAGCACTGATTGTCCCCAAGGAACTGGGGCTTCAGAGTCGTCTCTAAGAAACTAGAATTATGCGGAATTAAAATGTTCTGCATTTGATGGAGCTGAATAGGAATAGATTGAAATTTGTGAGAAAGCCACAGTTTTAAAACAAAAGGCAACATTTCCTCATTAGCTGGGAAGAAATTCACAAGGGGAAACTAACTTTCTTGCTTTCTTCTTTGTGATCCAATCCTGAGTACAGGGTTACAGAAATTTTATTTACCGAAAACAGATATTCAGTTTGAGTCTTCTGAACTTGGACATGGATTTACATTTAAATTTCTCATATATCTTTTTTTAAAAATACAACTGCAGAAAATAATGACTCTTCTCCCTGTGTGAGTCCTTGATTGATTTTAATTTGTAACACTTCCCAGCTATATGGAAATTGGTGAGTCTCTATGCAGAAACACTTAAAAAAAAAAATGATGAAGTGCAACATTCCTAATTGAAATTTAGCACCTTACTTATTATTGGGGACCCCTTTTATTAAAGTTGTGAAATTAAAGTACAGTGTTTACTCTGTTTAAAATGTCCTAAATATGCTGAGTGCTGCTCTTGCAAGAGAGCCATCCTTTGGCCCTCTGACTAATGCACCAATGGAAATGTAATCTGTGCTAAAAGAAAATGCCCATGACCTGCTTCTACTATGAATTTTAAAAAATAAAGGATAGCTTGAGGGTGTGGCACTGTAGCTGTCCTTGGAGAAGCTGGAGTTAGGTAGGAGAGGGTGAACGAGTGATCAGCCACACCGGGGTGTAGGTACAAAAAGATTGTGTCAGGCACTAGTTTACTGTACTAACTTAAGAACAACCACAAGCTAAATGTGGTGCTCAGTCTACAGAGAGAAAATTAAATTAGGCAGAGAAATAAAGATTGATGTAAATTTCTGTGGCTTCATATAACAGGAAAGAGAAGAGGTTTGATTTTGAAAATTCTCATGCTTCTCTAAAATAGAACTAGCCACCTAAGCAGAATCTTTGGAACACAAAGGGTGATTTATTTGAAATCCTGTGGTTAATCATAATACCATTAGTCAAATTCAAATTATGATTTCTGAAAATTAGTCAAGGATAACAATTACACCTGTGGCTCTGACTTAAACTGGAGTTATTTATAATAATACAGATCAGTTCAGAATATAACTGGAAATTTATCTATGAGTTCCTCAACCACATTATTCCCACTGCACGTACAGAGCCTGGAATGTAGTAACTACACAGTAACTGGAACAGAATACTTGCTCTCCAGATTAGTCATGTGGGTAAATAAAACAGAATGAGAGATATGGAAGCAGCTTAAGTGCCCATCGATAGATGAATGGATAAAGAAGATGTGCAAATATATACATACACATATATTGGAATATTACTCAGCCATAAAAAAGAATGAAATCTTGCCACTTGCAACAACATAGATGGATCTAGAGGGTACTAAGTGAATAAGTGAAATAAGTCAGAGGAAGACAGTGCAGGATCTCATGTATTATACGTGGAACCTAAAAAACAAAAACAGACAAAGAAAACAAAATGAAAACAGACTCGTACATACAGAGGACAAAGAGGTGATTGCCAGAGAGGAGGAGAGTGAGATTGGGCAAAAGAAGTGAAGGGGATTAAGAAGTACAAACTTCTAGTTAAAAAATAAATAACCCACAGGGATGTATAAGGAATATGGTCAATAATAATGTAAATAACTTCATATGGGGACAGATGGTAATTAGACTCATAATGGTGATCATTTCATAATGTATGTAAATGTCAAATCACTATGTAGTATACCTGAAACAAACATAATATTGTATGTCAACTGTATTTCAATTTAAAAACCAAAAACCAAAAAATAGGAACCACAAGGAAAAAACAATGATAGTGAGATCGTTGCCTTGACTTAAGAAACGCACTTCTGTCATTTACCAGAATGCCTCATAGTTTTTAAACTCACTTTATTCTGTCTCCTCTCTGTTAGCTCATTCATTAGTTTAAGCATTCATTTATTCACTCAAAACCTCTTCTTTGAGCCTATTCTTTGTTCCAAGTACTAGGTATACACTCTGCCATCCTAGGGTTTGTGGTCTAGCAGAAGAGCCAAAAAACAAGAAAACATATATATAAAATCATAATTGGGATAAATAATAAGACTAAAAATAATGATTGGGAATACTTCAGTATGACAGGTCTAGGTGAACAGAAATTTCACCTTCCTTTGAGAAATCACTGTATTATATTGATTTGTACTCACTGATTTGCCAGTAAAGCACTTGTGACATTTAAAACAAAGATTAGAAAGGTCTCTAACCCAAAAAAGACACTGCCAGAGAAAACACATTTTCCAAGGAAAGAATATAAAGTTAACAGGATCTTAAATGTCATAATTGTCCCTCATTAGCTAAAACAACACCAAAAGAATCTTGCTTTAAAACATTTCTTTCTGACCCCAGACAGAAACTTTCTAGACCAAAGCATGGCCTACTATTGATGCAAAAGACTCATATTTTATTCACTCTCTTTAAGGGCAGCAGACCTTGGGGAAGACTGTGGATTTTGGTGCCCACACTGAGAAACAAGTGTGTGAATCTGTACTCTTCCACACGTTTTCCATGTGGACATGGACAGATTATTTAACCACTCAGAACCTCGTTTTTATAAGCCTTTTAGTTGACACACAAAATGTGCAAAATATCAATATACAGCTCAATGAATTATCTCCAAAAGAAATTTGTGTAGCCAGGCAAACCAAGATGTGGGCCATTGCCAGCCCATCAGAATCCCCCCTCAGGCCACCTCCAATCACTTCCCCTCTCTCCTCCTTAAAGTGACCAGTCTTTTAACTTCTTACACTACAATTTAGTGTTGTACTTTCTTTTTTAAAACTTTATGCGTATATAGGATCAAATCATATGTATTGTTTGGTGTCTGGCTTCTTTCACAGAGGCACATTTCTGTATCTGTAAAATGGGGGAAATCATACCTACCTTATACTGTGGTTACGATAATGATATTGGAATTTTGCAGCTTGGAAAGTACATGGCTACCAACTAGTTGGGAGAAAAGGGGAGTGGTTTATCCTCCCTAGTTCCATGTTCACAAGCAGCAAGGTGAACATGCAGAAATGCTAGTGACAAGGATGGGTTGGATTTGGAAGCGTCTGATAGACCTGACCTTGCCTTGAGATCTACAGTTAAAACATGAACCTTTATCTTGGCAGTTAATTCTTCTTTTCCTGATGCCATTTCCTCCTGTGGAGTAGCTGTTCCTTCTCCATTAGTCTCCAAATGAGCTCAATTGGTTTGTGCACCAGAAGCTTGTAGAAGTGACCCAAGCAGGTTTTCAGAGAGAACAATAGTTATAAGTAGTTTTTCCTAAAGACTCATTATGTGCCAGGCCCTCTACTGATCACTTCACATACTTTATCTCATCTAATCCCACCACAGCCGAATGAGGAAGGTATTCCTATTATCCCCATTGTAGAGATGAGGTACTGAAGCCAGAAAGACTTGAAAGTTTACCCAGCCTCTAGGAGATGGAGTTAGGATTTCAACCTAGGCAGTTCATCTCCAGAATGTTGGCTAGCTGCTGATGTGCAGGGCCCTGGTACAAACAGATCCTGTCATTTTTACTGTACTTCTTTGGGAAAAGTTATCACATGTAGATTTCAACTTATTGGAGAGATTTGGTTGAAAAAATAATAAGAAAGTGTTTTACACTCTCCCCTCTAACCTTACTAGGAAATGTCCTCAGTGAACAGAGTTTGGAAGACACAGGCCACATATGCCTCATGAAAAGCCCTAAAATTTAAGGCCTAAATCTATGTTTATTGTGTTACCCCTGCACTAGAGCGCATGTCATGTTATCTAGGAAAGTGCTTTTGGGGATTTTAGTGCCCTCTCTAGTTCTACTACCATTTCCTTCCTTTTATCTATTTACCTATTTCTTTATTTTCCATTATTGACCAATAATCACAGCCCTATAGAGTCATTCGTGATGCTACTTCAGAAATTTAGAGAGCCCCTGCAAAAAACCACTGCCAGGTTTAATCCTGTGAAGTTGCTGGTAAGACGTTTTGTAATAAATTTCTTACAGCATTATTTAATATGTCAAACCAATACTTATTTCGTATTTTTTTTGTGCACGATACTATTCTAGGGGGGTAAAACAAAAAATTATATGACATAAGCCCCATCCTCAGAGTGCTTGAAATTCAGTTGGGGAAGAGGACAAAGGTGTAATCACAGAAAGTTAAATGTTAGTTCAAAGCAGTAGTAGAAATGTTAACAATAGTGCCTATGAGTAACAGGACATTTAAGGTGGTCTCAGAATAATTACCACAGATGTTCAGAGAAAGCAGGAATCACATGGTCAGAAAAGCAGTGGGATTTTTTTTTTTTAACATCTTTACTGGAGTATAATTGCTTTACAATGTTGTGTTAGTTTCTGCTTTTATAACAAAGTGAATCAGCTATACATAAACATATATCCCCATATCTCCTCCCTCTTGCATCTCCCTCCCACCCTCCCTATGCCACCCCTCTAGGTGGTCACAAAGAACCAAGCTGATCTCCCTGTACTATGTGGCTGCTTCCCACTAGCTATCTATTTTACATTTGGTAGTGTATATATTTCCATGCCACTCTCTCATTTCGTCCCAGTTTACCCTTCCCCCTCTCCGTGTCCTCAAGTCCATTCTGTCCGTCAAGCAGTGGGATTGAAGGTGCTTCTAGAACATGAACAGGATCTGCAGAATGACTGTAAAACACCCTGGCTGATAAACATGGCTTTACTCAAGGATTCGGGAAGACGAGAAGAGAGAGGGTAGAAGATTGAGTGCATTTGTTTCCTATTGCTGCTGTAACAAATGACCGCAAACTTGGTGGCTTCAGATAACACAAATGTATTATGTAAAAGTCTGCAGGTCGGAAGTCCAAAATAGGTCTATGGCTAAAATCAGGGTGTCAGCAGAGCTGCATTCCTTCTGTAGACTCTAGGGTAGAATCTGTTTCCTTGGCTTTTCCTTGGCTCCTGGCCCCTTTCTCCATCTTCAGAGCATATTATTCCAACTTCTGTTTTCCAGCTTCTGTTTATGTCATCACATCTCCTTCTCTGACTCTGACCCTCCTGCCTTCCTTTTATAAGGGCCCTGTGATTATGTTAGGCCCTCTGGAACTGTCCAGGCTTATCTCTAAGTGTATCATCTCTACACTAACTGAATCACATGTGCAAGGTTTCTTTTGCCGGGTAAGATAACATGATCACAGGATCTGGGGGGTAGAACCCAGACATCTGTGGGTGGGGGGGGAGGCATTATTCTGTAGATTTCGCTCAGCACCATGCTGAGGAGGTTTTTGAGTGATAGGCTTTGAAGTTTACCTGGTGCAACTTGAAACCATTGAACATTTCAATCTGGGAAGTGACATGAGCAAAGCACAGAGTAAAAGGGAGAGCAGTGGTTAGAAAAGTGGTTAGAGATAAGGAGACCAGTGCAGAGAGTGCTGAGTCAGTCACTGGACAGTGTGCATGTGGTGTGTCATCTTTGCCTGTCTGTATGTCAGTCATGTGTGGGTGTGACAGACCACCCACATGTCTGTCTACACTTGTACTTGTGAACACTGCCTAAGCTTGTTCCAAATGGATATTTGCCTAGCCATGGGAAAGCGGCCACCCGAGGAGACGTGCACCTCTTCCTGCCTCCCAGTATTCCTGTTAGAGCATGGGTGATGTGCAAGGATTTTGGTTTCTAAGTAATTGTCATTATACTTCAAAATATGGGACATTCAGAGAGCTGGGAGTTACCTCTCCAGACAACCATCCAGGTGTTCCAAGGGGGTTTCCCTACTTTAAGAAGATCTTTTAAAAAGTAGTCTGTGATGGGCTATTATACAAGCTGCAGTGATCTCCCAGAGAGACTGTTTCCTGGGGTGGCAGGACTGTCACATAGTGGCAGCCAGGAGAAGTGATCTGATTAACAGGAAGTCTGAATGGTGTTCAGAGCAGAGCTGAGATGCTATTCATTAACTTGCCTCTCTATTGTTTTCCCTCTCTGTATTGTCCAAAATTTGAAATAAGTTGTCACACACAGTGAGTTTTTGTTCAGACACTGCTTTATTGGAATTAGCTGTAACTATGGCTCTACACGGGTTTGAAATTAGGCAAAAACAAAAAAAATCCCCAAATCCCAAGCATCAAATGAATTAGCATACTTGCAGCAGCCTGAGAAATTTTTAGAATTCTCACTGACATACAGGCAAAGGCTGGAGTTGCCTCTCTGGCCAAACAAATTCAGATAATTCAGGAGTGAGCAAGCCCAAATGGTTTATTAACTCATTTGGGGGTCCTGTTATCAGTGTAGTTGCTTATCTAGGGTAAAGCAATTAAGATGGGATCAGATAGCTGCACCCAACTGCCTAGTAAGACTTGATAACATGGAATTTTTGGAACAAAAGGGTGTGTTTTCAGCAACGGGAGAGAAAATTATAATGTTGGTATTCAGACTTTGAGGAATTACAACACAATCTGAAAGGGATGGATGTTATGAAGTGAACATGTTCCCCCTTCCCAAGGCTGAATGGTATAGCAGAGTTATTTTGGTGGCTTTTAACCATTATGATGTTCAATAGCAAAGAAAGATCCTCAGAAATAAGCCCAGAAGTCTCCGAGGGAAAACATAAATATTCAGCATTGCTTTTAAAGACTTCTGTTTTCTTTCTTAATTGCGTTTACCTTTTAAACAACAGCAAACAGAAGCCAGAAACTTGGCAGAGGAATGCTTTTTAAGGAGAATGTATTCCTTGGCTGCTAACTGAATATGCCTCTTTTTTTATTTGGTTCTTTTTCCTTTAAAAAAGAAAAAAGTGATACTTCCCATTTTCTTCATTCAAGAACATCTTGCCCTTCAGTCATCAAGAGTACTCAGACTTCAGAATGGGGTCCCAAGGAGGATAAGTCCAGGGATGTGTTTATTATTATTATTATCATCATTATTGTTATATTGCATGAAATTATAAGACTCAGGGTTTGGAGTATTAGACATATACTAGATTGATAGAAACATATGCATAAACAACTAATGACTATACACATAATAAGGCATTTGTACTTAAAAACTCAGTATGGGAGTGTTATTATTTTCAAGAGTGATGACCTCTAGTGAATTCATGCACGTGTTTGCCACCTTTAAAGAGTTCCTCACCTCATACAGCAAAACCAAACAAACTACAAAGCAGTAGCAACCTATCCTTTTTGAACCCATTTCCCATGCTTGGGGTATAAGACAGAAGAGGAGGGCTTCCCTGGTGGCGCAGTGGTTGAGAGTCCGCCTGCCAATGCAGGGGACACAGGTTTGTGCCCCAGTTCGGGAGGATCCCACATGCCACGGAGCGGCTGGGCCTGTGAGCCGTGGCCGCTGAGCCTGCACGTCCGGAGCCTGTCCTCCGCAGTGGGAGAGGCAAAAGACAGAAGAGGACCATGGCCTTGGAGTCACTGACATTAGGTGGTAGCCACTGTGGTAATCAGGAGAGACCCCAAGGGGAAGGTGACTCAAGTCGGTGCTCTCCTACCACCCAATGTCCCTTTCTGTGCTTCATTGGGAAGTTGCAGGCTCCATGTCTAGTTAGGTGTCTCATACATGGTATTCCGAATTTTCTGGTTGTTAAACCCTCTTCCCTGTGCACTCAGAGAATATCTCCACGGAAATGGGTTCAGAAAGCAAACCACCATCTTTTTTACGTAACATCCCTTTACAGAGACTAAAGCTTGGCAAGAGTGCTGAAGAACTAGAGGGGAACTTTTATATCGTAGTAGAGGAAAGTCTGTTTCCTAAATGGAAAAAGTTCTGCCTCTTCTTAATATATTTATGTGGACACCATGGACCAGTTGATGTTTGGGGAAGTTGGAGGAAGGGGGAGCAGAGTAGCTGCTAGGTTTGAAGACTTTGGGCCAAGTATTTGAATTATTGTGGGATTTAGAAAAACTGAGAGGAGTATTTATTGATGAACTATGAGCCTCTGCTAAATAATTTAAATATTCATTTCATTTAATCTTAAAACAAAGTATGAGGTTTACAGATATGGAAACTAAGGATTTGCAAGAAATTACCCAAATACATTATTGTTCCACAACCACTGAGTGACAAAGCTGGAGTTTGAATTTGGTCCTGCCAGAGGGCTTTCCACCTCAACAGTGTAAACACCTTGGGTAGTGGTAATACACTCAGGCCTACCTCTGAGATGTGTGTTCAGTTCCGGATGACTGCAATAAAGCAAGTCACATGAATTTTTTGGTTTCCCAGGGCATGTTAAGGTTATGCTTACACTATACTTTATTGTGTGCAATAGTATTATATCTTAAAAAAAAACAATGTATATACCTTAATTAAAAAAAAATATTTTATTCCTAAAAAATGCTAACCATCATCTGAGCCTTCAGGAAGTTGTAATCTTTTTCGCTGATAGAAGGGCTTGCCGTGAAGTTGATGGCTCCTCAACAATGAGGGTGTGGTGGTTGCCGAAGGCTGGAGTGACTGTGGAAATTTCTTAAAATAAGACAACAGTGAAGTCTGCCACATTGATGGACCATTCCTTTCGCAAATGATTTCTCTGTAGCCTGAAATACTACAGAGCTTTTTAGCTACAGTAGAACTTCTTTCAAAATTGGGATCGGTCCGCTCAAACCGTGCCACTGTTTTATCAATGAAGTTTATGTACTGTTCTAAATACTTTGTTGTCATTTCAACAATCTTCACAGCATCTTCGCCAGGAGTAGATTCCATCTCAGGAAACCACTTTCTTTGCTCATCCAAGAAGCATCTACTCATCTGTTAAAGTTTTACCATGAGATTGCAGCAATTCAGTCACATCTTTAGGCTCCACTTCTAATTCTAGTTCTCTTGCTATTTCCACCACATCTGCAGTTATTTTCTCCACTGAAGTCTTAAACCCCTCCAAGGCATCCATAAGGGTTGGAATCAAGTTCTTCCAAACTCTTGTTGATGTTGATATTTTGATCTCTTCCATGAATCATAAATGTTCTAGGATGGTAAATCCATCCCAGGAGGTTTCCAATAGACTTTGCCCAGATCCGTCAGAGGGATCACTATCTATGGCAGCTATAGCCTTACAAAAAGTATTTCTTAAATAAAAAGACTTGAAAGTTTAAATGACTCCATGATGTTAGCAGGCATGAAAACAACATTAATCTCACTGTACATCTCTATCAGAGCTCTTGGGTGAGTAGGTGCATTGTCAACAGGCAGGAATATTTTGACAGGAATCTGGTTTTTTTGAGCAGTATATATCAACAGCAAGCTTAAAATGTTCAGCAAACCATGTTGTAAACAGATGTGCTGTCATTCAGGTTTTGTTGTTCCATTTGTAGAGCACAGGCAGAGTAGATTGATCATAATTCTTAAGCGCCCATGAGGATTTTCAGAATGGTAAATGAGCATTGATTTCAACTTAAAGTCACCAGCTACATTACCCTCTAACAAGAGAGTCAGCCTGTCCTTTGAAGCGTTGAAGCCAGGCATTGACTTCTCCTCTTTAGCTATGAAAGTCCTAGATGGCATCTTTTTCCAATAGAAGGTTGTTTCATCTACATTAAAAATCTTGTTTAGTGTAACCACCTTCATTAATGATCTTAGCCAGATCTTCTGGATAACTTTCAGCTTCTACATCAGCACTTGCTGCTTCATGTTGCACTTTTGTGTTGTGGAAATAGCTGCTTTCCTTAAATCTCATGAATCAACCTCTGCCAGCTCCCAACTGTTCTTCTGTAGCTTCCTTACCTCTCTCAGCCTTCATAGAATTGAAGAGGATTAGGGCCTTGCTCTGGTTTAGGCTTTGGCTTCAGGGAATGTTGTGGCTGTGGCTGGTTTGCTCTTCTACCCAGATCATCAGAACTTTCTCCATATCAGCAATAAGGCTGTTTCACTTTCTTATCATCTGTGTGTTTACTGGAGTAATACTTATAATTTCCTCCAAGAACTTTTCCTTTGCCTTCACAACTTGGCTAAGTGTTTGGCGCAAGAGACCTAGCTTTCAGCCTCTCAGCTTTTGATCACTAAGCTTAATCATTTCTAGCTTTTGATTTAAAGTGAGAGACATGTGACTCTTCCTTTCACTTGTACACTTAGAGGCCATTGTAGGATTATTAATTGGCCTAATTTCAAAATAGTAGTATCTCAGGAAGTAGAGGCCCAAGGAGTGGGGGATAGATGGGGGAAACAGCCAGTTGGTGGAGCAGTCAGAACACACTCAACATTTATGGATTAAAGTTGCTGTCGTATTTGCGCGGTTTCCACGCCCCAAAACAGTTACAACAGTAACATCAAAGTCACTGATCACAGATCATCGTAACAAATATAATAATAATGAAAAAGTCTGAAATATTGCAAGAATTAACAAATGTGACACGGAGACACAAAGTGAACCAATGCTGTTGGAAAAATGGTGCAGATAAACTTACTCAATGCAGCATTGCCACAAGCCTTCAATTTGTAAAACACACAGTATCTGTGAAGCCAGGTGTTCCTGTACTTCCTAAGTGCTTACTGGTCTAAACAGGCCAGGTGTTCTGCTCTTAAATTGATGTTGTCATTGCAATTATACACAAGTGCAGTTTAAAAATAAAACTTCAAAAGTTAGAAGCATTTTTAATGTAAGAAGTAAACCATTAAAACTTTCATTCATTTAGATATGATATACATATAAATGCATATACATATCAATACATCCCTATCTTTAGTCAATGCTAAGTTCTTAGAGATTTTCAACATCTTTATCTTTGCATTAAAAGCTTGCTACAACTATTCCATTTGCCTTGCTAATATGTTGCTTTTTTTTTGGGTCTCTGTTGCTGCGCACGGGCTTTTCTCTAGTTGTGGGGAATGGGGGCTACTCTTCCTTGCGGTGCGCGGGCTTCTCATTGCTGTCGCTTCTCTTGTTGTGGAGCATGGGCTCCAGGCGCACGGGCTTTAGTAGTTGGAGCATGCGGGCTCAGTTGTGGCTTGTGGCTCTAGAGCACAGGCGCAGTAGTTGTGGCACACGGGCTTAGTTGCTGCTCAGCATGTGGGATCTTCCCAGACCAGGGCTCGAACCCTTGTCCCCTGCATTGGCAGGCGGATTCTTAACCACTGCGCCACCAGGGAAGCCCGCAAATTTATTTTTTCTTATTTTTTTCTATTTACTATCCTTAGGTAGAAATGTTGAATTAATTAACAAACCTTTCTGAGGTGAAAAATGTGTGTTTCTCTAAGTAGAGTCTTGGCTATATTTATTCATGTGACTAAAAAAATAAGATTAAATCCTAAAAGCTGTCCAAATTCTGCATTTATTTATATATTAAGTATATTATGTGCTATGCTCTTCTCAATATTGCCCAATTTCTTTATCTTTTTATTCTGAAAAGCTTATCTTGGAGTAAGCAAATATGTATATCTTTCTGATTCTCAGTTGGATGCCCTTCAAGTAACGCTGCCAGATAGTACAATTAGAACCCTGGGAGTGCCTCTGATATGAAAACTCATTCAGTAGATATTAGACCAGTGAGTAATTGGCATTGGCCACTGAAAGGTTGTCAGAGATAATGATATACTGTCACTCTCACTATTGTTATACTTTTCCAGTATACCAAATATATTAGATGCCAATTAATAATCATGGAGCTGCCCCCCAATGATCTTGCAGTTACCCATTGAGCTTGTTATATTAATTTGAAAAATGAGACTCGAAGAATTGACAAAGACTATTCACAGAAAAGAAACATGGTAACTCAGAATTCACAGGCTTCATTCTATAGGAAATTTTCACCAGTCATGAAAGATATATGCAGAGTCACCATCTTAGTGAGCTAGTAGAGTACTATCAGATACCCTGGAATAGTAGTGGTCAGAAATCATGGATTCTGGTTCTAGCATAATCCCTGATTTTCTGTGTGACCTTAAATAAATCACTTCTCTGGGTTTCAAGTTTCCCACCTGTTAACTAGGAAGATATAATGCCATTCCATTGTAGGTATAAAAGTACCATGAAGATCAAGTGAAATAAAATATATAAATATGAATTTAAAAGTGTTAAGAACAAGAGAGATGTTAACTGCTACTGCTACTATAATTATGTAGCCATGTGGAATAGTGAAGATATCTAAAGACAGGAGTATGAAGTATAAATATAAATAAAGATAATTAGATGAGGTAAGGGAACTAAATAAGCCAAAGAATATTCCTCATTCTTCCTGTAATGTCTTCTGCAGTGCAGAAACAGCCTCCAAAAAAAGACTACTCCCTAACTTTAAAAAAATTTTGATAGCTAAAGGCAGAGGGGTGTTACATAGGAAAAAGAAGAATGTGATTGTCACTTGTTTTCAATCACTCTACTTCAAGCAAAAAAGAATGTAATATAGGGAATTAGAGGCTGATATAACTGTTGGAAGGGCTGCAGAAGCAAAGGTCAGGGGGAGAATGCCGCTGGTTTTCAGGAACTCCAGAAGTGCAGGAAACACAGAGAAGCTGTTGCTGATGATCTTTAATTGCCGGCAATTCCCGAGTGACTTGCCACTGCTCACGTAATAAGCCCCAGGCAAAATCTGCTCTAGGCATCTGTCAGTGTTCGCCTGGCTGCTGCTGGAGAATGCAGGCTTCTCCTCTTCTGTGCTCCAGCTTTCCTGCAAGGATTCCCACTGGCATAATTCAAATTGGAACCTAAAGGGTGAGGAATCCCAGGAAGTGTGGGTACCAGGCTTCTCCCCAAGGATGGGAGTGATGTGCAGTTGACAACACAAGCTGACACACTCCTGCTCTTCAAAGCCATTTCCTTAATAACACTTGCATGAAAAGACTAGAGTTAGAAAGCAAGGATCTCAAATGTTAAATCAGAATTATTTGAGAGTGAGAAACTAGACTATTTCTGTACTCTCTCAAATGTTATACTATTGCCACAATTCTAAGTTTCCAACAATTAGGAGTTGCACCATTAATTTAATAAGAGCTTTTCAAAAAAAAAAAGCAACATAAAAAGTACACATCCAATGGAAGACTTGCCCCCTCCCAAGTCACTGTTGTTGATAGTACAGAGATTAGTCTCAGAGATAAGGAAATAGGATGTTACTGTGATATTGAGGAGGGTTCTAGTGGGAGGAAGTTGGAAATCCCTTATCCTTCTCACATCCTTCTACACACTGACAACTGATCCTTTAATCAAATTGGGTCAGGATCAAGGCGTTTTCTTCTTCCACTAAAGAGGCCTGGTGGACATGCTCAAGGATGTATCATTGGTTATAGAGCTATAGGGGTAATGGAGAGAATGTCACTGTCCTGGGCAGAGAAGGAAGGGGGACCAGGGAGTGTCACAGTCTCTCCGTACATGGACTTCCTTACATTATGCTAGGGAGAAGTAGCTAGTTGTCTCTTTCTCTCTGGTTTCCTTCTGCTCCCTTCTGACCTTTGTGCCCATGTGACCAGGGTAGAGGTGGCCCATTTCCTCCTGGAAGAAGCCTGGTCTTCTCTGTGTATTTCTTTTTGGGATGCTATTTCTTCAGGGATGTTCCTGATGCCCCAGCCTCAGAAGATCTACCGAAGTTTCTCTAAACTAAATCTACTATAGGCGTTTCAGAAAATGTTTCCTCCATCTTCCTCTTTGAGCTCTTGGACTGGCCCTGGATGAGAGCCTTTGCAGTGGTGTGGCTGAGATTTGGGCTTGGGCCCAGTGGCGCCCTCTACTCTGGCTTGTGGTCTTTTCAGTCCACCTTGTTTAGGCCATAGTGGTTCTACCCAGGGCCTCTTCCACCTCACTGGAGAGTTCTGCATTGGAGTTTAGTGGTTATGTATATATAAATTTCCTTTGGAACCTGGTAAAGAGCGATGGCCAATTTATGACCTAGATTCTTGGACTCTTGGCCAGATTCTGTGGTGATCTCACTTTGCGTTGAATAATGCCATGTTTATTGCCTAGAAAGTAATTTTAAGTATTTTAGCATATAATCAGTGTTGAGCACCTGGCATATGTTGCCTGTTATCAGAAGTAGAAGTCCAAACACTTCTGCGTACTGCATTTTGATATTAGAGTTGCCAAGGAAAACACAATGATGTCAAGTACTGGATGGAATAGTGTTTTACTTAATAAAGAAGAGACAGAGCAATACCAGCTTCAGTAGTTTGGCATCCATCACCCATGGTGCCTACATGCACCCCAGTTGTGACACAGAACAGAAACCCCGTCCCCTCCCTGGAAGGGACAGGTAGAGCTGTGGAGCTGACCAGGTGCCATATGACACATACACTTAAGCAGAACAAAGGAGTTCACATTGAGTCTGAAACAGAGAAAGATGCTCTTCTTTCTCAAGTCCAGCACAGGCTTTGAGGATTTTTTAATTTTCAGTGAGAATGTATTCTAGGCCCAAGGCCTACCCTGTGCAGCTAACAGGGTTGAAAAAAACTACATATATAGAACTATTTTCCTAACAATCAGGATTTTCAAAAAATGTATTTCCTGATTTCTGAAAAGAGTGTATATGTACTCATAAAAATGCTTGATAATGTCACAGATTTTTCTGGAAATGGTATTGTGTCCTACTTTGATTTTTTTTGAGACCAGAAGAAGATTATTACCTGCAGTAATCTTCTCGAGGGCTGATTGGTTCATCTGAACTA
Source organism: Aethalodelphis obliquidens (assembly GCF_003676395.1). Taxonomy (NCBI): domain Eukaryota; kingdom Metazoa; phylum Chordata; class Mammalia; order Artiodactyla; family Delphinidae; genus Aethalodelphis; species Aethalodelphis obliquidens. Next base: position 48,144,974 of record NW_020837951.1, read on the forward strand.
GGTTTCACTTTGGAAGAATATCTATGGACACCCTGCCCCAATCATAAATGCTAACATGACAGCCTTCTCATCAGAGCCTAAGCTGGTTAGGTGACCTTGAGAAGCAAAAGCACTTTGAAATTGGGTGACCAGTGCATGAAACATTGTCAGGCAAACTCCCCACCATGGGAAAAGAAAAGAGAATATTTGGGGGTCTGTCATAGACCTTGTCTTTTATTTGTGCCATAGAAGTTCTGTTGAGCAGCAATGAAGCATGAAACATTTGGGGTCCCAGAGCTATGGACCAGTATTCAATTTTAGCCAATATATCCTTTTAACCAGAAAAGAAGCACCCATTTTTGAGGTTATTTCTGTTATTTGGGTCAGTAGAGAAACCATTTTTTTTAGTACTTGGCATGGTTGCAGGAAAAATGGTTTGAATGCTTTATCATTTCTTTGCTGAGTTTAGTTCAACTTTGTCACTTCTTTGCTTTAAAATTCCTTCAGTGGCTCTCCCTTATTTTCTGGATAAAGTTCAGATTTTTTCACATGACTTGACTAGGACTTTCAGTAACTGGTTCCTCCTTGCCTATCCAGATTCATCTTCCAGTGACCTCCCACAGGCTGCAGCTCCACTACAGCCTGACGAAGCTATTGTCATTTCCTCCGACACTCATGGTCACCTGCTAACCCCTCTGTCTAGCTTCCTATCTCCCCTAATCCCCTCCCTCCCTTCATCTTTCAGATGAATTGCTACTTAACCTTCAGGAGAACAGACTTTAAGTGCCTCCATAAATTGGCCATGTCCTATTCATCTCCAAACTCCTGGTGCCTATCAGAAAATTGGTACATCAGAGGTGCTCAGAAACAATCAGTGTATCTGAAATGAACTTTATAATTGTACATTTTCAAGAGTCTTCTGCTTAGGTAATGTGAACAATTACTAGAAATTGCTCATTTAATTTCCGTGACATCTCACTAGCAAGAATCTCTTCATTACCAAAGTCCCTATTAAGAGCTGTATTATGAATTCCACATATAAAAATGTGTCCTGGGCTTCCCTGGTGGCGCAATGGTTGAGAGTCCGCCTGCCGATGCAGGGGACACGGGTTTGTGCCCCGGTCCGGGAGGATCCCACGTGCCGCGGAGCGGCTAGGCCCGTGAGCCATGGCCGCTGAGCCTGCGCGTCCAGAGCCTGTGCTCCGCAACGGGAGAGGCCACAACAGTGACAGGCCCGCATACCACAAAAATATATATATATATGTCCTAACACACCATTTAAGAATTCTACAAATTGTAGTTGTAGGAGTGAGGCCATCCCCTGTCTATGGGTTCAGGCTATAAGATGAGCAATAGAACTTTGCTGCTAAAGAAAGGTGTGCTTTCATTAGTGCCACAAGTTCCATCAAATATTAGAATCTTAGTTGAAAGACTGTGAGCAAATCTTTTAAGGAAGCAATCTGGGCTCATTGATGGTTAGGAGATGATGCTTTTCTTTTCAGGGCATTGCATTTGTTTTCTGGAGGTAGAATCAAGGCTTCTTGGGTTGTGGATCCCAGGGAGCCTCCTGACCTTGAGCATTTTGGTCTGCCCTAGAGCAGCCATTTTTAGCACAGAGTCAGCTCATAGGTTTAGGGGAAAGCTTTGTTCAACTGATCAGTAATTCTAGAAGGCTGAAGTGCAGTGAAACAAGTCACAGCTTCTTTGAATGTGTATTAGTTGTTTTGCTTGTTTAAATAGAATTCCATCCTCATTACCAAAACATTTGTCATGTTGAGTGCTAATAGGAAACAGAAAAGAACAAGCAGCCCTTCCAGAAGACATTCCTTTAGCTCTGCAAAATCTGTATATCCCTGGAAGTTACTGCAGAGACTCAAGAACAGACTGTATAATGGAAATATTATCAATGAGCTTCACTGCCCTTGGGTATGTAAGCAACAGTACTCACATTCTGTCCTATTTCTCAAATTCTAGAAGGATCATAATGGTTTAATATGCCTGATTTACAGAGTGTGTTTAGTGAGGAGAAGCTAGTAATGTAATAAAATAAAATAGAATATGTTATATTTTAAAAGATTTAGTTTACCTCTTAATGTTGTACCTATATTTTCTTTGATCTTTTACATACATAATATATATTTCATGCCAAACTCCTTAATCCATAATTTGATTATTTACAGCATAATAGAATGTTGTCAAATGTACTTTTTTCTTTTTTTTTTTGATTACCTTGGTCATATGGTTCACCAATTTAGAGAGTTACTTATATTCAACTGAAAATTACTCAAGAAGTTTATCATCATTATTTGTTGACATTCTCTCTTTCCACCTATTCAAACGTAATTCTTCATTAAGCATCTACTAAGGATGAATCCTGAGATGCAATATCTAGTCATTGTTTCCACAAGCTAAGTTGGTTAAATCATAATATGTTTTGTTTTGTTTTTTTTGCGGTACGTGGGCCTCTCACTGTTGTGGCCTCTCCCGTTGCGGAGCACAGGCTCCGGATGCGCAGGCTCAGCGGCCATGGCTCATGGGCCCAGCCGCCCCGCGGCATGTGGGATCTTCCCAGACCGGGGCACAAACCCGTGTCCCCTGCATCGGCAGGCGGACTCTCAACCACTGCGCCACCAGGGAAGCCCCAAAATATGTGCTTATAAGAGATCAGGAGAACTTGAAGGCTGAATAATTGAAAAATAAATTAAATAAACCACAAGGTATATGTGCTATGAGAACAAACTTCAGTGCAGTCTGGAGAGGCTGCATTTAATAGGCCTTTTCAGATTTTTAATTTCAGTCAATTCATGGGTCATGCTGTTGGCTTTCTCCTCCTCTCTTCATCTTCGTTAATTCCATTTGCTTTAGAACGTGTCTGTCTGGTAACTGTGGAGGAACCCCCATTCTCAGTGCTTCAACTCAAAGAATCCTGTTCCCTGAAAAGGATGCCTTTTCCAAAGGATTCCCATGTAATAACAGGTGGTCTCAGTTCTCTTTGTTCTCAACCAGCTTATTTTTCCTTCTGTGATACTGTCAGGAGCCTACAATTAATATATGACCCAAATCCATGAAAATATTGAGGAGGTTTGACCATCAATTTTTGATGGACCAAGTTAAAAATGTTACCACAGCCACTTGAAAAATAACACCACGAGTGTGTGACAATGCTTTATTAAGAGCAAATAGAGAGTTCTTTGAAAGGTTTTTTGAAGCTACAAATCATGTTCTGGTGTGAATTTAAATACATCTGTACTGTGGCATTATTTAAAAAGAAAGCCGTTTTGCTAGTTAAATACTTTCTAAATTGTTTAAATAAGGCAGCTTTAAGAAGGTTTTGATAGAAATTGCAATACCACATAGACTTTGCCATCTCTATTTAAGAGAAAGACAATGAATGCACAGGGAGCATTTCAGATTTTTTTTTTTCCAAATCTTAGTAAACAACATATGAACAACTCATCAGTCAGGCCAAAGTGAATTGCATTAGTATCCTTCCCAACTGCAGTGCCAAGTTAGCCTTTGGGGAGCTTCCACGTGTCACATGGACTCCGTAACAGGAGTCAGTTTGTCCTATAGCTTAGGCACGGGAAAGAAAAGCAGACCTCGCTTGGCCAAGGCAGTGACTCCCATGTCACAAATGAAGATGAGTCCCATTACTAGAAATAAGAGAATGTTGAATTTCTTCTGGAAACCTGCATCATTCTCTTTTTTTTTTCACTTTTTTTTTAAAAATTGAATTGTCGTTGATTTACAATGTTATGTTAGTTCCAGGTGTATAGCAAAGTGATTCAAAGTGATTCAGTTTTATATATGTATTTATATATTCTTTTTCAGATTCTTTTCCATTATAGGTTTATTACAAGCTATTGAATACAGTTCCCTGTGCTCTACAGTAGGTCCTTGTTGTTTATCTGTTTTGTTTTTTTTTAACATCTTTATTGGGGTATAATTGCTTTACAATGGTGTGTTAGTTTCTGCTTTATAACAAAGTGAATCAGTTATACATATACATATGTTCCCATATCTCTTCCCTCTTGCATCTCCCTCCCTCCCACCCTCCCTATCCCACCCCTCCAGGCGGTCACAAAGCACCAAGCTGATATCCCTGTGCTATGCAGCTGCTTCCCACTAGCTATCTACCTTACGTTTGGTAGTGTATATATGTCCATGCCTCTCTCTCGCTTTGTCACAGCTCACCCTTCCCCCTCCCCATATCCTCAAGTCCGTTCTCCAGTAGGTCTGTGTCTTTATTCCTGTCTTACCCCTAGGTTCTTCATGACATTTTTTTTTCTTAAATTCCATATATATGTGTTAGCATACGGTATTTGTCTTTCTCTTTCTGACTTACTTCACTCTGTATGACAGACTCTAGGTCCATCCACCTCATTACAAATAGCTCAATTTTGTTTCTTTTTATGGCTGAGTAATATTCCATTGTATATATGTGCCACATCTTCTTTATCCATTCATCCGATGATGGACACTTAGGTTGTTTCCATCTCCGGACTATTGTAAATAGAGCTGCAATGAACATTTTGGTACATGACTCTTTTGAATTATGGTTTTCTCAGGGTATATGCCCAGTAGTGGCATTGCTGGGTCATATGGTAGTTCTATTTGTAGTTTTTTAAGGAACCTCCATACTGTTCTCCATAGTGGCTGTACCAATTCACATTCCCACCAGCAGTGCAAGAGTGTTCCCTTTTCTCCACACCCTCTCCAGCATTTATTGTTTCTAGATTTTTTGATGATGAAACTTCAAAGCTTCTGCACAGCAAAGGAAACCATAAACAAGACCAAAAGACAACCCTCAGAATGGGAGAAAATATTTGCAAATGAAGCAACTGACAAAGGATTAATTTCCAAAATTTACAAGCAGCTCAATAACAAAAAAACAAACAACCCAATCCAAAAATGGGCAGAAGACCTAAATAGACATTTCCCCAAAGAAGATATACAGACTGCCAACAAACACATGAAAGAATGCTCAACATCATTAAGCATTAGGGAAATGCAAATCAAAACTACAATGAGATATCATCTCACACCAGTCAGAATGGCTATCTGTTTTATATATAGTCTTGTGTATCTGTTACTCCCAGACTCCCAGTTTATCCCCCCACCACTTTCCCCTTTGATATCCATAAGTTTGTTTTCTATGTCTGTGAGTCTGTTTTTGTTTTTTATTTATGAACACCCATCGTATCATCTTCATAATATATTTCCTTAAAATCCTTCATTGGCTCCCCTTCATTGTCTTTAGGATTAAGTTCAAACTCCCTGTCATGGTGAAGTCCAAGTCCTTCCAGGATGGCATCTCCCACCCCCAACCTCTGTAGTCTAGCTCACTGCCTCTCCCTGAAGCTGCAGCCATATGAATCTTGTGTGTGTCCACACTCACCACGCTCTCCAAATGTGGCTATATCTTCTTAGAACACTGTGCCACCTTACCTAAACCATTCCATTTGTCCCTACCTATTTATCCAGACTCACCTCATGAGTTACCTCCTCCATGAAGCCTTTCAGACATATTGGACCACTTTTGGCACCTACAGGACTAGAGTAATATAACTATTACTTTTCTGTTTAATTCAACTAGATTGTAAGCTATTTATGGGAAGAAATGTCATCATATTTATCACTGTATTCTCAGTGTTCAGCATCATGTTCAGCACAGCACATTAGAAAAACACTTCTTTTTAAAAACACATTTTGAAAGAACTCCCCCCATCTAATTAATTAACCTATCCATCACCTCACATATTTATCTTTTTTTTTTTTTTTTTTTTGGTGAGAACATTTAAGTTCTATTCTCTTGGCAAATTTCAGTCCCCACAGTTTGTTTATTTTATAACTGGAAGTGTGTACCTTTTGACCCCCTCATTTTACCCACCTTCCAAATGCCCCACCCCCATCTCTGGCAACCACAAGTCTGTTCTCTGTATCTACGAGGTTGGTTTTTTGCTGTCATTGTTCTGTTTCTTTTAATTCCACATATAAAAAATAAGATCACACTTCAGTGGAAGATTTTGAAAATAGAAATACAAAAATGTATTTTTATAAAGGTGAATTGAGTTTTTTAGTTGATTTGATTATAGAAGTAATACAGGCTAATTGTAGAAATGTAATGCAAATAATACTGAAAATAAAAAGAAAATAAAAATTATCCAGATATAGCCACCATTAATATTCTCTGTTATATTCTCTGTCCTTTTTAATGCAAAGGTATTTTTAGAGAATATATTAGATATGCTATTTGTGTAGTTGTGTAACCTTCATTTTAAACTTCATTATGGCCTACTTTCTCAGTCAATAAATGTAGATGATGATGAAAATAGTCCTTAATGTGAAAAGATACTTTTCTAAGTCTTTTACATATATCAACTCATGTAAATTTCAAAACAGCCCTATTGTAGATTGTCATTATCTTCATTTTATAGGTAACTAAAATACAGAGAAATTATGTAACTTGCCCAAGGTCACATAGCTACTAAGTAGCTGAACCTCAGTTTGAGCCTAGACAGTTTTGCTCTAAATTTATGTCTAGAACCACTGGACAACACTATCATCCATCTTCAATCTTATTTTTATGGATGCACAATTTAAAATTGTAAGCATGAACTTTATTTAACAGTTCCCTTATTGTTGGGCATGGAAGCTATTTTTCTAGCATTCAGTATGATAAACAATGCCACAATAAATAGCTTTGTGCAATTTTTTTTTTTTTTTTTTGCAGTACACGGGCCTCTCACTGTTGTGGCCTCTCCCGTTGTGGAGCACAGGCTTCGGACGCGCAGGCTCAGCGGCCATGGCTCACGGGCCCAGCCGCTCCGTGGCATGTGGGATCTTCCCGGACTGGGGCACGAACCGGTGTCCCCTGCATCGGCAGGCGGACTCTCAACCACTGTGCCACCAGGGAAGCCCTGTGCAATTGTTTTTGTACAATTATCTATTTATTGCCTTATGATAAATACCCATCTTCAATTTGTTCTTTTCTCTTTGGACACTGTACTCCTGCTACATGTGCTTCTTGTTAATTCTACAGACTCAGAAAGTCCTTCCCTGACTACTGTATCTAACTTAATCCCTACCTCTGTTATTCATTATCATTGCTTGCAGTGCATTTCATTCAAAGCACCAAAGTTCTGATAAAATATACATCTGATGGTCTACATATTTATTACTGCCTCCTTCACCCCCAGTGGCCTATGAGCTCCATGAATCCATAGGTCATGTCTATTTTATAGAACACTGCTTGCCCAGGGTTTGATTCCATGCTCAGCCTATGGTAGATATTTAAATACTAATTGAAGAACAAATAAATTTGAGTATAATTGCTGAGTCAGGTAGATGTCATGAAAATTTAAGCTAAGAGCATTACAGTTTCTTTCCCTAAAACCACAACATAGAGAAAAATTCCAGAATCAGCAAAACAGTAGATCAGTCTGTAGTAAGGATATAATATGATCATACCTTTGAAGCAAAAAAGTCGGCATCTTCCTGCATTAGTTACCACTCTTGGCAATAGGGCAGATGGTTTAAGTAGTTCAGGGAAATCTGTGTCAAAAGTGGCTCCAGGTCCAATGTCATGTTGTGAATTCACTGGAAGCAGGGATTATCTTTTGGGCTGGCCACTTAGTGTGAGTAGTGGCTGGAATACCAACTGCTGAGAGCAGCAGAAATACTCTTTGCTGCTTGTAAATTCCTAACAGGGTCATGTTTGTTTAATAGTCTCTCAACTACCCAAGCCATGTTTTTGAAGACAGTCTCTTCAATTGTTAATAGATTCATTCATCTTTAACCTGCAACCCAGCCCACTGGTCACAGTTTCAATTTTTTATCGACATAACCAAACCAGAAAGCATGTTAAAAAAACCTATTTCAGCTGTCAAAAGCCTCTTTATTTTTCAAGCTTAATGTTTCATTAGAGAAAAAGACAAGGAATGCATACAGTTGGAACTGTTAAAGTATATTTTATTTTCTGCAGTGTTCACATTGGCACAAATGATTCAAAAATGTACCTCTCTAGTGTTTCCCAAGATTAAAAAAAAATTCTTTTAAATAATTTATATTTGAGAAGGATTCTAAAGGAAGAATATTCTTTCAAATCCAGGAGAGGAAAAACTGTGTGTGATTTGAACGTAAGCCAAGAAGGTATATTCATTAGCTGGAACCCTTTTATGACAATGAAGAACAGTTTAGTGTTCTATCTGAAGGCAAGAAAGGCTTTTGAGGCTGAGAATAAATATGTAGGAGCTGTATCCTGGATAATACTAATACTGTTATTTATTTATTTATTTTTGCGGTACGCGGGCCTCTCCCTGTTGTGGCCTCTCCCATTGCAGAGCACAGGCTCCGGACGCGCAGGCTCAGCGGCCATGGCTCACAGGCCCAGCCGCTCCGTGGCATGTGGGATCTGCCCGGACCGGGGCACGCACTCGTGTCCCCTGCATCGGCAGGTGGACTCTCAACCACTGCGCCACCAGGGAAGCCCTAATACTGTTATTTATAAAATCAAGTTATGTTAAGGAGTTTGGTGGTGTTTCTGTGCATTCTCATAAATATAAAGAAAAGCAGGAACAACTTAAGTGTTTACAAGAGATATATCTTATAATAGTAATTTTTCCCTATTTACTGTCCCTACAAAAGGCTTTGGAGGAAGTATGGGAGACTTAGGTATACCTGTATGTGCTAACAGTAAAAGTAAAACTTAAAACCCAAGCTGCGATCATGCATTCTCCTGCAAAATACTCACAGACATGCTGTACTGTCATTATTCTCACACATACACCCAATCTTCCTGCCCCCCACGCACCCCTGGCTCAGTTTCAAACATAAATGTCATGAAAACACCTTGCAGTCACTAAAAACGATGTCATGGAGCCTCCAGAAGTAGGTCATCCTTCCTTACTGTCTTCCCCTCCCCCCCTCCAAACGCTGAGCAGGACTGCAGAGCCAAGATAATTTTCTAATTCCACTTTGAATGGAAACAAAAGGAAGTGCAAGACAGTCTTTTATAAAAGACCCCCTTACTCCCCTCCATTACCAGAGGATAGTTCTCTAAATTACAAAAGGAAAAAAAGTGAATACAGAATAAAAATAGTGAATGCACTTGATTTCTAAATTGGAACTTATAATTCTTTGAAAAACTTTGGAGAGAGGCAGTTATTTGTAAAATGAAGGGTGGGGATAGTTATTTATAAAATAAAAAAGAGAGAGCACAGGCTTTTGACTTAGAAAAACCTCAGTTTAAATCTTGGTGTTGCTTTATACAAGATATCCAAATACCCAATAAATAGGTGTTTAATTTCATTAGTCATCAAGGAAATGCAAAGTAAATCCACGATGAGATACCACTCTACCCCTCGAGAATGGCTGCAATGAAGAAGACAAAGTAGACTTTCCATATTCTCATGAGGAGTACTTATTTACAACTAATCTCTGTTTTACGCTATATTCTAAAGCTGACTATATTAATACCTTATGAGCCAGAAATTCCACTTGTAGATATATACCAAATAAAAATGTGTATACATGTTCACCAAAAAGCATTGTTGAAAGGTTTATAGCAGTACTATTAGTAATAGCTTAAATTTAGGAACTACTCAAATGTGGATCAGCAGTAGATTGGATATATTAGTTGCGGTAAATTTACAGATAAAATAACATACAACCATAAGAATAAAGGATTTTTGTCCACATATAACAACAAATACAAAGTTTAGTAGAAGAGGCCAGATACAAAAGGTTATACATTGTGTGATTCCTTTTATATAAATTACAAAAACAAGAAAGACTCTTCATGTGTTAGAAGTCAGACAGTCAGTAGTGAAGGGTTTGGGGATATGACTGGAAGGGAGCATGAGCAGAGCATTTGGGTGCTGGTAATCTGTTCCATGGTTTGGATGCTGGTTACATGAGTGTTTTCAGTGTGGGAAAATCTATCAAGCTATACATAAATTTTAATAGCTTTTAGAAATTCTAGTGCCCCCAATAACTAGCTATGCATCCTTGTATATGATTATTACCCACCCTTGTGCCAGTATTCTGAGAGCTTTATAAATAGTGATGCATTTAATCATCACCCTGGAAGATAATTATGATTATTATCACCCCGGTTTTACAGAAGAGGAAACTGATGCATGGAAATGTATGTAACCTGCCAGAGACCCCGTGGCTGGTCCATGTTGGAGCTGGGTTTCTGATTCTGCCTGCCTCTCTACAAATTCAGTGTTCTTACCACTACACTGCTCTGCTTCCGGAGGCACTTAATATCTATGAACTACCATTTTCCCTTTTATAATGTCAGCATAGTAATACATCAAAAGTTGCACTAAGGATTAAGTAACATATCATTTGATGTAATATAGTCATTCCTCGGTATTTGCGGGTGACCCCCTGCAGATACCAAAATATATGGATGCCCAAGTCCCTTACGGTTGGCCTCCGCATCCGTGGATTCAACCAACCAAGGATCAAATCCATGATTGGTTGAGTCTGCGGCCACAGAACCCTCTGAAGAGGGCCAAATGTATATGACATTTGTCTAGCTCACAAGGTGTTTAACTAACGTTAACTAAAAGCATGTCTGCTCCACCTTTCTGACCAGAGTTGACCCAAGATCTTCCTAGTTCAGGGTCAACAAAGTTTATTATTCACATACTTCCCTCTCCCTTTTCTGGTCCTATTGGACCCCGTGTCCTCAACACTCTGCTCCATTTCTGTCTTCCTCTGTACCTCTCCAGGCAGTTCTTACTAACTAGGGCTGCCCTGCCTGAATAGTACAGAACCTCCCTCAATTTTAAATTTAATTCAGAATTACCTTGCTCTATATTTTAGGGTTGCTAATGGTTGCCAAGTGATAATAACTCATCTAATTAATATTATTCCACCAAACAAGGAATTTACATTTTAACAATAGTCAGTCACAGCCAAATAAAGGAACCTAATGTTGAAAATTTCAAGCCAGGAGCTATACAGGGAAACATTTTGGGTTGGGTAGTGTTTTGTAGTAATAAGAATAACATTTCTTGGCATTTTACGTTATCCACATTAGTTTATGTGGCCATGATTTCACTGAATCATCACAGCAGTCTAGCTGGATAGGTAGTATTTTGCTCATTGTAAGATGAGAAAGCTGATGTTTAATGTATTTAAATTTATTTATTTGACAAATATATAGAGAGTAACTACCCTGTACCAAATATTGTTCTGGGTCCACAAGATCTTACATTCCTGAGAGAGGAGAGTGATCGTACACAAATAACACACAAGACAAGTATATAAAGATAATTTAAATGGTAAGTTAATGCTATGAAAAAGGAATAAAACAGAATGGTAAGATAGAGACCAGCAAGGCTGGGGCAGGAACTCTATTTTGTCCTGAGAAATTCAAGGCAGAGTCTCCTGGGCCTTCTCACTTTCTTGTAAACAGTGTTTCTCCACTTTGGCTGCACGTTAGAATATACTGCGAGCTTTTAAAAAAGTACCTCTTCACCTGCAGAAAGACTTTTTAATTAGGTGTAATACCTTTTAAAGCAAAAAACGAATGAGGCCCAAAGAATGACAGCACTTGCTTCTGTTGATGCTTTCAATTTAATACAAAACATGAACATGCCTACATTGATTTCTGATCCCTCACCTAGTTTTTATTGAGGCTTTTCTGTTGGTTTTTCCCCCATGAGCAGAGTAATCTGTCTCTATGCAATGGAAGAAGATAAAACCTTCCAAACATAAATGAGCATAAACATTTCCTTGCAAACCACAAAAGATTATTGTTAAAAGTTTAAAGTTCAAGGGCTTAATGTCATCTTCCTGAACATTTTAATCAAGAAATCTTTGAAAAGACTGAAGGGAAATATGAAGTTATAATTTTTCTACTAAGCATCTGTTAATCTACTGCTGGTATAAGCTGTCAATATGGAGGAATTTGAATTGGTGTCAAAAGACATTATCATCCACCTTTACCCATTAAGGTATGAGGGGTGTTTGTGGAGAAGGAAAAGGGCAAGTCTTTACAGGGAGAATCTAGAATAACCCTTCCTTTATGATCTCATTCCTTGAAGAAAAAAAGAGATAAGAGAAAAAGAGAAGGAGAAAAAGGAAGGAAAGGAATGAGAAAATAAGGAAAGTGAGAGTGTGGAAATGAAGGAGGGATGGGGACTCTGTGGTCTAAAGTGATGGAGCCGACTCAGAAGTCAGAAGACAAAATAAAGGTACGTTAGAGAAACACACGCCTTGCTCCAAGGCTGCTTTTCACTTAGGCTTGTGGCTTTCTTTTTGCTTAATGAAGGCAGGATTGTTCAAGCAGGGTGGTCATTCATGATGCTGCTCCATGTTTTCTCTTCTCTGCTTTTCATTCATCCACCTCCAGCCCTCCAACTACTTCCTTTTCTGTACTGCCAACTAGAGCAGAGGCCAGACTGAGCTTTCTTCTGTGGTACTTGTATAACTCCGTGGAGGCAATTTTTTTACAAAAAAAATTACTTTGAAATCATCATCACCATTGTAATTACTCATGCACAATAACATTATTATTCAGTATCAGACATTTTTAGAGACTTTGAGGCCTATACAAAATCTTTTAACCAAATGGTAAGGGTTTTTTTTTTTGAGTTTAATAGAATGAAAAAATGGCTTAACTTGGAAGCATAGGTTAGTAACTATGACCTTTGTTTGCCATTAGCTAGGATTTTGGTCATAAGTTAAGAGGATTTGCACACAGTCAATAAAAATAACTCCTAACCCAGTAAAACAAATATTCCCTCAGTCTTTTAGGGAAAGTTAACTCAGGTTATTGAACGGGTGTAAGAAACCAACCATACAGGAACTATGTGTTATGTAATCAAAGCATTTTGTGTCAGAAGTTTTACTGAGTATCATGGGTAAATGCAGTGGCAGTCATACTTTCAATTTCTACATTCATGGTATTTGTGATCTAAGTCTTGAGAAAGTTTTCATGGAGTTAAGCCATGTAAGTTTTGTGTCTAGAAGTTTCTAAATATGTAAAGAAATCCAAATGTGGTAAGAGATTTCTTCTTCAGCCAACATCTGTCAGTCACCTCCTGTGAGCCACCTTGTCTCATCCAACTCATGACCCCTTGATGTGGGCATTATCATCCCTGTTTAACAGATGAGGACACTATGGGTCACATAAGTTAAGTGACTCAGCAAAATTCCCACAGTTAGTAGGCAGTAGAACCCACATAGGGACTCAGATCTTGGACTCCACAAAGACAAAAAACGCCTTTCCATTTTACCACATGATCCTAGTTAAAAAACATTTATAGTGGGCCAGGTACTTGTTACATTAGCTAGTCTTTAATCTCCAAAATCAGTGGTTCTCAAACTTTGGTGACTATGAGGATCACCTGAGAACTTGATGAAACTACAAATGCCCAGGCTTTGTTCTCCTTTAATTAGTTTGACCTCTGTGTTCTTCATTAGCTCCACTGAAATTTGAGAAGCACTGGTCAAAGCCATCCATATTAGAGATGATCTACAGAGGTTAGTACAATAATTTGCCCAAAGGCAATGCTGGAGCCATTGGTGGAGCTCCAGGTGGGAGCCAGGACTCAACCCCAGTCTGATCCCAAATCATTGTTTCTGAAATTGCAGTGGGATGCCAGTGGAGATAGAAGGCAAGGAAGGCATATGCTACCTAGAACCAGTCTTTATTTCTGAAGAAGGTGGAAAAAATGATATCACTGATAAAGAAGAAAATCCCTGCCCAGTGAATTTTCCAACAAGGTTTTGATCTCCAAGAGCCAAAGTTGATTTGTAAATAATCTGTGCATTGTGCCAATAGGGTTGTTGAAGGTCGAGATGCTCACCTCTTCTTCCTGAATCTTGCCATCCTTTCCTTTTGCCTCTCCTATTGGACTTCTGTACATTTTTTGGCCTAAATGTGTTTGCCAATCTCTACTTCTCCTGAGACTCTCTAACCTGAATGGTTAATGCGTTTGTCTGTGTATGTATGTGTGTGTGTGTACAAACCTACATAACAGCCTGTGTGAGATTCCCAAGTTTAACTCTAAAAAGAATGTCAAGAAATGGTCCTGGGGTAGATTTTTAAGAAGGAAGATTGTCTCTCCTCTTTCAAAAGTCTGTTGCTGGAAACTATCTCAGTTAAAGGTTGGCCAGTTGCTCCTGCTAGTGCCTGCCAAACTGAGCTGCATGATTTATTTGTCTCCCAGATAAAAATCAAATGGCATCCAAAGAGAAGTTGAAAACAGTATGTGGTAAGATTTAAGAGGAAAAAACTTACAGGTTTAGAACAAAATATAAGGGCCTCTACTGATTGTTTTTGGAACCGATAGAGACTGGTTATTTTTTTTTTCACGTAACAGATTTGGGGATAGAAAGTACTTGCTGAATTGTGGAGTCAAGATAAACAGTAATCAGATCTATTTTCCAAAGAGTCCAATGAGTTCTCAGAAGGTGCCTGAGATTCAAGGGAACAAAATCTTATCCAGATGCTCATTTGGTACAATTCACTCCCTCTGGGTCTTTTGCAGTGTAAATAGAAAGCTGACAGTTTGCCACCTTTAATGAAGTGCCCCTTGCCTTGCTGAATCAGCCTGTGCATCAACAAAATCCACCCAGGGCAGATATCACACTGATACCCTCTTCACATTTTGCCCCACCCTACACAATGGTTTTCAAATTCCATTCTTGCCTTCTTATATGCAAGCTGTTAAAAATCGTAAAATATTTATTATTTTAAAGAAGAATCTTAATTAATACTTAAGCTGCAATGATTTCTAAATAGAGAGTTAATTTTGTCCCTCACTAAGACACAGCAATGCTGGTTGTACTCCATTTTTTCAAATACAAACTACTTCTTTCCTCAAGCCCTTGCACACATGCTCCTTCAGCATGAAACACTCCCTTCCCTCCACTCTCCATCTCCGTCCCCAAACTTCTCATTGCTAACTCATCCTTCAGCCTTAGCTCCACGGCCACCTCCTCCGAGAAGCCTTTCCTGGCCACCTTATAAAAACAGGTCTGTCTGTGCCTTGGTCTTCTATTTGCTTCACAGTTGTTTCCTTCACACCATTTATATTGTATACTCTTATATATTTTTGTTTACCGCCTTTGTTATATATGTCTTTGTTTCCCCACCATACCATAAACCCCATAAGGGCAAGGAACACCCCCTGCCTAGCATCACACTTCGCACATAGTTCAAGAAATTTTGAATTGATGTACCACCAAAACTAAGAGATTGAGATTGAGCCACTTTCTTGTCTCCATTCCCTACCGAGTATTCTCTAATCATGCTGTTTTTATATTCCAATGGAATCCTAACAGAGTTTCAAAGAAACTTAGATAATGTAACTTGCTGATGAAAAACACAAGCTTAAATGCCAGCTTTGTCACTTCATAGGTTGGTGAACTTAGGCAAAATATTTTACCTTTTTGTGTCTAAGTTTCCTCTCTATATACTGAAGATAATACTTGTATCTAATTCAGAAGGTTGTAATGAGTCCTACACAAGTTGACACGTTATATGCATTTTAAAATAGTAGCTGGCAGATAAATTCTGGCCAGAATAGTTTCAAAAGCTCCATACAGGGCGGGGTTCCAGCACCTGCAGGAATTCTGAATTGATGATAGGAAGGTTGAAACCACCCAACTGAGAACCTGTGTTGTGTGTTTTAAATACTGAGATATCATCTGGATTCCTCACTTTAGCTTCTTAACTTTAGCTAGAGCAGCTGACTGTAATTATAATGGAGAATCTGCCTCATCAAGCTGAATTCTAAAGGACCCTGCCACCTTCACACTTCAAGGAACAACATCTTATGTCATTAGCAGTATTAATTAATTTTACTTAATAGATGGGTACATTGAGGAGAAGAGACTCCCCAGGGCCATAGAAAGAGTGAATAATAAAGGTGCTTGGAAAAGGTTATAGCAGCTCTGTTTCATAATTCACCACTCAATTCAAATGATTGAGCTGTCCCTCATTTAGATTTCCTGTTCTATCTCTCAATATAAATTTTAGTTGGATTTATCTTAGGAAATTTCTCTTTCCAATCTTTCTCTTTTTTTTAACATCTTTATTGGAGTATAATTGCTTTACAATGGTGTGTTAGTTTCTGCTTTATAACAAAGTGAATCAGTTATACATATACATATGTTCCCATATCTCTTCCCTCTTGCGTCTCCCTCCCTCCCACCCTCCCTATCCCACCTCTCTAGGTGGTCACAAAGCACCAAGCTGATCTCCCTGTGCTATGCGGCTGCTTCCCACTAGCTATCTACCTTACGTTTGGTAGTGTATATATGTCCATGCCACTCTCTCACTTTGTCACAGCTTACCCTTCTCCCTCCCCATATCCTCAAGTCCATTCTCTAGTAGGTCTGTGTCTTTATTCCTGTCTTACCCCTAGGTTCTTCATGACATTTTTTTTTCTTAAATTCCATATATATGTGTTAGCATACGGTATTTGTCTTTCTCTTTCTGACTTACTTCACTCTGTATGACAGACTCTAGGTCCATCCACCTCATTACAAATAGCTCAATTTTGTTTCTTTTTATGGCTGAGTAATATTCCATTGTATATATGTGCCACATCTTCTTTATCCATTCATCCGATGATGGACACTTAGGTTGTTTCCATCTCCGGACTATTGTAAATAGAGCTGCAATGAACATTTTGGTACATGACTCTTTTGAATTATGGTTTTCTCGGGGTATATGCCCAGTAGTGGCATTGCTGGGTCATATGGTAGTTCTATTTGTAGTTTTTTAAGGAACCTCCATACTGTTCTCCATAGTGGTTGTACCAATTCACATTCCCACCAGCAGTGGGAATGTTCCCTTTTCTCCACACCCTCTCCAGCATTTATTGTTTCTAGATTTTTTGGTGATGGCCATTCTAACTGATGTGAGATGATATCTCATTGTAGTTTTGATTTGCATTTCTCTAATGATTAATGAAGTTGAGCATTCTTTCATGTGTTTGTTGGCAGTCTGTATATCTTCTTTGGAGAAATGTCTATTTAGGTCTTCTGCCCATTTTTGGATTGAGTTGTTTGTTTTTTTGTTATTGAACTGCATGAGCTGCTTATAAATTTTAGAGATTAATCCTTTGTCAGTTGCTTCATGTGCAAATATTTTCTCCCATTCTGAGGGTTGTCTTTTGGTCTTGTTTATGGTTTCCTTTGCTGTGCAAAAGCTTTGAAGTTTCATTAGGTCCCATTTGTTTATTTTTGTTTTTATTTCCATTTCTCTAGGAGGTGGGTCAAAAAGGATCTTGCTGTGATTTATGTCATAGAGTGTTCTGCCTATGTTTTCCTCTGAGAGTTTGATAGTTTCTGGCCTTACATTTAGGTCTTTAATCCATTTTGAGCTTATTTCCAGTCTTTCACTGGCAAAATCAACCCTTGTGGGTGTGTCTGATCACTATAACCCAATTAGGGATTTGTTGATTTATCTTAAGAAACTGTTCCTTGAATCATTAAAGTAAATCTCTCTGCAGCTTTTCAGATCCTGTATTTCTTTAAGCAATTGGGCTGACTAATATTTGCTGTGCTGCTGAAATCAAGTGATAACTCATTAATCTTGCTGAATAATTAACGTATGTGAGAAAAGGTGGGGAAGTACTATCAAGTTCTGAGAGAAGTTTCAGGGACTCTTGGGTAATTAGCAAAGCAGGAGGAGGTGGAAACTCTTGCTCACTTTGAAAAGTTCTATCATCAAGACAATCACTTTGGTGAGAATTTTGGTAACAGAACTGTAAAGGAAACAAAGCTCATTTTAGTGTTCTGTGCCACCCTTTCACTCTTCTCTTCCCCTTACTTAGTTGCTTTGAAATAGCCATTATTTGTGATGCCTCCACCTTTCACAGAGGAGAATGGCTCTGAAAAGCAGGTGTACTTTAACCCATTAGTAGTTTAATAAGGTATCTCTTGCATAAGTTATTGCATTACACAAGGTAAACCATAAAGAAACAAATGCCTAATGATGGAATTTCAGCTGCTGAGACACCTTGGTAGAGGGAGAAAGGAGTAGTATTACTGATAATTGGCAACATTTCATGATATGAAGGGGGCTGAAAATGGGCAGCATCACTATTTAAAGAATGTTCAGAGGACAGGTAATCTGCAAAGAATGAGAAAGAATCAGCAGAGAGATAGAAGGAAAAGCATGATTAAATGGAGACATATTTACCAAAGGTAGAGAGAGCACCCAGGAGGACGTTGCGGTTAGCAGGGGCAGATGTGAGGAGGGCTCATAGAAGGTAACTCCCATAAAGCATGCAGGAGTTAGCAACAGAGAGTCATTGGTACCTTGAGTAGAGTGGGCTCAGGGCTCAGTAAACTGAGAAGGGAACAGAACCTGAGGAAGTGGGGATGACATGGTTACTACATGTTTGAATTGCTGTTTTGGAATCTGTCCAGATCTCTGTATTTTTTGATGCACCCTCACCCATCAATTCAAAACTCACAACAAAAATCACAGAGCACTTTAGTCCCTCTGCCCAGCCCTCCCTTACACCATTATAGTGATGCAGCCCCAGGTCCTCTTCCCCACCCCAGAACATTTAGAAGTCCAGAAAGTGGTCTTCAACTTCTGCTTACTTACTGGACAGAATATACTGAGAAATTATCATAGAAGAGGTTTCTCATAGGAAAGTAGCATATTTGAGAACAAATCCTCAGAAATCAACTAAGAGGTCAAATTTCTGAACTTTATTAAATTGTAAAGGGAGTTCTTTAGAAGCAACCCCCTCCCAAAACATTGATAGCTTTTAGTCTGAGAGTCTAGTTAGGCTCTCAGCTGATTTCTGCAGGACCTGCGAGAGTGACAAGGGCTCACGGATACAATTGCTGGAGCCCTCCTGCCCCAGGAACTTTGAAAGAGGATTTCACAGTCCACCTGGTAAACATTCAAATTTCTGTTTAGAGATGGCCACATTTTCAGTCAGTCACACTTCGAGGCTTCTTTTCTGGTGAAGTTTCTGTACAAAAGAGTCAATGGACTATGCTATGTATTCAGTTTCTTTTAACTCAAGAATGTTGTTAGTGAATTTTTTTAACGGTTTTTTGTTTGGTTGGTTTGATTTCTTCGTTCGCAGGAAAATTTGTAATGTCTCAGTAACTTTGGACATTTCTGTCTGTAATATGTTGCAAAGTTATTTTAGCAAGAATGAAATCAAATATTGTGTTGGCCAAAAGGTTCATTCGGGTTTTTCCATAAGATGTTATGGAATAACATAATATAAAAAATTACCATGTTTACTGATTCCAGTATAGTTCCTACAATTTAGATCCTCAAAAGATTGATTTTAAAGTCATAAATAAATCTTGTCATTTAGAGATGGCTACGCTGAGGGAGAGGTACCTAACAGATTTGCCCAAAGATGATAGTTTGTGGCCAAGCTGAGAAGAGAAACGAGAGAATAACATGAAACCTAAGTCTGATTCCAAGCTTAGTGCCTGTTTCTATGCCTATCTATCCACTTTTAACTAACCACTTTTAAAACTTTTTCATTTTGAAATGTATAATTATGAAGTTATCTCATCAACTCATGCCATGTGGTGAAGTTTCATCAAAATGTATAATAAAACAAGTTCATTAATTCTTTTAAAACTATTTTCAGCTCATGACATATTTCCTCATTGTGTTAATGTTGAACAAAAGTATGGTAATTGATGCAACAGGCTGATTTGTTTCCGAAGGCTTTTGAGATAGTAGAGATTAAAAACTGGTGATAAGACATGTATCTTTTGTATGGTCTGGGAAGCTAAAGGCTGGAAGATCTTGACATGTGAGTTATGGCACAGAAATCCTACTTAAATTTCCTCTTAGATGCTAAAGCCTGGAGTTAGCTGAGCTGAGTACAAATGAGGTTGATCTTAGTTTACTTCATCTATAAGAACAACTCTCGTCCTGAGCAAAGAGTATAGTCATCCCTCGGTATCCGTGGGGGATGGGTTCCAGAAGCCGATCCCCCACAGATTGGTACCAAAATCTGTGGATGCTCAAGTCTTCTATATAAAACAGCTTACGTAGTACTATGAATACAGTTGGCCCTCTGTGTCTGCTGGTCCTATATCCCCCTGTTCTGCATCCACATATTCAACCTACCCAGTTTGCAGTTGGTTGAATCCGCAGACATGAAACTCTCGGATAATGAGGGTGGACTGTGTATCTCATTGAGTCATAATGAAAATCTGTTTACTGAGTCAACAGAACTCTAAGCATAGGAGGAGACTTGTGTGATACAGAAGTCTCACGAATACTTTTGAGGGGTAAAGGTTGCTAGCTTTCAGTTCATCTGAACCATTAGGCAAATCACCCAGCAGCCTAGTAGTGATCACACTATTTCAGTTCTGATTTCCACTCCTCCGCTAACCCATTAGTGGTCTCTGAATATATCAGTTGCTTTCCTGCTGAGGTGTCCCATTTCTACCAGTTCAACCTGAATTTCCTTGTCTGATCCCAAAGGATTAATTAAACATTCTGTCAAGAGCTATAGAGTACAGAATTTCATTCTTTGCCAAATTTCACAGAGGATGGACATAATTCTCTCCCTCAATGGAAAATTCTGTGGCTGGAGGTCTTCATACAGATTTTAGTGAATGGGGTTGAGTGAAGTTTTTGTTTTGCTTTGTTTTAGAAGTTCCTAAACATAGAATCAAAGCAAAGCAATACTGTTGTTCACATTTGAAGTTTGGTACAGTTAGGCATTTATTTACTTACCCATTTACTGCATTTATTGAACTTACAGTACATTTATGCCATACAATCAAGTTTTAAACCCTTGGAGGCTGAAGACTGGAAATTATAAAATTACTTCCATGGAGCAGTCACCCCAAGAAAGCTCTCTCTCCTATGTCTTTGCAGCCAAAGTTAATCCTATTGCTAAAGCAATGCCAGGTGTCTTTGGCATTATCAGAAAGCTTTTGAAGGAAGGGAAGTGCATAGATGCACAAGTATTTGCAGGTCTTTTGTTCTGTCAATAACTGGACCGCTAATACTCCTTTTCCTAATCTTTGTAGCTTTGAAGCACGCTAGAGGAAATTTGGAAATGGGTTACTGATTTGAATGAGCAGCATACCTAAAGATACTAGGATGTGGAGCGTTTATCATGCTTGGGGGAAAATCTTTTTCTTTTTAAAAAGTTCACAAATATAAACAAGATTATGTTTAAGTCTCATCCAGAAAACATTTAAGTGTCTACCTACTCTTGGAATCAGACTATTAGATATAATTAGTTTGTCAGAGTTCCTAGTGGCCAGTGACCCAGACAAATATGTAGGACACACATTGGTGAGGGAAAGATGCAAAGTAGGTGCAGCAAAATGGTAATGGATAATATCATGCATTTTCAGTATGCACAGGCCAAAGTTTAGGTATATTTACAGGCAACCTGTAAAGTGTAAACAACTTCCTGCTTAGATGGTATTTTTTTCATATATATATATATATATATATATATATATATATATATATATATATAATGTTAGATTATTGTGCAAGTCAGCCTTGCCATTAAAACTATCCCCAGGATTCATTCTTTACTTCATCTAACATTTATTGAGCACCATGGTACCTAGCCTGGAGTAAGCACTAACGTGGTTCCAAAAATGGATTGAATCCTTTACCCCTGAGATGCTCAAAGTCTGGTGGGGAAGGCAAATCAATTAACAGACTAATTAAATACAACCCAGTAAGTATTAAAATGGGGGTATGTTCAAAATGTCAGTGTTCTATAAGCCTAGAAAAGATATCTGCCTGGAGAATTGGGGAAATCTTCATAGGAAAGAATATTTCCATTGAGTGGGTGGGAGTTAATGAGGTAGATAAGAGATACAGTGGGTAGAAAGGGATGGGATGGGGACTGTGGTGTAGTTGCAAAGTAGGGCATAGGGAAGTGATGGAAGATGAGGTGATGAAGTACATTGGGGTCCAACTATGAAGGATTTTGTAAGGATTTGCATTTCATTTTCCAAGAACTTGATACCTTGGGAAAGGTCTTCTAGACTGCCAGTGTCTCTCCTACAAAATTTATATAAGCCCATGATTACCCAGTTGTTTTCTCTGGTCATTGTATGCCACAATTCATAAAAGCTCAGGTTAAATTTCCCACTAGTTACATGTAAATTACATTTCCCATGTACTTCAGCAGCACGCCTCCTCATTACAGACACACACAGGCAAAAGAAACAAAGATATTTGACATTTATTCTGAGGGAAAGAGGAATTTTATTGTAGTAGTCATTTTACCTACATTATCCTGTTTGATTCTTCCAAGTCTATGGTGGTAGGTATTATTAATACCTCATTTTTAGGATGAAGAAGTTGAGAAAACTGATACTCTTAGAGTAAATAGCCCAAATTCACCATCATAATAACTTTGCAAGTTACACTTAACATATTACAAATGTATTGCAAGTACATTTAATGCATACATCATATATATTTCATGTATTGTTTATTTTAATCTTCACAACCATATGAGATCTTTTTTTTTTTTTTTTTTTGCGGTACGCGGGCCTCTTACTGTTGTGGCCTCTCCTGTTGTGGAGCACAGGCTCCGGATGCGCAGGCTCAGCGGCCATGGCTCATGGGCCCAGCCGCTCCGCGGCATGTGGGATCTTCCCGGACCAGGGCATGAACCCATGTCCCCTGCATCGGCAGGCGGACTCTCAACCACTGCGCCACCAGGGAAGCCCTGAGATCATATTTTATTCCTATTTAGTGATGAGGAAACTGAAGCTAAGAAAGACTAAATAAATTGCTTATGATAGAACTGGGGTTTGAACCCAAGTCTAGCTGATTCCAACACCTATTTTTTCCCCCAATACTGTCACTTATGCTTATAAAGCAAACCTGAAATGCTCTTTGATTTTCCCAGGCATAATCCTAGAATCATCAAATGTTATGTTTTCTTGCCGAATCCTCTCATTATCCTTCCATATTGTAGATTTTTCAACTGTGCCTTCTTTTTTATTCCTGAGTCTACCTGGGACTCAGCACATCTTGATACTGCTTTGTGTATTCCAAGGATTTTGGTACACCTATAAAAAGATTTTGACAAATACATGTTTTGGACAGCCAGGGGAAGTTTTTTTAATATCCAGCATGTTGGTACAGCAGTGGAAGCTGGGGAATGCAGTTTTGTAGCTTCCGTAACTTTAGGAATTAAGTTTAGTAAAAGAGTTTATGTGGGCTTCCCTGGTGGCACAGTGGTTAAGAATCTGCCTGCCATGCAGGGGACATGGGTTCAAGTCCTGGTCCAGGAAGATCCCACATGTGGCAGAGCAACTAAGCCTGTGCGCCACGACTACCAAACCTGCGCTCTAGAGCCCGAGAGCTGCAACTTCTGAGCCTGCGAGCCACAACTACTGAAGCCCGTGCGCCTAGAGCCCGTGCTCTGCAACGGGAAAGCCCACCACAATGAGAGGCCTGTGCACCGCAACAAAGAGTGGCCCCCACTCGCCACAACTAGAGAGAGCCTGTGCACAGCAACAAAGACCCAATGCAGCAAAAAATAAATAAATAAATATTTTTAAAAAGCTTTAAAAAAAAAAAGTTTTATGCATCAAGTAGAATGTTCAATTTTATGGTCGTTATCCTAGAAACTCCCAAATATATGGGATAGACAAACTTCAATGTTTATTACAAAAATTTGATTTAAAAATTTTTTTACAAATCTAAAAAGCATTGGTGAAAATATTAAAAGGTTTGTCATTTGGAGAAAATACACATTTCTTTAGAGAGCTCATTTTTCCATTTCTTTCTGATCATTCTCTATGCTGCAAAAAAAACTATAGCACAGAAAACAAAAAGAGTAAAATAGTGATCAGTCCTGCCTTTCACGTCTTTAAATGAAATGTTTTCTTCAAACTTCATTTTATTTTTGTTATTGCTCTTATTGTTATAGCTCTATTTTCTGGGTTCTGTCTCCAATCAGTTTTAGTCATCAAGAGCTCACATTCATGAAGCCATTCTTATTTCTTAATTATGGACTTGTTTTCTTTGTGCATTTTCTTAATGGATTCTGAATACACTGTCTTAAAATTACATAACCTTTGCATTTTTGTATTACTTCAGTGCAATCACAAAATAGTTTTTAAAATTTACTCTTACAGTTTTTTCAAATGCATTTCTAATTATTCTTAAATATATAACTTATACATGCATTTAAATGCATTTACTATAATTATCATTACACCAGAAACCCTATTGAGCATAAGTTTCTTCAGAGTCTGAACATTGTCTTCCCAAAGCTGCCTTGCTTATTATTATCCTTATAAAACTCATAAAAGGCAGAAAACAATTCTTTACATTAAAAAAATTACTTTTGGGGCAAAGTGAATATTATGCTTCTTTATCCAATCCAGAGCTTGGAAAATATGGTTATTGGAGCCCCAATATTCAAAGTTATCTACATTTTCTCTGCTTTGACTGTTGCATATGATACATATAAATGTGTGTGTTGTATTTTTCCTGCAGCTAGTTTCCTTTATTCTGCTTTTCCTGCTCCCAACTCCCACATCTCAACCAAACACATTGGCAAGATTTTGTCTTGGTTTTAGTGACTGTTTAAAATGAACAGTTTTCTTGCTTTTGCCAAAGTATTTATGGAAACCACTTTCGATATTTAAGTTAATTGAGTTGAAATCATATTTCATTACAAGAAAACAGCCACACAGTTATGTCACAGGACCTCATCGCTCCTTGATAATCCTGCATTTCATTCCTTAACACCTCCTAATGTAACATTAATAAGAATGTGTGCTGCTCTGCTCTATCCTTAACTTTTTGTTTATTGTGGATTCAAATATTAACACACTGTGGCTTAAATGTTAAGATTTAAATAAATGAAATAAGTCAATCATATACATGTTATTTTTTAATAATCAAAAAACAATTGTAAGAAAAACATAATGATGATAAAGGAAAGTATAAAAATTCACTCAGAGAAACAATTTCCATGGCATTGCTGAATCCTCACATAGGAACTTACATAATCTGCATTAAGTGACAACATGGACAAATTCTTGAACTACAGTTTTGAAAAAGATAATACTAAATAGCTACCATTTTCTGTATGCTTTCAGTGTAAGGCATTATGCTAGGTACTTTACAAATGTGACTATATTTCTATCTATTAATTTGTTCTTTCTCACCCCACCCCTGTCCTGCATTGTCTCCTGTGGATCTCTTCATTTCTCCCACCACCCTTAAACAAATATAGAAAGAGAAACTGTGGAAAACCAAGGATACTGCATCCCAACTCCACCGTTTACTATGTTTAGAATCTGTACTTTCTCTTTTTACGTTGTCTAAGCCTCAGTTGCTGCACAGGTAAAATGAGAAGAAAAATATCTACCTCAAAAAATTGTTGTGAAGAGCAAATCATATGTACACCCAGTGGTTGATACTTAAGTTTCCACAATTTCTCTTGTACCAGACAGACTGAAGAGCTGAAATATTGAGGGCTAATTCTAATTGTATACAGGGAAGAAAGGCTAGACCGAGGGGCTGGGGAGGAGGACAGCAAAAGCGCGTCCTAAAGAAAACAAAACACAAAAAATTCTTTAAGCATGTTCAAGCCCTTAGAGAAGCTCTTGGTAAGAAAAGGGTTCTGTGCCAGAAAACCGTGGGAGGAAGCAATTTTTCCCTGACCGTATTAACAATAGACTTTCCAGTTATCAATGCCAGCCATAGCAACTCAGCCAGGACCCAGTGGAACATACGCTTTTGGATAGAACTGTCTTCAAGGGCCATCCAGAACCTGTGATTTTGTAAAACACTATTATCGTATAGCTTAGGCTCCAAAGACATGAAAAAGTATGAGGAAGAATTATGTTTAAGAGATGATACAAAAAAGAAGTCAATGCTTGAAGACTCTTGGAACTTATCAGATATCAACTAAGTAAACCAAGAGGCTACTTTCTACCATTTGTGAATATGGCTGGAAAAACCACAAGGATGTAGAATCCTTTCTTTCCTGTACATGTGCTGGGTCTTTCCTGGAATGTGGAGGAAGCCATTGTTGGCTGGTCAACTAGGAATCATAGTAATTTTTATCATATATTGTGCTGTGCCAGAACAGGAACTGAGGGCTTTTCTTAGGGACAGCTTGGTTGCAAGCTACTGAAACACATTCAAGCTAGAATTTTTGATTATTAAAAATTAACATGTATATGATTAATCATCTGTATGGTTAATTGTCAGGGCAACCTCTCAGATACCCAAGAGCAAGGAGCAAAGGTCAGCCAGGTCTCTCATGAGGGTGCACGATCCTCGCTTCATCATCTTGCCACGTACCTGCTTTGTTCTCCCACATCTCTCTGAGATCATGTTTCTCAGAGCCTCCTGTCATCCGTGGCTCAGGTTTGCCTTGTTTCCTTTGGATCCAGCTGCCAGACCCAGTGAAGTAAATAGAGAGGCAACCCCATTTGATAGTCAGTGTCACAGAGTTCCAGTGCTCCATATTGTCGCAACTATATTTGGCATGTGTGTTTTAGATTGAATTTTCAATAAAGACACTGTAATAGGCCGTACTTAATCCCTAGGTGCATTCTCTTGGTGTCACGTTTCCACATTGCTGTCTCACTTTGGCCAGAGGGTCGAGATCACCTGTATGAAATCCAGCTGTTCCTAGGATCACCCTTTTAGTAAGAATTGAAGAGAGAAAGTGATTTTTTAAAAGGGGTGAGGAGACCCGGTTTATTCAGACAAGTCCGAATATCTCTAATAGAGCTTCAGCCTGCAATCCTGCAGATAGCATTATCTGCAGTTCACAGATGAAGAAACGGAGGCTCCAAGATATTAAAGCTCCTTCCTAATGTCACATACCTAGTAAGTTACAAAAAAAAAAAAAAAAGGCATTTCATCCCAGTTGTATCTCTCTGACCCCGAAGCTCACGTTCTTCCGATTTTGCCTTAACAGCTAAATATCCAGATGACCCGCAAAAATGGGAGCAATTTGTTTGAAGTCATAAGAACTCAGAAAGAATTAAAGGCTCCAAAATAGTTTCTACACTTCCAAGCAGTGTATTCATTATCTTGGAATTAAGAGATGTCTCAGGAAAGCTCCTCATAAAAAGAAAAATACTGCATTTAAATGCTATTAGAAACTATTAATTAGTGGGAGGTGAGAAAGCTGCTCCCAAGCTAAAAATAGACAAAATAGTGTAAATTAGGGGGGAATGGACGATACCCAAAAGGAGACAAGAGACCCACTTGATTGTGCCTGCTTTTAGGGTTTTGCCCTAAAGCCCTCTGGCTGGCAGGTCCTATCAGGTGCTGTGACATTGCCAGATCTCTCTTTTATGTATAAAATGGGGCACCTCAGACTCTGTGCCCAAGCCTTGGAGAAACACTGAAAGGAAGAATACAGGAGAAAAGTATTCAGAAAGTCCTTGCGAATAGCGGAGATCATTAAACCAACCATTGGAAGCTGGCAGCCCAAGAAAGTATATAATAAAACATATTTTCTGGGCTTCCCTGGTGGCGCAGTGGTTGAGAGTCCGCTTGCCAATGCAGGGGACACGAGCTCGTGCCCCGGTCCGGGAAGAGCCCACGTGCCGCGGGGCGGCTGGGCCCGTGAGCCATGGCCGCTGAGCCTGCGCGTCCGGAGCCTGTGACCCACAACGGGAGAGGCCACAGCAGTGAGAGGCCTGCGTACCACAAAAAAACAAACAACATATTTTCTCTTATCTCCATGAGAAAACCTTAATGTACTTCTCTAAGTTACAAAATTAAAACGGAAGATTTGGATGCCTTTAAGCTTTTCCTAGTTTCATTGAGATTCCTTTACCTTTTCTCATGCTATGAATTTCATTAAATGTTGTCTGTTGGCCTACAGAACTGTCCGACAGTTACTTTGTGGATGGCATTTACCAATATCATTCAGGGAGCATTCAGTAATGTCTTATGTGCAGCTTAATGTATTTTCACCTTTTATGTGCAGAACATAATAGCATGAAAGTACATCTGAATTTCCGTAAAATGTAAGGAGACATTCTTTCTCAAGCTTCCAAATAAGAGAACTTTTCTTTGGCCCCCTCAACATCCCTTGAAAAGAACTAGAGTACAGTAAATTCAGATACAAAGTGATGATGAACAGGAAAATGTTTCAGTTTGTCAGTAATAACTTATAGTATAAAACCCTGATAAGTAAGGCTGAGCCCTTCAACTATGACAGTCGTGGAGAATACTAGAATAAATTTTCATGTTACCTGAAATGTAATTTCCTTAGATGTGGTGCATTTTCAGGTTAGCACTTAACCTTTAAGCTGGAAATTTTCCGATTAAATCCAATGCCTGCAGTAGGGAGAGCTGTCAACACAGGTCTCCTCTGGTTGGAAGATTTTGTTGACATGTTCTTGCAGTGTGGGTATTTGCGATCTCAAATCTGCAAGGATGCTGACAACTTTGAAAATCTAGTCCTTAAAATGCCTTCCCTAAGCACACTTGGGACTGATATTTCCCACCAGTTATAGTGTGTTTAGGAGCAACACAGCATCAGATGGATGTGCAGAAGACTAAGTAAATTACGACAAAAATTTCAAAAGCTGCTTAAAAATAATAGGTCATAGAAAAATGGTTCTGGTTGTTAACTTCTATTATTGAAGTCCCAGACCAGGATGTGAGTTGAGTTAAAAAGTGCCCCTATGTTTCTTTGAAGCAGTACTACATGAAGAAAAAGTTGTAGCTTTTTTTCCAGGGTGTTTTAAGATCTAAAACGTAGCTCTGCCTTTGCTGTCTACCTGCTTCTTTTTCAAATGATGCCTTTTGGGAGAGCCTACCTTTCATTTTCTGGTGAGTCTCTCTATGGAATCACATGTAGTCATGTGATTTTGCAAAAGAATATGGTACATACAGTAGTATCTCTGAATTATATAACCAGAAACCTTTACAAATAAATACAGATAACTTCATGAACAAATACATTAGTTTGGGCTAGACTTGAAATATTTTACAAATGCTTTGTCTCACTTTGGTCTTGGGGACACCTCACTCTGAAGATCACACAAGCCCCCAAACCCACATCTGTAATTTATTTCCATTTCTTGTCAAGTTACAGATTTGAGAAGGAAACCATTATAGGTGATCTCTTGTCAAAATTATTGGTCGGCAGTCTCTATACCAGCAGCCTATGGACCATGTTTGGTCTCCTTGAAAGAAGGATGACTTTTCTGTGTGTATTAATAATAGTTGTTTGAGATATGCTGTTTATAGATTGATTTTTAAAGGTGGGGGGAGCTTTAAGCTTTAAGGTGTTTCATTTTTTTCAAAGTCTTTTTCTTTTCTAGTTATGAGAGGATCATAAAATGCCTAACTGAAACTGATCCCTCACCTAAACTGACGCTGTTTTCAGAGAAATGAGACTGGCCTTGGTTCCACACTGTAAACAGGAAAGGTGCTGTTCTCCTCCAAATCCTAACTGTGTTGAAGAGAACTTCTAACCTGTATTGACAGTAAGAAATTTATCTCCATTGTACTGCCTAAAAGGACATATTGTGCTGCTTCTTCTATCTTAACATTAAATTATTTTGGAAAATGAGTCACTGCTAATATCCCAGCCATCCAATCCATATTCTACCAACATTTCTGTGAAGCTATCATAAGAAAAATATAGTCTGTATAATGACTCGTAATCTTTTTATAACTACCCTGTTTAAGACCCACCTCTGACTCCCACTGCCTCCCCAAAAACATTTACCTATGTGTCTTTAGGAAAAAGGTCTGGTTTAATACATCATTGCTATGAGGTGGTGAGTCATCGTTTATTTGCCCTCAGTACCCCCGAAAACACATTTCTTTAAACACTGAGCAAAGACTGGTTTTGTATTTGAAGTCTGCTGTCTCATTTTCAGGTTCAGTTTTGGACCTGTGAGCAATTTCAATAATATCAGTGCGCAGATAGACTTCATTGAACAGCCTTACGCAGGCCTGCTCAAATCAGTCAAGTTATAAATTTGCTGTGTAGCAAATTTAAATGTTGGAGAGACAGCACCATCTGCTGGAAGGGGGCAGGTAGGGAAACACATGTTAGCCAAGTGTTGGAGAATCTGAAGACCAAAATCCCTGACTGGCTCAAGTGTATGCATATTCATGTTCAAATAATTCATCTTTTGAACTGGCAGTTGTGGTATTTCAATGATAATGACGTTTTATGGTTCAGTGGAAAGAGCACAGAGTGAAAATAGGATTTTGGTTCTGGTTCAGCCTTCTTCATCTTTTTGTTGTTTTTGTTTTTTTGGTGGTTTTGTTTTTGTTTAATCCATGTAACCTTGAGATTACTGCTTTAAAATAAGAGCTCCTTATATGGGTCTTGGGGTGTGTGAGTAGTAGTACCTAAGCTTCCTACCTCACATTAGTCAGCTGTAAGAATAGTTGTTAAAGTGCTTTGTACCCTCTAAGTCACATTAGAGTATAAGATATAAGTGTTAGTGTTAGCATATCAGATTTTAATTCAGCAAGATGCAGTAGAAGCAGAGCAGGCCTGTTGAGTATTCTGATACACTGCTGGAGAGACTCTTAATTGGGAAAGCAATTTGGCAAGAAGAGGAACAGCTTTAAAAACATTCATCTAGTTTGACTCAGTAATTGTGCTTCTAGGAATCCATCCAAAGAAGATCATTAGAGATGTGGCAATAGATTTATGGTCAAGAACATTCGTACTAACATTATTTATGATGTTGAAATACTGGAAATACAAACTGATGAATATCAGTAAGGAGTAAGTCCCATGATAGAATAGTGTGCAGCATTAAACATCCCATTTTGAAGAATAATGATATGAGGAAATATTTATAATTTAATTATAAGTAAAAAAATATGGGATTTGAATGTGAATGACCAGCGTGATTATAATTTTTGGAAGGAAAAAGAAAAGAAGGGATCAAGAGAGGAAAAAAGATATTGACGGACACTCAGTGAGATGTCAACAGCAGTTATCTCTGTTAACACCGTCAACACTGTTGACATTGTTGACTATATAATTCTTTGTTGTGGATTTTGGGAGACTGTCCTCTATGTTGGAGGATATTTAGCAGCATCCCTGACCTCTATCCACTGGATACGATAGTAGAACTTCCCCCAGATGTAACCAAAAATGTCTTCAGACATTGCCAAATGTCCTCTGAGAGCCAAAAATCACCCTTGGTTGAGAACCATTGGTTTAACGGCAAGTAGTAAAAACATTACGAAGTTATTTCTGTGCTTGTACATATACTAAGCCCAGTTTGATCAATAAACTGGTTATAGGAATCAAATGGAGGAAGTAGAGAGTAACTCACTGGCTCTCCAGGATTTTGCCTAAAGGAAGTTCTTGGGAAGTGGATTGGACATCTGGCAAGAAAAACTCATAGGAGATACATATCTATGCACTGATTGAAAACAAAGATTTTCTGACATATGACCTTTAGGAACTTAGGCCTTTTCCCTTTGTACTAGCTACATTACTTTATGGTCGTTTCTTGGCATAAGAGACTGAGTTCTCATCACTGACAGGTGATGATGAGTAACTTTTTTTCTTTGCACTTTCTATATTTTACATATTTTTCTACAATTAACATGAATTAATTTGTTATCAGAAAAAGTAAATGTGTTTTAAGAAACCTTTGGAGCAGACCAGGAAGCAAATGCTTGAATCCTGGCTAGTGTTTTCCTGATGTAATCTTGATGAATTCATCTGCTTTTTGTATCCCTTCCATCATCTTAAAATCGGACAAAACCTGCATAATTGCCATAGTAAATATGAACATGTACTGAAAAGTTTAAAATGCCATGAAAATGAAAACACATCGTTAACTTAATAACACTTACCTTCAGGTTTTCCTGGCTTCTTTTTCATTAATTAGTTTACTCAAATTGTCAGATTAATAAATCAAGAAATTTTTAGGCTCCAGTTAATTGTTCCTGGATAGGTAACATAGATTATCATAGGCTGAATTGTCTAATCCATTTAGAAAGCCAAAGTCAGAAAGACCAATCACTTTTATTCTTGGTGGACATGATCTTTGCCAAGCAGATCATTTGCACTGTTTCAGCTGAGCTCGTAGAAGGTGA
This sequence comes from Aethalodelphis obliquidens, assembly GCF_003676395.1. Taxonomy (NCBI): domain Eukaryota; kingdom Metazoa; phylum Chordata; class Mammalia; order Artiodactyla; family Delphinidae; genus Aethalodelphis; species Aethalodelphis obliquidens. The sequence continues at coordinate 48,177,000 of NW_020837951.1, forward strand.
GCTTTTGTGGAATGTGTTTACAGAGTCGATGCTCTTTCCTCAGGCCCCAAATATTACATTCTATATAACATGCTGGTTACCTGCAAAATCTCCCTTTGAAAAATAACCTTTTGGAGATCTAAGCTCAATATGTGGAGAAAAAATGAGCCTGAGACCACCTAGCAGCCCAGCAATAACTGAAATCAAATAAAAATGAGCGGACCGGTTCCCTTTCCAATTTTTCAAAATGAAATTTTCTCAGCAATGCAGTATCAGTGTGTGAGGGTTTAGCCACAAGCTAAGTTCAAGGAGTTGTAATAAATTCTGAAAGCAATGATTTAGTGGAAAAAATGGTAATCAAGGCAAAGTATTACGTATCTTCAAATACAGTAGAACGAATAAATATCTAGAAGACCTGCTGAGATGCAAAAATATAAGGGCTGACTTCCTGCTATTTAAACCCCTTAACAGCTTTATCAAAGTATAATTTACCTAACATTAAATTAATTCATTTTAAGTGGCTGTTCAATAATTTTTAGGAAACGTGCAGAACTGTGCAGTCAGCACACCAATTGAACTTCTTTTTGAGGCCTAATATTTCATTGTCCAAGTCAAACCTTAATAACATGATGCATCACACGTGTGTGTGATTGAGGACAGGATTTGGAGAGATGGTATGTATTCAGAATTGAGTCTCTTTTGCCAAGAACTGACTATAAAGGAATGTAGTTAATGCAAAGGGGAAAGGTTGCTTAGTTTTTAAGAGTTATATGTCAGGAAACATTTTTTCAATCCATGCATAGACATGTATCTTCTATGAGTTCTTATTGCCAGATGGCAAATCCACTTCCTAAGAACTTCATTGAGGCAAGGTCCTGGAGAGCCAGTGAGTTACCCTCCACTTTCTCCATCTGATTCCCATAACCAGCTTATTGATCAAACTGGGCTTGGCAAGGTAGAAGTACAGAAATTATTTTTTTTGCTACTTTCTTTTAAACCAGTGGTGCTCAGCTAAGGATGATCCTGCACCCCATCTTAGGGAACATTTAACAGTGTCTCCAGTCATTATTGGCTATCGCAACAGGGGGGATGCTATTGACATCTAGTAGGTGGAGGTTAGGGATGCTACTAAACATCTCACATTGCACAGGATATTTTCCCCAGCCCCCCATACACACAACAAAGACTTATTCTGCCCAAACCATCAACAGTGCCAAGACTGTAAACTCAATTCATGCATCTGCTGGTCCCCACCATGGACAGAGTGTCAGGCAGGATACATATCTTCTCATCAATCATTTTATGGTAATAAAAAGTCCTGTGGTCATTTTCAAGCACTTAAGGATTCACCCTAAGCAAATTATTAAATAATTCCAGTTTCATCTGGTCAAATATCAAAACTTAAAAGCTTATTTGGAGTGAACATTTTTCCCATGTAGTAGCTCAGGCCTGCTGGAAACCTGCAGCAGGAAAGGGGCATGGTTAGAGGATTCTTCCCTCCTATCTTGCCTAGCTTTCTGGTCCCTGAGCTGCTGTTTCTACGCCCGTTACAGTCCAGCCCAGGTGGCCAGGGAATTACGTGACTGGTACAGTTGTAATTTGGCATCAGTGCTCTCTGGTATAATGCTTGGACAATACAGACTTTTTCATTCATGGGATACTTTTGCTGTTTCTTTACAGCATACTCTCCACCCCAACTTACCAAGGTCTTCTCCAACTCCTTTGCTTCAGGCAGTGTCTCTCCTCCTCTGGCTGCCTACTTAAGATTCCCTGCTAGTATCTTGTTCTTCCACTGTTCATCCCTCTCCTGGGGGGTTTCACTCATCAATCCAGATGCTCTTCTGCAAGGAGATCCCTTTTTAAGACACTCTCAGACCAGATCCCATTCATGGGGTCCAGAGTTGGTTCCCAAGTGTATTTGTTATCTACAGCTATGTAACAAATTATCTTGGAACTTAGTTGTTTAAAACAATAGCACTTATTATCTCACAGTTTCTGTGGTTCCAGAATCCAGGTATGACTTTGCTGATTTCTCTGGCTCAGAGTCTCCCACAAAACCACAGTCAAGGTGTTGGCTGGGGCTGCTGTCTCATCTTAAAGCCTTATTGGGAAGGGAACCTCATCCAAGCTCTTTCAAGTAGTTGTTGGCAAGATTCAGTTTCATGCTGACTGTTGCACAAAGGCCACTCTCAGTTCCTTGCCATATGGGTCTTGCCTCATGGCTACTCACAACATGGCAGCTTGCTTCATCAGAGAAAGCAAGAGAGAAGAACCAGAGAGAGAAAGACAGAGCAAGAAGACCTTGGCTCTGCTAGTGTTTGAAACAGTCCCTCTCTGTCCAGCCTTCCTTCCAAGAGACACTTACCAAACTCTCCTAGGGGGCTGCTCATTGACCCACTTGGATCTATCACTTGGCTAAGGAAAAAGCAACCTTCTTTTCCCAGTGGAGAATTGTCAAAGCACCTCAACACCCTCCCCACAAATATTTTGTTTCTTGGACTGTTTAATATTGATCTACGTAGATTGTGAGAGTGGGAGGCCTGGATAATTGCTGACAGTACCAATCTGGAGCTTGCTTCTTTGCAAATGCTGTACTGATGAGCTAGCATTTTGCTATACAACGTGAAGGAAGTTGGCAATTATTTATAATTCAGCATTTAGAGCTCAGCAAAACTGAGGCAGGAAGTACTCACTTTTAATATCCTGCTACCTTTTAATCTAGAGGTAGCATAGAATAGAGAAGCAGATTATAAAATTTTATTTAAGTGCATTGTGGAAAACAGAATTTAAAATGAGAACTGTGATAAAACTGGAAGAGAGAGACTAGAACATCTTGTATAGAAGAGTATAATCATTCGTTCAATTAATAATAAAATAGGCAAAAAATGATGAGGACACAGATGTAAGAGAAATGAATCTACTTGTTAATAGAAAATCAGTAGGGAAGGCAATCAAACATTTGGAAGAACTAAGAAAAGGTGATTTGGATCTGTGTTTGATGCCTATTTTTCTCTTACAGCAACACTTCTCTGTCCACAGAGAATAGGAATATTGAACTAAGAGTGTGCAACCTGTATTTGAGGGGTCTGCTAAAAATGAATCCCTAGTATTGGTCTACAGCAAAATTTTCATCAGTTCAGGATGGAATAAGAAGTAAAGAGGTTATAGTAAGCATTTCATGTTTATTCAGTATAAATAAATATACTCTGGCATTTTTTATATTTGGGAATATAAATATTTCCTCTTATTTATGAAACTGTTGAGGGTAGATATCTGATTATTTAGATTGGAGGTTTCATGTTTTTTACCCTTAACCTTCAGAGATTTTTTTTGATGGTGTATTTCATCACTTTTTTTTTTTGATATTAACAAATATGTAGTTTTAGGAAAATACAGAGAAGCCAAAATCAGCTGTTTTAGCTCCTTGTTAGAGTTCTGGCCAGAAGTTTGATAGAGGAGACTTAAAATTCCAAAATTATTGACATTTTAAAATGGTCTGTCACTTTCCATTATTTTTTGTTTCTATTCTATTACCACATTTCATTATTTCCATTATTCCTATTTCATTACCACCGCAGAAAACTAATAGACTTTTCAAAGCGCTGACCCCGCTCACTAAATGGTGAAACAAAATTTTAGTAAGCACCTACTGTGTGCAAGGCACATAGGCATTGTGAGGGCTACAAATAAGAACGGCACAGTTTTTGCCTTCAAGAAGCTTGTAGTCAATGGGGAAGAAAAGCTTTTATCCTAAGTTTATTGATTTCTCACTAACAAGAATTGAATTCTCTTATAACAGGTACTAGGAACAAAGTAATAAAAAAAAACATGCTCCTTACCCTTCTTGAATAATCACCAAATGATGAACATGGGATAATTTATTATCCACAGTAAATATCTTTGTCTATTATTTCAGGTTTTTTTTAACCTTGGACTTGATGTGACAGATTAGAGAAAGCAAGCTGTATTCTTGAAGGTCAATTTAGTCAAACCTGGGGAGAGCCTGTTCTGTACTTTTGACCCCATATACACAAAAATATCTGCATTAGTTGATGGACAAATGAACACCAAGTTAGACCTTTACAACTAAATATCAGTCATGGACATACATAAATAAAAGATAAGGTAGAATATAAGTACTATAATAGGGAAATGAACAAAATAGCACAGGAGTGCAGACAGGTGTAAGATTAATTCTGGCTGAGGAAAGTGATGAAAATAATTCTACTTGAGCTAGCCTTCAAGAAGCTAACAAACATACATAATGAGGTTTGGGTGGAGGGTAAGAGACCTTCCAGACCAGGACAGGGTTTGTCCCATGGTGAAGTCACTTGCCGAGGCCGGGCATGTTTCTAGAGCAGGGCTCAGTTTGACTGTGGCACCAGGTTCCTGAAGAAAAGTGACTGGTCAGGCTGGGAGAGCAGATTCCAGCCTGATGATGGAGAGCCTTGGTTGCCATGCTGAGCAGTTCGGACTTATTTCTTAGCAGATGAGTAGCTATTAAGGGATTTTTCACTGAGAGTGTGATAACCTGGTGCTTTAGGAAAGTTACTCTTTTGGAAGGATAGTTTATAGGATGAATTGGAAAAGGGGAAGGCAGTGGAGAGACAGACAGAGAGCTCGCTTGAGAAACTATTGTCAGCTCCATTGAGAGACTATTGTAACCACCCAAGAAAGAGGCAGTGAAGGCTCATATTTAATGAATAGCAATGGAAGTGGAAAGGAACAAAGAGACTGAATAAATTGTGGATTGAATCTATAATACAGTTTTTAGGTTTTCTGTAGAAAATGCTACATTAATTTGGGTAGAACAATATAAATCTGCTTCATATGAAAAACATGAGCATCATCTTACTGTACAACAATTATTACATATTTGTCACCATAATTTTTTTTTTTTTTTTTTTTGTGGTACACGGGCCTCTCACTGTGTGGCCTCTCCCGTTGCGGAGCACAGGCTCCGGATGCGCAGGCTCAGTGGCCATGGCTCACGGGCGCAGCCGCTCCGCAGCATGTGTCACCATAGTTTTTAACTGGGGACCTAGGAAATTTATTTTTTTAACTCAAAACTGCCCAAATGAATAATCTGTACACCCAAAGCTGACTTTTCTCTCGAAATATTTGATTTTCTCTTTATCGAGTAGGTGCTCCTCTCTGAGCATCCCCCAAATGGCATCATTTTATGTTTGTATAATGCCCAAGCCAATGTGCTCCTTCATTAGCTCAAGATTAAGGGTTTTACTGCACTGATCTGTCTTTAAAATAAAGGGTTTCTATTTTATTCTGGGGATGAGGGATGGATGAAAACATATACAAGAAGGAAGAATCACAGGCTCATCCACATCCAAATCCTAGAACAAAGCAAGTGACAGTCACTTAAATGCTTGAGTAGTGGTGGTCAGTTCCAACCAAATGGAAAGAAGATTTCAAAACAAACGCAAGCCCCATTTAACTTGAAACAGAGGTGTTTTTGTAGATGTACCACTTTCTTCAAGACTAGAAATCATTAAAATATATTCTAATGGCATTTCCTTTCTTGAGGGTCTAAATGTTTTGAAAATTACAAAGAAACATGTAAAGTCATTCTTACACACTTTTAAAAGCATAGTCATTATTTAGTTGTAACCGCAGCTTGATCCCTGCCCTTTCATCATCACACTGCACGTGTCTATTCTGCTTCAGCATCTGTCTCTATAGGAAGTTTATTTTGACACCGCTTTTTTCTCATTATACCTCCAGTGACTCTAAGAGATACAGATTATGGTGTTTAGCAGCCATCATTAAAGACTGTGATCTAAGTTATTTTGCCCAGGGAACATGGTGAGAAATCTGTAACTTTATTTCTCTATTCTTTGACCTGGTCTTTCTCAGGCGCAATAGAACATGTTGGTGCACTGGGGTCTAGGTGTGGTCGCTGGCCGTCACATAGAGGAAAGCAAGAACTTGTAAGCTCGACATGTTTTATGTTTTTAAGACTGATAGACAAGTCAATATTTTACTCCTGGGAAATTTGGGAGAGACAATTAGATGCTCAGAATACCACAGAGACTTAGGAAATTAGATTTAAACCTAAAAGAGCCTAATTCATCCATGGGTCTAGTAACAGCCTATTGTCTTTATGCTGGTACTACTGGACACCACACATTCTACTCTAGAACAGTTAATACTTTGTTTATTGAAGTATAGTTGATTTACAAAGTGTTAATTTTTGCTGTACAGCAAAGTGATTCAGTTATACATATGTATACATTCTTTTTTAAATATTGTTTTCCATTATGGTTTATCATAGGATATTGAATATAGTTCCCTGTACTATACAGTAGGACCTTGTTGTTTATCCATTCTATATATAATAGGTTACATCTGCTAACCCCAACCTCCCACTTCATCCCTCCCCCAACCTTCTGCCTCTTGGCAACCACAAGCCTGTTCTCTGTCTCCGTGAGTCTGTTTCTGTTTCATAGCTAGGTTCCTTTGTGTCATATGTTAGATTGCACATGTAAGTGATATCATATGGTATTTGTCTTTCCCTGTCTGGCTTACTTTACTTAGTATGATAATTTCTGGTCACATCCATATTGCTGCAAATGGCATTATTTCATTCTTTTTATGGCTGAATATTCCTTTGTATATATGTACCACATGTTCTTTATCAATTCATCTGTTGACGGACATTTAGGTTGTTTCCATGTCTTGGTCATTGTAAATAGTGCTGCTATGAACATAAGGGTACATGTATCTTTTTGCATTAGAGTTTTATCTGGATATATGCCCAGGAGTGAGATTGCTGAGTCATATGTTAGCTCTATTTTTAGTTTTCTGAGGAGCCTCCATACTGTTTTACATAGTGGCTGTACCAACTTGCATTCCCAACAGTGTAGGAGGGTTCCCTTTTCTCCACATCCTTTCCAGCATTTATTATTTGTAGAGTTTTTAATGATGGCCATTCTGACTGGTGTGAGGTGGTACCTCATTGTCGTTTTGATTCACATTTCTCTTAATAATTAGAGATGTTGAACATCTTTTCATGTGCTTATTGGCCATTTGTATTTCTTGTTTGGATAAATATCTATTTAGGTCTGCTACCCATTTTTCGATTGGGTTGTTTTTTTGTTATTGAGTTGTATGAGCTCTTTGTATATTTTGGAAATTAAGCCCTTGTCGGTTGTATCATTTGCAAATATTTTCTCCCATTCTGTAGGTTGTCTTTTCATTTTGTTTATGGTTTCCTTTGATGTGCAAAAGCTTGTTAGTTTTATTAGGTCCCATTTGTTTATTTTTCTTTTTATTTCTATTGCCTTGGGAGACTGACATAAGAAAACATTTGTACGATTTATGTCAGAGAATGTTTTGCCTACGCTCTGTTCTAGGAATTTTATGGTGTCATGTCTCATGTTTAAGTCTTTAAGCCATTTTGAGTTTATTTTTTTTATATGGTGAGAGTGTGTATTATAATTAAATTGATTTACATGTGGCTGTCCAACTTTCCCAGCACCACTTGCTGAAGAGACTGTCTTTTCCCCATTGTATATTCTTGTCTCTTTGTTGAAGATTAATTGACCATAGGTGTGTGGGTTTATTTCCAGGCTCTCTATTCTGTTCCATTGATCCATATGTCTTTTTTTGTGCCAGTACCATGCTGTTTTGATTACTGTAGCTTTGTAGTATTGTGTGAAGTCTGGGAGAGTTATGCCTCCTGCTTTAGAATAGTTAATACTCAATAAACACTAAGCTATTCATTTTTTTAAATCATTGATTATTAGTTATTTGTGTCTTTTTCTGCTATAGAAAATCATGGAAATTTTAGCAGTGGCTATTTTCCTCTACTCCTTTGAATTTGAATATTGTAAATAAATGTACATGAACTTGATGACCTTTTTTCCTACATAATATCTCCCTCTAACCCACTCTCAATGGTGGTGATGTGAAAAATGTGAAATCCAGGGGTGATCTTCACCAATCCAGGGAAAAGGAGGACACTATACTCTGTACTAGTTCTAGCACTGACTTTTGACCCCCAAAGACTTTTAACCTCAGAGAGTACAGTAAATCATTTCTACGTAAACCAAATAAGACTATTGGGACACCTCTGTGTACAGGTGAAGTTTATAGTTCATACCTCTGAAATATGTCTAAGAAACAGAGGCCTGGAAAACAAAACCAAATACGTGGAAGTGACTCACTTACAAATTTTGAAAAGGGGAAAAAATGGCTGTTTCTACCATTTTGTTTTGGGTTAGACAATTTCACCATTGGGAGGGTAAGCATATGTCTACTCTACATTTATAGGTTGCCCACCCAGATTTTATTTTACAGGATGCCTTCTCATAAGTAGGATACCCATGTATACAAGTGGTTGCCTGGGAAGGGATGGATTATAAAGGAAGAGAAGGAAACTTTGGGGAATGGTTAAGTGTATGTCATCATAATTATGGTAATGGTGTCATGCTTGTATATATATGTCAAAACCCATTTCATATATGTGTAGTTTATTCAATGTCAATTGTATTGCAATTACTTTGTTTTTTTCTGAAGATTTATTTATTTATTTTTTATTTATTTATTTTTGGCTGCTTCTGGTCTTAGCTGCGGTAATGGGATCTTTGTTGAGGCATGTAGGATCTTTCGTTGCAGCACATGTGCTCTTTGTTGTGGTGCGTAGGCTTCTCTCTAGCTGTGGTGTGCTATTGCAATTACTTTGTAAACCTGAAGAGTAGATTGAGAGAGAGAGAGGGAGAGAGAAACAGACAGAAAGAGAGACAGAGAGGCAAACCTAAAATACCTTGCATAATGGGTGACTGCTGCAGAGTTGGTGCCCATTGCATTTCAGCTTGTTTTTCCTTCCCATTATTTATTGTTTTTTCCAGGCTTTCGTTCCAAGTTTGCAATCTCAAACACTTGTTAGGGGGCAATGTCCACATTTGTTTTGGCTTCCCATCAGCTGCTCCTTTCACTGAGCAGTATTTTCTAAATACTTCTGTTGATTTTCAGATAAGCAGCCCAAACATGTTTTTACATTTACTCTGCTGGGCTGCCCTGGTCTGTCCTCACTCTCTTCACCCACTATCTATTCTGTCTGAGAAATTAGACTAAGAAATTCCAATTTGTTTTAGCTGTTTGAGGTTACTTTGCTTTATCAAGCCTGTTGAGGCAACTATTTAGAATTTCGTAGAACACCTCAGAATTGCTGTTTTTGATTCTTTAACAGGTACCAATGTTTTTTCCAAACATAATATTTTACCCATGAAAGAGTTGTTTTGTTTTGTGGTTTTAACTTTGAGAAACTGTTTAACCTCTAGAAAACATTCTTAACTTTTAACCTTTGGGATAAAAAATACTAAGTGAGAATTTAAAAGTTCCTGGAAAACTAAAAATTAATATAATGATTCTCAGGGAAGATTGCATTAATCCTTTTAAATATTTATTTGCTTCCTCTTCCTCTCTTTGACTTTTCCTACCTATATTGTCCATAAAGGTTGTCCTGACGTCAACTTCTGATTGAGACAGTCATGGAGGAATCCACTTTGACTATTATGACTCTATTCTAACTCTTCTCTTTGGTTAGACATCATTCTGTTTCCTCAAGTCCAAGCCAACTCCTTTATTTTTGTATCCCAATCCTCATTCATGGCTACTCAGCCCTTGTCCCTCCAAGCTAGGTCTAGCCATGTCCAGAAGGGATAAAAGGGATGGTGAGGCTGGTGAGGGGTATTCAGGAGATACCTGTTAGTCGTAGGGAAGCAAATGAGGAGATGGGATGATGGGACTTGATGAGGCTTGCTAGGAGGCTGTTGCTGTTCTGCAGGAAGAAGAGATGAAGGTATGAACTAAAACAGTTGCATTGGCAATGGGAACCAAAAGGAGAGGACAGATTCATGACAAATTGAAAAACTAGAATCAGGACTTCCCTGGTGGTGCAGTGGTTAAGAATCTGCCTGCCAGTGCAGGGGACATGGGTTCAAGCCATGCTCCAGGAGGATCCCACATGCTACGGAGCAACGAAGGCTGTGTGCCACAACTACTAAGCCCACCTGCCACAACTACTGAAGCCTGCACACCTAGAGCCCATGCTCCACAACAAGAGAAGCCACTGCAATGAGAAGCCTGCACACCACGGCGAAGAGTAGCCCCGCCTGCTGCAAATAGAGAAAGCCCTTGCGTGGCAATGAAGACCCAACACAGCCAAAAAAAAAAAAAGAAAGAATAAAATTTAAATAAATTAATTAATTAAAACTAGAATCAGTAGGACTAGGTGACTTTTAGATGGTGAGTGGAAAAGTAAACAACAGAGGGGAGACTATTGGCATCCAGGGGAGCCTTAGGGAACACCAGTGTTTCAAAGGTGGTCAGAAAAACAGGACTTTGCAAAAGAAACCAATAAAGAATGGCCAGAAAAACCAAGAGTAACTGATCTAATAAAATGTTCCCCAAAGTATTGCTGCTGGACAGTACTCCTATGATTTGATGTCACATGGGGTTCATTTGTCAAATAAGTTCGCAAATGCTGCAGGATATATTCTTTCCTGGAAGAGTCCCCATCTGAGGAGTCTTCTGGTAAGGAGAATTGTTCAAGTTATATAATCTAGGAATTTCTCAACGTGTTGGGCCGCAGAGCACTTTTCAGACACAGTACATCTCATTAACATTCAATACAACTACTACCATTCCCGAAACACACTTTAGAGGTAGTGTAATAGAAGTCTACATATGAGAACACCAAGGAGGGGGATGTCATCTGTTTCCATTGCTGCAACAAAATCAAGGACAGTTTAGGGCTGAGAGCCATCTACTGCATTTGGCAGTGACTGCAGTGGTTAAGAGCTCAGGCAATACTATTAATTACTTTGTGGAACTTTCTTAAAGATAGAAATAGAAAGTATGCAAACTGCTAAGAGCAGCTATTATTTGGTAACTCTTATTCTTAGCTTGGCAATTTTGGTTGCATTTTATGGCAGAATCTTTATTTCTAGAAGTTAAAAAGTGAGTAGAAAGTGATAAAAGTGATAAAGATTCAGCTTCTAAGGTGTATTTTTCCAATTATAATTTTACCAAGTTTTATTCTTTTTATTTTTAGAAATTTTTAAAATTAAAGTATAACAAGTAGAAAAGCACATAAACTAAAAGTATATATCTCAATAAATTGATACAAAGTGAACACACCCAAGTAACTACCAACCAGGTGCAGACAGCACACTAAAAGTTCTATTTTTGCCTCTTCCCAGTCACTATCCATACCCTTTTTCTTGAAGATAACCATATCCTGACTTCGAATACCGTGATTAGTTTTACTTGTCTTCAAACTTTGTATAAATGGAATCATGTATTCTTTTCCATAAGACTTATTTTGTTTAACATTATATTGGTGAGAGTCAACCATACTGCATGTAGTAGTTTATTCTTTTTCATTGCTGTATAGTATTTTGTTGTGCCAGCATGCCACAATTAATTTATCTGTTCTATAATTAATAAAAATTGGAGTTGTTTCCAGTTTAGGGCTATTATGAGTAATGATACTGTATACATTGATTTATACATACCTTGGTGACCATATGTATGCATTTCTGTTGCTATTAGCCTAGAAATGGAACAGCTGGGTCATAGGGAATACATATATTCAACATTAGTAGAAATTCCAAGTAGTTATATCAATTTACACTCAAAATTGTAGCAATTTATACTCCACCCAGCATACAAGGGTTTCATTCTCATATCATCAACATCACTCTATATTGTCCATCTTTTTACTTTTAGCCATAGGGTGGGAATATACTGGTATTTCATTGTGGTTTTAATTTTCATTTTCCTAATGACAAATGAGGTTGAATATATTTTAATATTTATTGGCCATTTGGATATCTTCACAGGACCTCATCAAGTCCTTTGCCACCTTTCCTATTAGATTGTATATCGAACCCAATTTATATGCCCTCCACCCAGTTCACTCCTTCTAACCCCAACTTTTTGAGCCCTTAGCTACTTGATCAGTGGACAGCCCAAGCTGCCAATGCTGTTGCTTTTTTTTCTTAACACCACAGACTGCCTAGGGCTTCCTCAGAATAAGGGCTGGGCTTCAGCATGGCCTCCTTCATGCCCACCTTGCCTGGGGCTACAGCAATTCTGGTTCCCAATCCCAACCCTACCAAACTATGGAGGATCTGGCTTCTCCCACCACCTCCCTAGGGGTTCCCTAGAAAGGCCAAGCGAATTAATCTGGAAATATAAAAATTTGACAGTGAAAGACATGAGCTAGAAGGAAACCAGCATACAAATTCTTTTCCTTCCCTCCTTTCCATACTCTAGGTATTTATGCCCTCTCTGGAAACTGAGCAATCAGCTAGGTTTTCTTATAAGGCTGTGGGGTAGCCAGGTATTCGCTTTCCCTTTTTCCCTGCCTCTCTTCCCTATTATCCTTTACTCTTGCTGCCCTGGACTTATAACCCCCCAATAAAGCATTATCTTGTTTTTCCCTCAGGGTTGATTTTAGGGAAACTGGATTATTGATTTAAAAGAGTTTATATATGTAAACTTAATTGGTTATGTGTATTACAGATATATTCTTCATTACGTGACTTCTTATAATGGAGTTTTTTGATTAACAGAAGTTCATATTTTCAATGTATTTTAATGAATCATTCTTTCTTGCTTGTGGTTTATGATCTGTGTTCGAAGAAATCTTTGCTTACTCCAAAGATATAAAGGTACTTGACTGTCTTCTCAAAGCTTTATTTCACATTTCACATTTTTATCTACAGTCCAGCTGAGATTGTCATTTGATGACGTGAGATCAGGGTATTTTTTTTTTCCCATATGGATGTGTGGTTAACACAGCATCATTTGTCCTTTGTCTACTTCTCTGAGATGTCATGTTGGTCATATATTAAGTGTCAACATATGTGAGGGTCTGTGTCTGGACCTCTGTTCTATTCCATTGGTCTATTTGTCTATGCTTGAGCCAGTACCACATTGCCTTAATTACTGTAACTTTATAATGAGTGTTCATATATGCTAGTGTGGATACTCCAAATTTGTTCTTCTTCAGGCTTGTTTTGACTATTTGGAGCCCTGGGATTTTAATTGAAATCACATTGAATACAAATCAGCTTGGGGAGACTCAACATTTCCACATGTTTGGATCATCCAGTCCGTGAACATGGAGTATCCCTCCATTTGTTTAGGTCTTCAGTTTCTTTCAGTATTGTTGTGCTTGCTTCTATGGACTTCCCTTTTGTCCTGGACCTTGGCGCCACAAGTCCTTGTTACCTTCACAGCTTTCCAATGTCTTCAAAACTTGATGTATATTTTGTCCAGTTCATATAGTTGTTCTTGGTGGGAGTGTTGCCTGAAGTGAAACTCTCCCTATCTGTATTAAATAATTAAGTATTATTTAATCAGTTGATTCTCATTATCTGTAATTATTTTCTGTAAAGTCACCAGGAACACTGAATTAGCAAATATGGGATCATTGCTCCTAGGGGAAATACAGTGTTAGTTTCCTGTGAGCCTCTGCTCATAACATTTTCATCAACTGATCAATACATAACCTTGATTTATGTGTGTTTCTGTTTAAAGACATCTTATTTAATATATATTGCTTATTCATTAACATTGAATTCACAGCCAAAGCACTATAACTTATATCTGAATGAAGCTTATCTAACACACATTTTCTCTGTAAGGCAAATCACAGCCTTTGCATACTCAAGAACACTAGAAGACACTTAGGAATAATGTTAGGGGAATATTTTAAATAAAGAAATCACAAGCAAAAAGCACAAAAATGTAAAAAATGTGTCTAAATAGACCGTGAAAAGTCTACAGTATGAGAGCTGAAACAGGAAGCCAAGAGTCATCTTGTTCGACCTCAGCTGGGAACACACATGTCAGGCAAGTCAAAGTGTTTGCCCCTCTGCACAGGAATGACTGTGAACACGTGCCATGGGTACTGATTTGGGGTTACAAATAAATTATCATAGGTAGGCTAATTAAAAAATACAGAATCCATGACTAACAAGAATCAAATGTATTTATCTGAGTAAAATTTTATTGTTTTCAAAAGCTCTGCTATAATTAAATATAAATTTCAAAAGTAAGTAGTAAATGTATACAGAACTCATACATTTGGGTATGTTTTAGTCCAATTGAGTTCATTATTTATCCCAGAGTTACCCTACCTTTCCTGTCTTGTATCTGAACTTTTTTAAAGCATCATTCTTATCCACTGTAACTGAATATATAAAATCCCCATCTAACCGTTTCTCAACCTGGAGGATTCTTCCCCAAACTTCCAGAAACTCCCCCAAACACTTGTGGCATTTACTTCCCTGAAATTTAACAAAGGGATGGCACTAGCTTCACCTGCCAGAGGTCACCAGCCCTCTTCACCTTTGATTTCCACCCTCTCCTCAGAGCCCAGGCCAAGTGAAGAATCATGCAGCTGGCCCCCTCACAGGCTCATGGCAGAAAATGAAACTATGTGTCATTCCCATTTTAAGATTTTCTTTTCTTTTGTACCTCTTCATCTCTTTTCTGTGATAGATGTAAACTCCAAAATCCCTGGCTACTACCTGGGATTCTTTGTATACAATAGGAAAGAGCTGCTGATTCACAAGACCTTTTCCCCTAAATATTATTACAGAAATAAATATTCAGAAAAAAAGATTCTTTAAGTTATGAAGGAAGAACAAAGTCACAATTGTATTCTGTCTTCCTGTGAGCTGTTATTGTTAGTTTGTTTGTGATGAGAGAAGTCAGAGGATTCTCCAACAAAAAATGATTACTTTATCAGAAGCCAGGTCCAGGAAGTAGAGGATGCTTTGTCTTGGTATTGGTCATCCCTTGGGTATATTTATTAATCACAGAGATGACAAATGCTTATTCATTGCATTTTTAATGTCCAGGTATTTATAAAATGTTGTAGCTTCTGTTTATGGCTATAAATCTTGTTGGTCTATTTGCACAGTGGTATATTACTCTTCCTAGTAATTAAATATACTTTATTGAGAGAAAATAGTATAGTTACAGTTAAATAGAGGCCATTCCCTTCAGCTGGTTTTAATGACACTTAGTGAAAATTCCAACACAGGCATTTTGGTACCTTCTGCAAGGTATTAAGAGTTGCTACTGGTCTGTAAACAAAGAGGAGAGGGACTTTTAATTTGTTTCGGAAATGTTGATTTAAACAAAGTTAAACAGCTTGTTTACTGCAGGACTTATGCTCTTTAATATGTCCACGTGTATTGGGCATCTCCAGAAGGAGATTATAGTGTACTGCAATCTTGAACATACTTAACTTCAGAACCATTTTAAGAAACAACTTGTGGGAATAATGCTATGAAAGGCATAAATTTGAAAATACTACTCTAGAATATGACCTACATTATTTTTGTAGACTTAGAAATTCTAGTGGAGGAAAATGGATAATTAGTGATTGGCAGGAACCATGTCTGTTTGTTATAGATGCTCTGGAGATGGCTTTTCAGGATTATTAGCACCTCCCCAGGATATCCTGAAACCTACCAAAACAATTGAGTTTTTGCTTACCTACTTCATTAAACCACACTGTGAATGAAGCAGATGTTATGAGATTCAGGGATCATTACAAGGAAAGGTTCCCCAGCCATAAGAAAAATTTAAACTCTGGAATATAAGCAAAAATTTTAGAAAAGCTACTTTCAAATTTTGTTAATCTCAAAAAAAGCCAATTGTCAATTAAAAGCTCTCCTCTAAGTCTTCTTTTAAAATGTCTTTAAATTAGCAAAACTTCATTTCAACACCTTTGAAGAGAAGATATTCTATTCGATTACCCTGTGAATATGTGTTTTCAAACTGAGTATGTGAAACCCAATTTAGCCCTTCCTTGAGGGCTGTGTCATTTTGTGTTGAAAGGCGTTGCTGCTCCAGGCCCATTAATATATGCTGGCCGTTTACCCCATCCCTAGATGGGCCCAGGTTGCTCTGCTTTCTGAGATTACTTCTTATCTGCCTCTGAGTTCCTTCCTTCTTACCACTCTTCCTCCTTCACATTCTTCCCTGGGCTGTTTCTAATCTGCTGGGCTTTTGGAAACCACAATATGTATTACACTTGTTGGTTTAAGTAGTAAATTAGAGAAGGTGGGCCCTTGAGCACCTAATTTGCACTTCGTTGATTAGAAAGAAGTAACTTTTCAGAAAACTTTCTTAGTTTTATTTTTATCAAACATGTATTCAGCCAACAAATATTATTGTGGCTTGGGACTGTGTTTTGGATGGTCAGGTTTGCCAGAAAAGCGAAGAATCTTTATATTTTTATTAATTAATTTCAAAAATAAGCAAAAAAGAAAATATATGATAACTTCAAATCCTACATAATTCTGTATCTCAGAGAAAACATGTTCTCCTTTCTATTCTTGAGTATACACAATGGACTTTTAATTGAACAATATTTAAACAAACTCATTTATCATGTACCTCTTATATATGAAGAACCCTGCTGTTTGCAAGCAATACGACCAAAACTGTGGCAAACTATAATAGATCCTTGCCCTAACTGTCTAGTAGTTTTAGCTAATAAACAATATTCTGTAGGTAGAGTTTACCTTAAATCACTCTTTAGTATTTTATATGCACCATTTTGCTTTTTCATTTTCTTCATGATAAATAAACAACAAAAAAAGTAAATGTCTTTCAGTTCCCTTGTTAAGGAAAAAAGTATGTTGATTCCTCATTGTGATCTCTTTCTTTTTGCCAAATTCCCTTTTTTTTTTTTAAATAGTACCCTTTTAATAGGAACACTTTTAACAGAGTACTTTAAGGGAAATTATCTTTTGGGGGAGGTGGATGAAGCCTCCATTCACACTTTACGAGGTCCAGGATGTTAGTGTAGGAGTGCCAACGTGGCATTTCCATATAATGGAGCTAATCCCCACACAAAATGTGTCAGTCATTTCACTGTGTATTAATGCCCCAGCTCTCATTTAAACAACCAGGAAAGCTCAGATCTTTGTTTTAAGTGCAAAACCCTGCTGATGCGCCAACTTTGTTCAGGCCTCCGGCACATTGTCTGTGCTTCATGACCTGGAAAAAGGACCCATTATATCTGAAAATGTTAACGTTTCAACACAGGAAAGGACAGTAAGGTACAAACCAACACGGAGTCATCTTTCCTTTGTACTGGATTTGGTTTCTGAATTCCTTCCTGGGAAAGAGTTCCGGCTGTAATTTTCCCCTGGCCAGCTACGTGGATAACATCTTCACGTTCCCCTCCACTTCGTTTCCTCTTTTACATTTACAGCAGGACACACTATGCTTGTATTACAGCCATCTTACGTGCTTGGGCAACCTCTGCCCAGACTGTAAACTGGAGGCTGGAACAAGGTTATGTCACTCTGCTATTTGTCCATGACACCGTGAGCTCTTTCAAAAGGTTCTGTGACTTATTCTAATAACAGTCAAGCCAACAACTTTCTCTTCCCCTGAAAGATCGCTAGTGCAAGTCACAGGTACATATTTATTCACTTGTTCATTCATTCATCTAGAACTCCCAGCCTGGGGCTGAAAATGTCCTCAAAAACTGAATCAGCGAGTGAATGGCCTGCGTTTTGCTCATTGTAACTTCTCTGGAAGAAGGAAGAAAGCAGCTGACATGATTCTTATTCAAATAACAGGTGAAAGATTGGAAGAAGAACTGAGCTAACCCTAACTTGTCTCATGCAGATGCAATGAATTTGTGTCTTGTGCAGAATTTGAAATCTGTGTCCCTCCCTTATGCTCCCCGAGATTAAAATAAGTGGCCCACAGAGTAACAAAATAGATCTTAACCAGTTCCCATTCAGTCGTCAGCATTTATTGAATATGTACAGTATCAGGCACAAAAGAAATGAGGCATCCCAGATCTTGAGTGCAGTGAGGTCAAGCATAACCACAGCTTTGCAGAGTGTGAGGGATGTTGAGATGAAGGGGCATGCCTGAACTGGAGCTGGAGCCATGACCAGCCTTGCAAGAATCTGCTTATTTGCTTCTGGAACTTCTCTCATCCTGCCTTTGCTATGTGTTATTTGCTCACCAGTGGGGTGAATTTGGTTTCTTATTAGCTAGACATATTGGAGAGAAGCAGGCCTTGTAAAGGAGAATTACGTAAAAATTGCTGTGTGTTGCTGGCTAGATATTCAATGTGGACCCTCACATTCTATGTGACTCCTCCCCTAACCACCAAAGAACAAGAATGTCAGAACAGGGCTTCCCTGATGGCGCAGCGGTTGAGAGTCTACCTGCCGATGCAGGGGACACGGGTTCGTGCCCCGGTCCGGGAAGATCTCACATACCGCGGAGAGGCTGGGCCCGTGAGCCATGGCCGCTGAGCCTGCGCGTCCACAACGGGAGAGGCCACAACGGTGAGAGGCCCGCGTACCTCCCCCCCCCGAAAAAAGAATGTCAGAACATAAAGACTGCTTTGTGTGGCTACGGGTGTCTGCCCATGTCATCTTTCCTAATTCTACGACAAGCACAATAAATGACATTTAATAGAAACATAATTATGATGATGAACATCCTCAGCTGGTTTAAAATTTACAAATATATGTTCTCATGAACTTGCTTATAAATTGTTCTCTGGGGTCATTCATTAATTGATAGTAACTTGGAAGTTAATAACTTAGAAACAAAACTCGCCTTCTTTTTGTTCTTCTGTGCCATTAGGTAACATTAAACCTTTGATGCTTCAGATGTTTTAATTTGTCAAAGTCTAATAATTATTCACAGCTCCACATATTGCTGCTCCTCTCATATTATAAACAACTAATTTTTTAAATTTTTGATGCTTAAATTTTATTTTCAATTTATTTGTTGAATATATTTCTGGATATATAATAAAATTCCTAAGTATGTTCTTTTCACGGTATATTTCAAATTCCATAAAATGTTTTACCACCATGGACACAACATCTACCATGTTGCTAACTGAAGTCAAATTTTTTAACTTACCTTGTTAAGGAAAAATAAAAAAGCTGAATGTTACATCTTGATAATTTTATTCATACAAAGTAAACATGCCTCCTCTTCATATTATTTGATGGTGTTTGGAGCTGCCTCAAGGGGATTTTCTCTCTAAGGACTGACTCTGTAGTATCTGGAAATGCTTATGGGGTCATTAATGAATGTGCCCTTTGAGCTCAATGATCAAGGGTGTTTCCTTTGGTTTTAATTTGTGTTACTATATCCACACTCATAACAATTGTGTAGGTCATTATACTATGCATTTTTGCCTAATTCCTGGTTACATTTTAGGTCTCCACCCTTATTTTTCTTTCTTTTTTCATGCCACTTTCATTTTAGTCTATCCTGTTCCTTGTGGAAGAAGAAGGAAGTATGTAAATAGTACTGAAACAAAGGACAGTTAAGGCAAACCAACCAGTGATTTCTGTTGAACACAAATGGGGGAAAAGTTGTCCTCTGCTCACTGAGAATATCATGGAAAATAATTTTAAAAGCTCTTTATAAACTTCAAAGACATAAGTATTCATAGAGTCTCTGGCCCAGAAGGGAAACCTCCCTTATGAAAGTAGCGTGGTTGCCTGCCTGTGAGGCCAGACACAGATTCTTCCTCTAGATTGACCCTTCTCACTCATTATCAGGCCTATGACCATGACCACAATTTAGAGCAGAATCAGAATCCCTGTCAGATTGTATAGTAACTGTGACTTGGAGAAAACTGAAAAGAGTGTTTGCATAAAGGTTGATCCAAGTGAACGATCCACTTATAGTGGGAAAAGACTAGAAATTCTTGCTAAAAGATATTTGTGGATACTTCCCCAATTTTTTGCTATAACGTATAGAATGCGCTTTTTGAGGTAAGGTATTTAATTTGCTTCTCTTTTTAATTTTAATAACCTATTTTTATAATGCTTGTGTCCATTTTCTTCTGTTATTCCTTGTTTGTGCCCTTGAATTCCAAATTTCGCTACTCTTTTTTTTCCTTTTACTTTCTTAATCTCTGCAAGAAATCTTTGAACCATGACCCATGCTTGTACCTTATATCATTTGATTTTCTAGAAATTTATTTCTTGACCTCCAATAAGTTTGATTTTATCTATGTCATTAAAGTTATGATTTCCATATTGGAACTTGATTTTTTCTTTTTTGATGAATTTATTGTTAAGGGTCCTTCCACCCCTGAGATTCTCTGAAATATTTCTTCTGTCCAAGAAAAAAGGATAATGAGAGTTTATTCAGTGCTAGTTTTTATATTCTTTGCAGACATTTTAAAGCAATTTTCATGCTGCAGTAGTATAATTAAAACCAGCCTCTTCAAGTATACATTTATCCAGTGATTGGTTGATTGATCCCATTCATATATTCTTCAAACATTAAGTGACTTATCTATATGCAAACAGGATGCTAAGAACTATTTCTACAGTGATAAAGCAAAGAGGGTTCCTAACCCAGAGAAGTTCACAGTCTTGTAGATATAAACACACAATTAAGCAAATGCCATAAATTGGAATCATTACTATGGTCTAAGCATCTATAGAGGGTGCATTGGGGCACAAAAGAGTGTGTGATCAGTTCTCCCTGAGGTATAGGTAAGGAAAAGCTTCATAGATGAGATAATGATTCAGCTGAGTTTTTTTAAACTTTTTATTTTATATTGGAGTATAGTTGATTAACAATGTTGTGTTAGTTTCAGGTATACAACAAAGTGATTCAGTTACATATATACATGTATCTATTCTTCTACAAATTTTTTTCCCAACTAGGTTGTTAGCAACAAGGACCTACTGTATAGCATAGTTGAGTTTTGCAAGACAGTAGTTTCATAAGGGGGCAGGGGAAGGGACAAAAAGCAGTTTGGCCACAGCAAACAATACAAGAAAAACCAAGGAACATGAACCAATATAAGCAGTTTAGGGTTTTGGAAGTGGTTCTGTGGCTCAAGTGTGAGGTGTGAAGTGGAGACAGAGTAGAAGGTGAGGAAAGAAAGAGATGGAAGAGAGCTCAGATGATAAGAAGTTTGGACACAAATCCATAGGCAGTGAGGATCTGTTGAAGAATCTGATCAGATTGCCTGAGAGACCCTGTTTTAATAAATAAACAGTAACTGTAAGATTACCTCCAGGAATGACAAGTCATCTTTTAAGGCTACAACAAAATGTGGTAACAGGTTTACACTCAGTGATGGTAGTTTGTATTATGCTCTAAAATTAAATCTTTCTTTCCCTCTTTCTTCCCTCTTTCAATTTTGGTTGCCCTATTGCTTTCCGTTCCAGTACCACTGATGTCTCTATCTTTGCTCTTGTCTTCCCTGCCCTGCTCCTTTCTCTGGAAGCATCAAATTTCAGGTTCTCTGAACACTTTACACAGGCACTGGCCTTGGCTCTGTTCCTTTCTCTGACTGTTTCCTACAGAGGGATAGTGCATTTATTTCTGTTGTCCAAGCTGCATATTGGTAACAAACTTGCCGGTTAGGCACACATTTCCCAAAGCCATTTGGACCACCTTCATTCATAGTAAGTCAGTCCAAATTCTATCAGAAGCTTCTGTTCTCCTCAGGCTGCTTTCAAATCAGTAGAAGTAGAAGAAAAAACAAGTAAATCTTTCAAAAACATTTACTTTTAAACTTATTGGGAGCTGTTGAGTGAGAATTCGTGTTCCTTCAATACCAAAATAAAGACTGTTCTAATGAGTTGCTCAATTCGTAGCACTTGTCAGGGATCTTATTCAAGAGGGGTATCCCCAGAGCTAGAAAAGCTCCAGAAATTGGAGTGGTGCTTTATTTTGTGTTGAATTATCTCTGGTTTAATGACAACTACCTAGACAGCTTCAGCCTTGCTGTAATTGATCAATCTGACTCTCCTTGACCTTCATAAGAGATGCTATTAACGGCCAGTGAGCTGGTGCACAGTAATAAAGAGAATTGTCTTTAGAAGCCATTGTTTAATTTTACAAACCATTAACATACTCTGAGTCTTCCCTTCACTAAATATAATCAGTTCCTTCTCCTATTTGTAGACATTTACCTACAGATTATCTAACTTTTCTAGGAATTTACCTCTGGGAAAATAATTTCCTCTTCAAAACTCAGCCTAGACTTTTTGGAGCTTTTAACCCCAAGACTTGCTGGAGCTTTCTGGAGCAACTGTCCAATATAATCAAAGACCTTCATAAGGAATTGTTAAAAAAAATTCAATGGCTATCAGGTTTGGAACTAGACCCTTTCCCTTGTGCACCTCAGTTTTCTCACCTGTCAAAAAAAATTAGAAGGTCTGCTTAGCTCTAAAATGCTCTTTGGTGTTAGGAAGTTCTTTACACTGCTCTGGCACGTAGAGCACTATTGTAAAGTAGAGGAATTGGTTTTAATAAAACATAAATCTCCTGATTTAGGCATTAGTCCCTACAAATCTCATCATTGTTGTTTGTTAGTGGCAATCTTTTAATTAAAATCTGCCTAATTCAATCCAAGAATGAAATACAATGAACATGTTAGGCTTTTATTAATAAATGTTCAAATATCTTACTGCACAATGAACATCAGTAGTGATTAAACAGCTCTGTGGGGTTTTTTTTGTTTTTTATTATTGAAAGTACTCATTGTCTCTATCCATTCACAAATCAATTAGTACTTTTTGTGTAATAATTCGTGTACATTCACTTTTGAGTCCTTTTGTCTTCTAGCATCTGGTTCTTTATTTTCTGTGACTGTCTGTATCTTATAAAAGAAATTGAAGCTATGGCAGCTATCTAATTAGTGTAATCAGTATGTGTAGCTGAAGTAGGAGATTCATCCAGACCCTGGTATATTGTGGAGGGTTTTAGCCTTTGAGTGATCAGTTTAGCTAAATAAATTTGTAAGATTAAATCACCACTTTCCACTAGGCTATAGAACTATCCTGTGTAGCCTACTCCAGCAAGGCATGACAAGCAGATAGAAGTACACATCCCTAAAATTTGCCACTGTGCAGACACCTTACACGGCAAAAACATTGTAGTGTGGTAAATTGAAAATGGGGAGTTTTTCCCAAAAGTATAGAGGTTAGCACAAAACAAAAGGTAACACCCTAAACCTTTTTTCTTAACTATATCTTTTTTTCCAGTTTTATTGAGAAATAATCGATTGACATACATCACAGCATAAATTTAAGGCATACAGCATAATGGTTTGATTTACATATATTATGAAATGATACCACAATAGGTTCAGCTAACATCCATCTTCTGATAAAGTTACAATAAAAAGAAAAGAAAAGGAAAAAAGGAAAAAACTTTTCTCTGGGATGAGAACTCTTAGAATTCAGGATAAAAACTTTCTTATGTATCATAGAGGTGAGTTAGCTATAGTCATCTTGTTGTATATTACATCCATAGTATTTAATTGTCTTATAACTGGAAGTTTGTACTTTTTGAACCCTAAACCTTTTTATGAAATGCTGCTGTTCTAATCTTTATCTCTTTTTATGGGTATTGACCTTCATCTCATCTTTCTCTCCAAAAGTATTCTTAATTTCTAATTATCTTTCTTGTGACTCATCAATTATAATTGTTTTAGTTTCTTTTTGATCATTTAGGCCACCTGCTGTCTGACCCATTTGACCAGTAATGCATTTTATAAGAGGGGATGTTTTCCCTATGTGATGAAATTTCACCAGAGCCACTCTCCGGATAATCCCCTCATTCTTAATTTACGGTTATCTAATACTTTTGCTGTCTCTACTCAAATTTGCTATCTCTTCCAGATGTGTTTCTTATAAGATTATCCCTTTTAGTTTCTGGGGCATTTTGAGGGCTAGTCTGTGGTCTGTCTCTTTTTGTAAGGTATAAATATTATTTAACTTTCTAAGTTTCTTCTCTATCTTTAAAATATATCCTCAGTGCAGATTCCCCCAAAATAGCTTGTAGTGTGGTAAATTCATTGAAAATGGTGAGTTTTTCCTAAAAACATAGAGGTTAGCACAATTGAAACATACACAGAAGTATAGAAAGGATTATACTATATTCAATAAGCCCCTGTTTATCCATCACCCAGCTTCAGTCTTACCAATTCATGGCCAGTCTTGCTTCAGTGACTTCACCACCCACTTTCTCCCTTCCTAATATTATTTTGAAACTATCCTAGACATATTTTATCCACAGTGTTTTTAAAATATATATTAGAATATATATAACACATATGTTATATTAAAATACATATTAGAATATATAGCACATGTCATATGTATGATATATACAACATGTATATAATACATATATAATATTCAGTAGAAAATTGCCTAAAAAATTCAGGGAATTTTCTGTAATCCATTTGTCTATATAAACACTGGGAGTTATCATAAGTCATCTCTAACTGATATGTTTGTAGTATTAGATCATTCTAATTAAAATATCAGATGTGAAGGAGAAGAAAAATTAGAATTCCATCCAGATATTAATTATATAGTTTCATTTCAAGTAGCTTGGGCAGTTAATGTGTTCCTCTAGATTTTCAGTGGCACATAAGCTATTTAGTAGATGGAGGGGCCTATTCAGAGTGGGCCAGGTGGTCCTGCCCAGTTGTAGAAAATATTATGGATTTTAAAAAGCTTTTGCAGAGTTAATAAGCATTAAACATAGGAACAGGGCTTCCCTGGTGGCGCAATGGTTGAGAGTCCGCCTGCCGATGCAGGGGACACGGGTTCGTGCCCCGGTCTGGGAGGATCCCACATGCCGCGGAGCGGCTGGGCCTGTGAGCCATGGCCGCTGAGCCTGCGCATCCAGAGGCTGTGCTCCGCAGCGGGAGAGGCCACAACGGTGAGAGGCCCGCGTACCGCAAAAAACAAAAACAGAAACAAAAACAAAACATAGGAACACAATTCAAGGTGGTGTACACTTCAGAATTCCATAAAGAAGAAAATTCAGCCCTGGATCTCTGCAAAGCTCAGATCTGCCTGTGTTTGGACTGGCATACAGAATTGTCATAATACTACTAATGTTTATATAGCACCTGACACTTTAATATCTCATCTGATGTTCAGTTCACCTTAGAGCTGGGAACTCTTATCATCTTCCCTGGGCTCAGGAGGAAATAAAGGCTCTGAAAATATAAGGCTTTCCCCAAGGCCTGGCCCTAGCACCCAGTAGAGGCAGCACTCAAGCCGATGTTGTCTGCGACTCTAAAACTTGTGCTCTTTTTCTCATTTAGGATTCTCATGGTTCCTGTTAAACCAGTGTAGCCCTGAAATGTAGGCTTCTTGAAGATATAGACCCTCAAGAAGGTCTATTGTAGGAAGTAGTATTGACATGATGTTACTAACATTTATGTAGCAAAATGTCAAGTACTCTTATTTAAATGTTAGTAATGTTATCACAATTCTATATGATGGCCCAAACAGATACAGGTCAGGGCCCTGGAGAGGCCTAATACCACATTTTCTATTCTTTACAGAATTCTCAAGTACACCTAACCTTGTATTTTATTCTCATGTTCAACGTTTTCTTGGTCAATACTATATAACCAAGTTCCTGAAATGGTGTGTGGTACATGGTAGATGCACAAGGAACATTTGTTGAATAAATAAATGGATGAAAAGTGATGACAGTATCCCTGGCTCTTGTACCAAACGCACAGACCTTGATTTATAGAGAGATATTCCATGAGTTGCAAACACTGAATATAGCAAACCAAAGTGGTGCAGTCCCAGGAAGCCAAGTTGATGTCCCGTGGTCCCCCTTGCCCAGGTATCCATTCGCCCCATAGCTCAGGGCAAAACTCAGCTGGGTCCTAAGCTTGACTGCTCCTAGCTGACAGTGTCACCGGACAACGCCACTGAAAATGTTCCCTTTTGTTTGTTTGTGTAACAGTTACCAAAGTGTCTTCACATACATGGCGTCTGAGCCTCAAAACAACTCTGGAAGGAAAATCCCGGGCCCTTGCAGCTTACCAAGCTGCTTGGTCTCTAAACTCCTTTCCCATTCTGGTGCTGTGATTCTGAAGAACCACTCTTTCCTCACTTTTAAATTAGAGACCTTTGCTTATCTATCATGAAGTTACTTCCCAACTTTTAAGCTACTGTAAAGCAAAGTAGACTTTTTCTATGGTAATTTTCTGCATATCTTTTTTATTTTGATTTTGGATATTCCTGATTGACGTGTGTGTGTGCACACACGTGTGTGTGTGTATTCTAAAGCTATACATCATAGTTAGATGACTGTTAACGTGCAAACATAGACATGCATCCACTTCATTTGCACATGATACCATACAAGAAAACTTACATCTTGGTAGCTCAACAAGGAGTACATATCAGTGTTGAAATTTGGTGGGATGGCTTATGAACACTTTTTCAGTCTGTCTGCTGTATGTGTTGTCCTCTACCTGTTCAAAACAAGATTCCCAAGTTCTTAGGCAGCCATGACCCAATTTTCCCTCCAATATAGTGCTATTTCCTATATGTGAGATAAAGCCTTACACACATTATAACTTCTGGTATTTTCCAGTAGAAGAAAAATTGTGCTTACCTTGTCATATTTTTCAGCTTCTTTTAAAATAACTGAAAGGCTTAGAATGCTTTGCATAAGACTTCTTTCATATCCCAGGCCTTTCTGGGAGAAAAAAGAAAGAATCCTTTGATGTAAATCTTTTTTGATGTAATCCTTTTCTAATATTAATCTTATTCACTGTGTGTCAGTCTTTAATTACCATTAGCCCTTTAATCTGACCACGTGTGGGATTTGGGGTGGCGCTGGTGGCTTTGCTAGCACAGTAATGTGACTCCAGCTACATGAATTACTTTTCCCTTTTCAGTAAATAAGTTTATAGGGCCCTAACTGTTCCACGTCTAAGAGGTGTACTTTTAATCCCAAAGTTATCAAGGTACAACTGAAAATATCCATAATATACCATAAGCTGCTGGTGGTCACCATGGGGCATCTTGATATTTATGCTGTGCTATTATTATTTGTATTAGTCATATCATTATAACTTATATTTCTCTGGTACCTTACCATTTATAAAAGAGCTTCCTGTACAGGACACATTCATATTCTTTATTAATTTGACCCTAACAAAAACCTTGTGATGCAAACAGGGATCTCTTTTTATGGATGAGAAAATTTGGGCTAGGAAAGTTGACCAAGGTTGCTTGTGACAAAGCCAGCTCTTTGATCCAAGCCGCTGGTATGGTCTAAGTGACTTCACCAAGCAAATATCGACAGTATGGTTATGCAGCCCTTCCAATTTGGAGGACCTATGGGGAGTAGTTTCATTAGCCAATGTGTTACTGCTATCCCAGGCAATATCTGCATCAATATATTGTGATAGCGATCTGGTACAGGAGACTGTCCTTTGGGGAAATAGATCATCAGTGTTGCCTCTTTTTCAGAATAGGTTGTGCAGAGATGGTGCCTTGTGTTTGTTTAAAATGCCATCTCATGTTGCAGCATATTAATAACCTTGTAAGTAGTTGCAGTGGGTGGTATTTTCTCAATTTTATTTATTGACATATATGGTCATGTAATTAAGTGACTTTTCTAGGTATGTGAAGGTAACATCAGAAAAAGAAAACTATAGTATTCTTTTTTGTTGTTTGAGTTATTTTCTTTTTTTCAAATTTTATTGAAATATAGTTGATTTACAATGTGTTAATTTCTGCTGTACAGCAAAGTGATTCAGTTATACATGTATATATTCGTTTTCATATTCTTTTCCATTGTGATTTATCATGGAATATTGAATATAGTTCCCTATGCTATAAAGTAAGACCTTGTTGTTTAGCCATCCTATATATAATAGTTTTCATTTGCTAATTCCAAACTGCCAATCCTTCCCTCCCCCACCCCTCTCCCCCTTGGCAACCACAAATCTGTTCTCTATATCTGTGAGTCTGTTTCTGTTTCATAGATATGTTCATTTGTATTGTATTTCAGATTCCACATATAAGTGATATCATATGGTATTTGTCTTTCTCTTTCTGACTTACTTCGCTTATTATGATAATCTCTAGGTTCACCTGTGTTGCTGTAAATGGCATTATTTCATTATTTTAATGGCTTAGTAATAGTCCATTGTATATATGTACCACATCTTCTTTATTCATTCATCTGTCAGTGGACATTTAGGTTGTTTCCATGTCTTGGCTATTGTAAATAGTGCTGCTGTGAACATAGGGGTGTGTGTATCTTTTTTGAATTATAGTTTTTTTCTGGATATATGCCAGGAGTGGGATTGCTGGATCCAATGGCAACTCTATTTTTAGTTTTTTGAGGAACCTCCATACTGTTTTCCATAGTGGCTGCACAAATTTACATTCCCACTAACAGTGTAGGAGGGTTCCCTTGTCTCCTTTTTCTGTTCCACCACACAATATGGTTGGAATGACAATTACCAGTTTTAACCACTTATATCTTGGTATTGACTAAGAGTTAGAAGAGTCTCTTTAATTGGAAACCCTTGACCTACATGCAGAAATAGATTCCCTAAGTTTAATAGATCCCTTGAATAGATTCCCATCCATGAACATGATAGTTTTTCATAAATGTTTACAGATAGGCTAATTTTTTGTTCCCTTTTTTGAGGCCAAATAGGCCAATACAAAGCTTGAATCTAAAGAAGAAGGAGCAGTGTATTAATTTGGGATTTTTTTTTTCATTTCAAAAGCATAAAGGATTGAAGTAACCAGAATTGAATTGAACCATAGAATTTCTTTGAAGATAATTATTTAAAAAGTAAAAAGTGGCACAATCTCAGTAATAGCTAAGACTATTCCCCAGAAATTAATCAAATATCAGAAATTGGCTTTATCTTTAATCTCAAAATTCAAGGTCTGACCCCATTAATGTAAAGGAAGAAAAGCAAATTACCCTGTTTCTAGGTATTTCCACCAATTTATAGATGCCTAGCTTAATGTCTGACAATAATAGTGGCTTCTTTCTCTGAAAGTTATTAAGTATTATTAATTAATTTTACTTTTTATAGTGTGTACTACCCTATTGGCTAAAAAAGTAAATTCTCTACTCCCATGAAAAATTAATTTCTAAATATAGTCTTTCAAAAGTTTAAGGCACAAGATGTTAAAATAGTGTGGATAATACATTCTGAAAATAAAGAATCCTCTCACATCTTGCTTTTCTTGTCCCTCTTCCTTTATAAATAAATTCCCCCAAAGAAGGATTAAAGTTATCATCTAGATGTCCACTTTATTATGAAACGCTATGAAGGCTAGAAGAAACATGCAGTCCATAACAATTTCTTAGAATCAAGCTTCCATATATAATTAAATGTAACTTCAGAATATGATGAGAGCATGGAACTCAGGGTGAAAAAGGCTTATGGTAGGGTGTGACTTTGCTAGCCCTCTGACCTTGGACAAGCCTTTGGAACTCAGCCTGAGTTCTCTTATCTGGGATGTGGGGACAAAAATGCCTGCCTCATGGAATTGTCATTAGCATTGAATGAAATAGTGCCTAAGAGACTGCCTAACACAGGGGCTTGTAATAGATAATACAGGTTTGTTTTAATAACGACCCTAGGGGAGCTGGAAGGATAACTAACAATCCAACCTCCTACTCAAGTTTTGTTGTAGTTGTTCATTTAATTCTTATTACATAATTTTATTACATAGCTTAAAAAATAAAATAGAACTACAAGATCTTTAACCCCAAAACTGAGTCCCTTTCCCACTCCACATTCGTGCTTCCCATTCACTTTCCACTCTTTTAGCGTCTTCTCCTGTTATTTATCTTTGTTTGTAAATAACATGCTTATATGTCTACATTTTTTATTTTTCATAGTAGATATTTTTACCCTGAAAGATAGGATTTAGCTATTTTACTCTCCTTCCCCAACATACACTTCCTCTTCCCCCTTACTCCCAAAAGACCATTGATAAATTTTTTTACAATCCATATTCAGTGTTTTTTACGAATATGCAAACTTTGTTCACTGCCGAGACAAGCAAGATTATTAAACCTCGTTTCCTGAACAGTATTTAAGGTTATCTGTGTTTGTTTGTTTTTGTTGTTTTCATATGCGTGATTTTCTTTGTACTTCTAGCCAGGTTTTCGGGTACCCTCAGCAGCCTTGTAAAACGTCTGGATCCAGTTTTCCCCATCTGTCCTTCTGCCCTAGTCTGGAATGGTTGGTCCTGTGTGTGCTGTGTAGCTGTCTTTTCAACCTGGCCCTTGATTTTTCCATCCTCCTCTCACTTCACTCTGCTCCTATCCCATGTTGGGTTCCCTGTTTCTTTCTTACCATGTTTTCTCATATTTATGGAGCATATTTTCCAGTAGCTTTCTAAGAAAGGGTGCATAGCAGGTTAAATTTTGAGATAGTTTAGATCCTAAAATTCCTTTATTCTATTCTTACACTTGATTAAGAATTACTTTCACTCACAATTTTGAGGTAACTCCCACCACTTTCTAGATTTCAGACTCTTGATCTTATTTATGAAACCCACTTTCCCCTGTCAGGAGGCTTACAGAACCTTCTCTTTTTCTCAGTCTTTGGAAATTCTACAGTGTTATACTATGGTGTAGGTCCATCTTCATTCACAGTGGCTCCTTCAGTTCGGAAATTTATGTTCTGCAATTCTGGAAGCTTTTCTTATATTGATTTTTGATAATTTTCTCCTTTAGTGTTCTCTATTCTCTTTTTTCTGCAAACCTTCACTACTGATTCTCTGATCTTATTTTTTTCTCCTCTTTCCTCTTTGTTCTGTTTACTAAGAAATAACCTTACCTTTATCTTCCAGCACTTCTATTTAGGTTTTTTTTTTTTAAGGTTTTTTATCATATCTTTAGCTTCTAATAATCCCTTGATGTTTTTGAAATGCCCTTTGTTATCATCTCTCTCCTTTCATGCATGGGGCTTCTTTATCTCTCTGAGACTATTGTTTATACCCATTCCCCTTGTTCTCAGCACTGTTTCCTTTGTTGATTTCGATGGTCTCTGTCTTTCGTATTAAAGGCTTTCTTCAAGTCCTGGTAACCCTTGGCTGTTATTATATTTAACACTGAGGCACTAAAATGCAAATTGGAAATTATTTGTACTGAGGTGGGATTTTTTTGACTGATGGCCTTTTCAGTGGGTTCCCAATATTTTGTTGGGAGAGCCCCCCCCAAAATCAAGATCATTAGGTCTCTGTTTGGTGCTCTTTAGTATTTCCAGAGGAAAGTCCTCCAATGTCCTGCCTAAAAGTGGGTACAGAATGGAGTAAGAGTGATCAGGGAGGGTGGTGAGGCTATTCAGCCAGTCTGCCCATGTGTAGCTGAGAGAGGTAAGGAACTTCTGGGATCTCACTGGTCTGTCTGTAGACTTTCACTCAATATTTTTGTTTTCAATCTGGTGCCTCATGCCTTGTTTCAGCTGTGCCCCAGAACCCAATCCTCTGAAGCTCAACTTCTCAAAAGGTACACCTCTGGTCTTCTGCCTGGGTGGGACGGGGGCAGTTTCCTGGCTCTGTGGAGTGGAGGAGGAAATTTGGCTCCTTCTTTTAAATATTTTCAACCAATTATCCCTGTGGGCTTGGCCTCACAACCCCACCCACATCCCAGCCTTCAAAAATACCCCAATGTCTCTATTTCTAAGCCTGTTTGAGGTTCAGCAGAGTGAATCAGCTTCTTTGTTGTTGGCTTATGCCACCCTTTCCAGTCCCTTAGCTTGGAAGAGTCCCTCGTCAGCTAAATCAGTTATCACTCATCTACTTTGAAGCTTCCAAAAATGTTGTTGACATCCTTCATGTGTTCCCAGTTCCTTCTCCATGCTCCTGTCCTCATAGGCTATGCCTTTGTTGTTGTTCCTTTACTGTCATTGTAGGAGAATATTTAAGAAGAACCAGGAAAACTGCATATATTCAGTCTTCCATGTTTGATCAGTCTCTTCCCATTCCAAAACAGACATCATCACTCCTTAACTTACGCAAAGGTCAGCGCAAGGGAACCATATCTCCTTCCTCTTCTCATCCTAGGCCCAGGAGTCAAGTCAGTGTCTCTGCTGAGCCAAAGTAGCTAGACAAAAATATTAGTGGATTGTCACAACCTCAGAAGGGGAGGGTAAGGTACATCCAGCCCTTCCAGTTATCACAGAAATTGTTTAAAATGGTATGTAATGTACATTAACAGTGGAGGTAAGACAATAAACAAAAGTTGAAAGCAAAACATGTATTTGTCAATGGAAAAATAAATTCAAAAATAAAATCTCCTAATCAGAGAGAAATTTTCTGAGCAAAATTTTGGAGAATATATACTATCTGGTTATTTCCAGTTTTATCTTAATTATCCAGAAAATTTTACATCTAACATTGGATAAACCACACACACACACACACACACACACACACACACAAGCAAAACGTACTCTCTTAACTCCTATTAGCCCAATAAGAAATTTTTAAAAATGAAAATATTGTTATAAAAATTCAAGTTTTCAGGCAACTACTATGTGCTAAGTGGTTATAATAGTTCATAGTAAAGATTGAAGCTAAGCTTCCTTTAGTGATAGAAAGCCTCATCATTATAGTGATTTGAGGAAAGCCAAATCTTAATAATATGCCTTCTTGGTTCTATGGAGCATGCTACAATCTGTGCCAGATGCAATTAAAGAATGGTTCAAATGGCAATCTGTAGAGCTTTGAAGATATCCGTGGGAAATAGGCTGCTTGGCTGTTCATTACCATTGTAATAGATTAGAAGTGACATTGGTTTAAAAAAAAATAACAACTCATCATTCTGGTCCAGTTGACCAATTAGGGCATTCACACTTCTCATACTGCAGTTGCACAGTTGTTGACATTATTTTTCATCATATAATGGTTATGGGAAAGGAACACGGTACTTTATAGACCTTTACAATATCTGTGCTTCTGCCCAAATGTAAGTCTTCTTGCATATGAGAGTTAAATATGTTGTGTTTATGTACATAGATATAATGGAGGAAACCAGTGTCTGGTGATAAGGAATAAACGGATTGATAGTTGAAAAACAGATGTTGAAACACACAGAAAACCAGATATCAATAAAATATGAGATTTGTATGAGCTGCCTCGCTCACCCACATGTAACATAAATGAGAAGAATTATAACTACCGAAATGGGAAACTTATAGTTTCCTGCCAGAAGTTTCTTCTTGTCATTTCAGATATTCAGGGAAACTCTCTTCTGTAATAATTCATAAAAAGAAGGCATTTATACTGACATGAATATTATAGTATAAAATTATACCTGTTAGATTTGTATCACTGTATATTCTAAAATGCTCTAAAAATGGAAGAGAAAGCATTTTTATGTTTATATTCCTTATATTGATTCCCACTAAGTTTTATTAGCACTTTAGATGAATAACAGTGTAGACAGTGAATAATTAGCTCTTTGAAGATCTTCCCAACACTTAAATAATCTTCAATTTTCCTTTTGTAACTTCAACATTGAAATTAGGAGGAAGACTGTGTATAGGTGTGACACAATTTGGACTTAGTAAGACCTGGAACAATGTAAACTAAGTCACCTGAATTCATATCCTCAGACCCCTTTCTTTCTAAGCAGGAGCCCGATCAGTTGGGCATAGGTGATATGAAAGAACTCCAAATGGCTTAGGAGTTAGGTAGTATATATTGGTAAACTTAGGCAGAATGCAGTTACAGATTTCCATTTAGAAGAATGACTCTCCTTTAAAACTTTGTTTTGGTTTTGTCTTCTCCCAGTTATTAGTGATAAATAAAGACACCTTACAGGTAAAAAGAAAAACTCTTAAAGGACCTCCACCACCACCATCTTCCTCAGTAGTCCTCATTTCACCCTTGAGCTGTTGTCCCCATCTCCTCCTTCTGAGTTCAGGGTAGCTAAGGTGGTCAAAATAGGCACTTTAGATCTGGGCTGAGATTGGCTGTTTAGGATCAACTAGATGTATTTGTTATACAACATAAAGTAAGGACACAGGGCAATGAGGGGAGAATGGAGACAAGCTAATTGTTGTAAATTACTGTGATTGTTAATCCATTAATAGAGTAATTCCTAAAACCTAGAACTTCTTGGGAGTTCCCTTTGTAATAATTCTACCAAAGATGCTAACGTAGCACCTACTGAATCAGTGCTTTTCAAAGGTGATTTGAGGTATAATTTATATCTATTAAAAGCAGGAAAACACTAAAGTGAGCATTGCTCATGGGTTGGTCTGGGACTGGTTTTGTTTAATTTTGGGCTGCTTATGAGTAGTTTGGTTACTTTTTCTTACTGATTTTAACTTTAGTTAAGGGCTTACTGCAAATTAAATATTCTAAAATGTTGATGGATAATATCCTGACTAAAAATGTAATGCTGTAGGTCTATAGCACACACATTTAATTTTGTTTCCATCATTCTTGGTGAGTCAGTTATAACATATAGATTAAAAAACTTTTATTCTCTGTGGTGTGCTTTAAATGTCACTTTTATTCATTTGTGCAGTTATTAAGGGCCAACTTGTGCTTTCCCTATGCTCAGTGCTTATGACTTGGGAAGAAATACGTTCTGGTCTTTGCAATTGAGAGGGGAAGAGATGGGCAAAAAATTGGTTGTGGGACAAATCTGAATAAATAAGCTCTAGATAGAGGCAAAAAAAAAAAAAAAAACTAGTACACACAAGGAAGGAGTGGAGATAATTAGGAAAATCAAGAAAACTTTGGAGAAGGTGGATTTTGAGCTAAGCTTTGAAGATGTCAGGTTCTCCTGGGAAAGCAAGCAAAAAAAGAAAAGGATGCTTAAGGCTTGAGAAAAAGCAGAAGCTAATGTACAGAGTTGTGAATATCAATGGTTCTTGATATTGGGTAAACTAGAATGGCCTAGTTTGGTGGAGAGCAAGGATCATTGAGTAGTGTAGCAGTAGGCATGGCTGGAAACATGTTTTAGAGGCAGATCACATAGGTATTTGAATGCCATGGTAAAACATTTAGACAATAGAAGAAGAGACCTAAGGTTTAAGAGCAGTGGTTTTCAACCACGGTCTGTTTTTCCCCAAAGGGGTATTTGGCAATGACTGGAGACAATTTTGGTTGTTACAACCAGGGATGGGGATGTTACTGGTTTCTAGTGAGTACAGCCCATAGATGTTGCTAAACATCCTACAAGGACAGGACAGTACCCACACCCAGCAAAGAATTATTAAGCCCCATGTGTCAACAGTACTGAGGTTAAAGAATTCTGGTTTAAGAAGATATTTCTTATGGCACTGTGAAGG
Source organism: Aethalodelphis obliquidens (assembly GCF_003676395.1). Lineage (NCBI taxonomy): Eukaryota > Metazoa > Chordata > Mammalia > Artiodactyla > Delphinidae > Aethalodelphis > Aethalodelphis obliquidens. The sequence goes on from NW_020837951.1 coordinate 48,212,125, forward strand.
ATGGAAGAGGGTGAGGGAGTGGGGAACAGAGAGGCCTGTTAGGAAACCTAGAGTAATGATGTTGGAGTGAGAGAGAGGACTTAACCAAGGCAGTGGCAGTGGGTTTGGCATCTTGCAAATAAACATAAATAGCTGACTTCAAGAAACTCAGATTCCAACCAGTGGCCGAGAGGAAATCTTAGTGTTGCTCAGACAGTAGTTCACGGAATTAACTGTGGTTATTATTTAAAAATTGGGATGCTGGAGACCCACTATCACCTACAGATGCATAATCTATGAACAAGGGACCATAATGTACATTTTTCACAAACTCCTGGAATAATTTTTAGCAGGAGTTCCACTTCATTGATTCTTAAACTTGTTTTCTAATACATCAGAATGCTATAATTATCTCCAAGATTATCCTAGTTTTTTTCATCACTTAAAGTAGCAAAATACATGTCCTCCAGCTCTGTGAAGCAGGGGCATAAATCAGGCATATTTAGGATATTGCAAAAACAAAGGCATAGCTATGTCCTCTGTATACAGGAACTATTTGGGGTATTTGTATAAAATGCCACATCTCTCCTGTAATAAGGAGCACCTTTGCCGCGTGCCACTTGCACACTCTGCCCCATGCTGGGGCCATCACTAGTTCTGCCCTCACATGCCTGGTCAGCACATTCTCAGATGAATGGTTAATTCAGTTCTGCATGCTTTCACCAGGTCACTGTATCCCAGGGAGAAATCAGACATTTGCCTTGTAGGCTTCTGGGGTATCCTATACTTTTCCACCAAGAACATATGCCAACATGTTATCAGAGTTCTCTGTGGGTGGGAGTCAAGATTAGAGCAGTCAAGATTATTTTCTGTGGGTGCGAGTCAAGATTATTTTTTTCTCTTTGTGTAACTGTTTTCCAAAGGACCCTCAGTGAATTAGCACAACTTTTGTAAGACAGAAAGAATGTACAAAATAAGTTGTAAAAAAGCAAATTAAAGAGTTTGCATGTGGGCACTGTCCCTGCAAGTGATCCTTGTAAACCACCCCTAATACAGGAAAACACCCTAGGAAGCTCTTCATTATGAACAACAGCAAAGGATGGAGACTGAAAGGGGATGAATCTCACTGTAAATACATGTCCCTAGATTTCTTAAGATCCCCAAAATATGTTTTTCAATATAACCAAGAAAACAACTACCCAAATGCCGAAAATTATTGTGTTGGCCAAAAGGTTCGTTCGTTTTTTTCCATAAGATGGCTTTAGTAGCACTTAGTTATCTTTAACTTCATTCGAAGCAATTTTGTTAGGTTGTATGTGACAGCTGTCATATCAGCGTGCATTTAAAAAAAGACATCAAAATTGGTGAATTTTTATGTAACCATTTTAATATTGAAGATGAAAGAAAAACAACATTTTTGGCCTATTCTCTATTATTTCAAGAAAGGCAAAAACACAGCTGAAACGCAAAAAAATGATTTGTGCAGTATATGGAGAAGGTGCTGTGACTGATCAAACACGTCAAAAGTGGTTTGCGAAGTTTCGTGCTGGAAATTTCTCGCTGGATGAACCGCCACAGTTGGGTAGATCAGTTGAAGTTGACAGTGATCAAATTAAGACACTAATTGAGCTCAGTCAACGTTATACTACGCGGGAGATAGACGACATACTCAAAATGTCCAAATCAAGCATTGAAAATCATTTGCACCAGCTTGGTTATGTGAATCGCTTTGATGTTTGGGTTCCATATAAGCAAAAAAAAACACCCTCTTGACTGTATTTCCACATGCAATTCTCTACTTACATGTAATGAAAGTGTTCCACTTTTAAAACAAATTGTGACAGGCAATGAGAAGTGGATACTGTACAATAATGTGGAATGGAAGAGATTGTGGGCAAGCGAAATGAAGCACCACCAACCACACCAAAGGCCGGTCTTCATCCAAAGAAGGTGATGTTTTGTATATGGTGGGATTGGAAGGGAGTCCTATATTATGAGCTCCTTCCAGAAAACCAAACAATTAATTTGAACAAGTACTGCTCCCAATTACACCAACTGAAAGCAGCACTCAACGAAAAATGTCCAGAATTAGTCAATAGAAAACGCATAATCTTCCATCAGGATAACGCAAGACTGCATGTTTCTTTGATGACCAGGCAAAAACTGTTACAGCTTGGCTGAGAAGTTCTGATTCATCCGTTGTATTCACCAGACATTGCACCTTCGGATTTCCATTTATTTCGGTCTTTACAAAATTATCTTAGTGGAAAAAATTTCAATTCCCAGGAAACCTGTAAAAGGCACCTGGAACAGTTCTTTGCTCAAAAAGATAAAAAGTTTTGGGAAGATGGAATTATGAAGTTGCCTGAAAAATGGCAGAAGGTAGTGGAACAAAAGGGTGAATACGTTGTTCAATAAAGTTCTTGGTGAAAATGAGAAATGTGTCTTTTATTTTTATTTAAAATACCGAAGGCACATTTTGGCCCACCCATTAAGTTCCTTTAGCTGAATCCCATTAAGGGAAATGTTGGGACATCCAAGACTCTTGGTTGTCAGAGCTAACACTGTAACTGTTTCCAAAAGCAAAATAACAACTAGAATTGTGTCCTTGATACAAGCAGAATGTGTCAGCCTCTCTCTACTTATCCTACAAATCAGCCCCTTTTCAGAGATGAAAATGTTTTAGATGCCAGCTGACTCTGCCTTCCATGTGGAGGGGGTAGTGTGATGGGACTGGATTGCACAGGTGTCTGGATCAGAAGAGCTGGCTTTAGTTCTGCCTTTGCTAGTTGCTAGTGGTGTGACCTTGAGCAAGTCATATCTCCCTCTCTGAACGTCAGTTTCTCCCAACATGGAGCTCAGGTAGAGCAAATGAGATACAGCACTTGAGAGCTGGATCTGTGAACTATGAAAAAATAAGGTTTTTTGGTATCTTTTGGCTCATAAGATTTTATTGTTACCTTTCCTAGCTGTTCTAATGAGAATCACTCAAGTCATGTTAGGGAAGAAGAAATTATTGTGAGCCTAGAAATTGACTAGAATTGGAATGGGAAAATCATCAGGAAGCAGGACTACTCTCCCCATCTCTCTGTCTCTCATAGGCTACCTTGTTTCTCTCTCATACACAGCGTTTCTACTTCTAACTGCACAGGCACTGTGGAGTACTCTGATAATGCACATGTTTCCCTCTCTGAATTTCTACTTATACCTAAGTGTTGTTACCTAGTTGGAGCTTTCTCTGCCTCAAGACTTTTCTGCATTAGTTCCCCATGGTTCCTGGCTTCATTTTCTCTGAGTTTCTAAGTTCAGATTTCCAAGAAAAGGACTATGATTGATCAGCTTCCCTTTGGGGTCCTTCATAAGTCAAAGGTAGTGGCCAGCCTATGACTTTTTTGCTGTGATGTCAGGCACCACCACTGGTCTATTCAGTTATGACCATGGTGCGGGGGAGGGGGGGTAGGTGAGGATATGGTATCACGATAAAAATGGCTACATATGGACAGGCAGGCACTAACTGAGATCTCTAGGAAGCACACTGGTTTGAGTACTTCTTTATAATCCATGCTTTAGCACTCTTATATATCTATCCTTTTGAGGTTTGTTACTATCATATTAAGTGTTATAGGGGACATATATGTCTAGGGATGTTGTCTTGAGGAATGGGTCCATGGTTTAAACGATACCCAGTCTAAAACAAAATCACCGCTCACTCAAATGAAGGACCAGAATCAGGTTTCATTCTTCTCTGCCCTTTATGATGTTGTGAAGTCATTGGGAACAGTCGCCATGACCTGCAGCCAAACATCCTTGCAAAGTCACTTGCAAGGGAGAACCTTACCAGTAAGTCAAGGTAGACCTCGTATGAAGTGGGAGACATAGGAGTGGGATTAAGTTTAAAACTAATTTTGAGGAAGGTGCTATGTTCCAGAATACTCAAAATGTCTCACTAACTTTGAAGTTCAGGTGTCATTCTGAAAAAATAAAGTAGCTATAAAGCCAATGGAGAAAACAGAAACCAGCAGTGATTCCTAAGGCCTGAGTCTCCACACCTGCAGTCTTGCTAATAATCTGATATCCAGGAATGGAAGAGAAAGAATACCAAGATTATTTCTAGAAACTTATTTCTAACCATTCCAAACAGCTTTGGCATTTCCTGTTAAGAAATGTTATTTATATCACCTTCCCCCAGTGTAGCATTTTTCACTGTCTGGTTTGTGACTCTGTTAGAAATATGGCAGACCTAGGAGTCCCAGAGGAATGAGGCCTCTGTCTCTTCATGTTGTGATGACACCAAACGCATGTAACCAAATCAACTAAAGTGAGGACTGGGTCATGTCAAGACACTAAGTTAATTTATTTAGTCGACTGACTAAATAACAGGCTGAATGCTCTGTGTGTCCAAGAATCTATTGGGTAATAAATCATCATTTTACTCTTTCGTACAATCTCTTTCATATGTTGACTCTTAGTCTTTTGGCTAACACAGCAACTTTATACTCTGGCTAAGACTAACTTCCTAGAACTCGAAAACTTGGTGATAATGTTATTTTTAGAGCATACTTTGGATTATTTAAGATAATTCATTGTTTTTTAGGCAAACAGACTGAGTGCCTCGATATGCCAGATATGGTACTAATTGCTAAGGAATCAGATGAGAGACACGGCCCCCACCCTTGAGGTACTTACAATCTGGACAAGGGGATAGACAGAAAGTTTTAGGAAATAGTGGAAAAGTTCTGACTTAAGGTAGAGAGAGCACAACTTGCTCTAACGTGAATCTTTCCATTCATGGCTTACATTGCATGTAACTAACCTTAATTTCTAAGTAACATAATTCACAGGTGATGGGTTTTGGTGTCACTTGAGAGAGATGCAGGAAACTCCAAAGGCAGTGCTCTAAAAGAAACTGCAAAAATGCAGAAATGGCCAAAAGCACCAATGTGATGTCGCCTTTTATTAGTCCACAGAGGAGATGTAATTATTCTGCTAAGTCTTTGTTTGCTATTTGAGAGCAACAAATTAAACCCCACTAATCTACCTCGCTGGATAGTACCTACTGAACCTAAGAGGCTTCAATTATCAACAGCTTAATAAACTTACTAATCTGCATTAAATGAAATCCTTTGCAAAATCACATTGAAACAATGCTTAAGTCGTAATCAGCCTGCCTGGTATCTGTAGCCTGCTGTGGCTGAGCCCCAGAATGCACTGTGTAATCAAATTCCATGTTACTTAAATCTTAGAAAATTCCTAATAGTTGGTTGTGTTTGTGTGTATTGTGTGTGTGTGTTTTGTCACATGAATTCATATAGTGCTTTTTTTAATCCAGAGAAAATTGACATTTAGGTATAAGTCAAGCAAGAATGTAATTTAGAACTGCTTAAATTCAACCACCTATTACCATAAAAAGAAAGCTTAAAAAGAATGTTCTATCCTGCATACAGCAAGCCAGCATTCTGTGTAACAAGTCTTCATATGACACTTAAAGAATCCAAGGTTGTCATCATGTTATCAATCCAGACCACAGTCCCTTACGAGGTAATAAGAGAAGTATTCTTTAGGTTTGCAAAAGGAGAAACGGAGGCAATGGAATGCTTTGTCCCCAGTCATAGAAGGGAACACCAGCAGGCTACCATTTCATTCCTCTTTCTTTTTCTAAGCAGTCCAGGTAAGGGAGGACTGTTAGAACAGAATCACTAATTGAGTGGTTTAGGATTCACATAGATATTCTCCAAGTGATTTGTATTGATGTCTGGCACAGAAGCTCAAGTTGATAGTAACAATGCCATGAGGAACTCATCAGTTAGTTCTTAAATGTTAAATAATGAGCAGTGCAGTACAGATGAGGGTAGGATTTGTGCACCTAAGAACAAGGAAAGGGAGCCATAAAATAAACTGAACAAAGCATTTCAGAATTTTGTCCTCAATTTTATGGACTAATTAATCATTTAAGCCTGTCCAGGGCACACACACGCAAATGCCAACTAAAATCTATCCATTTTAGGATTCTGCTGGCACGGTTTTATTTTTTCAAGGTATAAAATGCAGAATTTTCTATCTGGGTAAAACAGAATCTAGCAAGGACTATCATTTAAAAGCTACCTAGGTAGTAAAAGTTCTGATCCTCTCTATTATTTTGAATTATGCTGACTAAAATTATTTTTCAGATCATCTTCATCAGCCTGTAGTTTCTAAGACTTGAAAATTTTTGAGCAGAGGGGAGGTGTAACATGTCTAAATTCAGTGGTAAAATATAATGGATGGACAATTATACTGTTTAACAAATGGCTGAATTTAAATAATGACATCTACTGACATTAAGAAAAGACTACATACCTCCAAAATAGCATTTGACAATCCAGAACTTTTCTAAGATTTTTATTCTTAGACTACAGAATATTAATTTGAAGGTCCAAGCATTCAAGAGTGATCTATGAACCCATTGTCCTTAAAATGCACTAACAAGCTATAATGCCAACAAAAGGAAGGGTGGAGATGAATTACATTTTTATATATTTCTCCCTTTTCAGTGCTTTCCAGCATGTATTTGTAATATAGAACTGGTAAAAGTAGAACTTGGTGTGTGCCTACCAGATTCCAACAGAAAAAAAGTGTGTGTGTGTGTTTCTGTGCACAAACACCATGTGTATGGGCATGTGATCAGTGTAATCAGTCAACTCAGTGGCAATGCTTTAAGTCTGACAGTTATATTTTGCTAATATTTTAAGGTTTGACAGTTCATGTTAAGGTTCTGGTGCAGAATGTGTTAGGAAAATAGAGAGCAATGAATATCTAAAAGAATGTTCCACCTGCAGCTGAACGATCTATTTTCTTGGTAACTTTATATTATTTTAACAAAGGTTTATTGAGGTACCAGGCACTTGGGGTTCAAGAAGAAGAGAGATGCATATCAAAACTACAATGAGATATCATCTCACACCGGTCAGAATGGCCATCATCAAAAAATCTAGAAACAATAAATGCTGGAGAGGGTGTGGAGAAAAGGGAACCCTCTTGCACTGTTGGTGGGAATGTAAATTGATACAGCCACTATGGAGAACAGTATGGAGGTTCCTCAAAAAACTACAGATAGAACTACCATACGACCCAGCAATCCCACTACTGGGCATATACCCTGAGAAAACCATAATTCAAAAAGAGTCATGTACCACAATGTTCATTGCAGCTCTGTTTACAATAGCCAGGACATGGAAGCAACCTAAGTGTCCATCAACAGATGAATGGATAAAGAAGATGTGGCCCATATATATACAATGGAATATTACTCAGCCATAAAAAGAAATGAAATTGAGTTATTTGTACTGAGGTGGATGGATCTAGAGTCTGTCATACAGAGTAAAGTAGGTCAGAAAGAGAAAAACAAATACCGTATGCTAACACGTATATATGGAATCTAAGAAAAAAAAAAAAAAAAGGTCATGAAGAACCTAGGGTTAAGACGGGAATAAAGACACAGACCTACTAGAGAATGGACTTGAGGATATGGGGAGGGAGAAGGGTAAGCTGTGACAAAGTGAGAGAATGGCATGGACATATATACACTACCAAATGTAAAATAGCTAGCTAGTGGGAAGCAGCTGCATAGCACAGGGAGATCAGCTCGGTGCTA